>NW_027187380.1:888426-903177 GCF_028583685.1 Petaurus breviceps papuanus
CCCTGCAACAACAGCACTGTCCTTCACCAGTGGACAGTATTCACTCTCTGTCTGCAGGACAGTCTCAGGGCTTCTTAACCAAAAGCCAGGTTCCAGGACTTCTTCAACAACAGGACTGTCTTTCACCAGTGGACAAATCTGGCAAAACAACATCAAAACAGACAGACAAAGTACCAGCAAAACAGCCATGTCTCCTCAGTCCTTGGCAGCTCAGGGGGCAGGTCTCAAAAGTCCAGGGCAATTCAAAGCGGCCACCAGCAATTCTCTTAGTCTCTCTCTCTCCACAAGGTGCTGCTTCCAAAAAAAGGTCTTCTGCCTCTCTCTTGTGTCTCTCCAAATTACGTCACCAGCTCCTCCCAGTTCAGGACTTTCTTTTCACATCAACAAGCCCATCCCACAGGTGGGATTAACAAGCTCTGGGTTTTAACACAATCAATTTGAAAACCAAGCCAATTCTGGGGAATCTTTAATTGCCATTACTATCACAGGTATTCAGATAATGGGGTATTAATAGAACATTCAGTCCTTCAACAACATAGAAATAATTGAGCTTAACACCTACTTAGTGAGAATAATTAGTTAAATTAAAAAATAGTAAAAATAAGAAGGCAGCTTCCTTTCCACCCCGTAGTTAACTACCGAGCAGCAGCCTTATAGGGACTTGGGTCTCTGCCACCATCTCCAACTGAATTGAGGGCTTATTTCCTGTTGTTTGCCAAATATTGCAAAAGTTGCTAGTTATGGCTCTG
Source organism: Petaurus breviceps papuanus (assembly GCF_028583685.1). Classification (NCBI taxonomy): domain Eukaryota; kingdom Metazoa; phylum Chordata; class Mammalia; order Diprotodontia; family Petauridae; genus Petaurus; species Petaurus breviceps. Next base: position 889,176 of record NW_027187380.1, read on the forward strand.
TTCAACAAAGGAGGTATGTGCCCCCACCCTGTAGTATCAGTTTCCCAAGGCTTTTCTTCTTGGGAAGGGAGAACAACCTACAAATATAAGAATAGAGCCTGTGTTCACTTTAATCACCCTTTAATCTGGTGATAACAAATATGAAAGATTTCAATGGGGCAGGAAGAAAACTTGTCTTACCTGCTCGTGAATACAATTCAGATTTATCAGCCTGGCATGCCAAAATTCAAATTCTACTCGTGGCAAGGGGTGCAATCCATCTAGCAGAGGCTGAGCTGAGTCTTTACTCAAGACATCCCTGATTTGGTGAGACCAGTCTATGATTATGGTTTCAATAGCATGTAACAATGCATTGTCCAATGATGGGGGTAATCTGAAAGCCATAGACAGTCATATTGTAAATTACTTGCCTAATAAAATCAATACATATATTCAGCTATTCTCAGAGGAGACTTGTGCCTCTGTTTGCCCTGCTCTTCTTGGGGGCTATTTGAAACATCTTTTCCCTAAAAGGCACATCCTCACCCACTTCAAGTCAATTCAATAAAAATGCTTAAAGCAGTTGCTATGTGTTAGGCTTATGGATGACCATGTGAGCCAGACTTAGAGTGAGGAAGATCTGATTTCAAGTCCTATATCTGACACATACCACCTTTAGGACCCTCAGGGAAGTCACTTAACCTCTTACTGCCCCTAGGCAACTTTCCAAGACCCTGTTGTTGATTTTCACCAGCAGAGGGACTTTTCCATACAAAGAATATGACATACTAATGAAATCACAACACTCCCCCTCCAAAAATGTACCAGGAGTTGTGCCAGGAGTCTCCCCTCAAAGAGGTTACATTCTGCTAAGGAAGATTCAAAACATATGCATATGTGTGAATATATAATACTTATATGTTATTGTATATTTATTGTTTAAATATTAAATATATCTATTGTTTGATATTGAATATATTTATATTTATTGTTTAATATTAAATCTATTCATATTTATTTAATATCATATCTATTTTGTTTGATATTAAATCTATATTTATTTTAAAATATGAAATCTATATTGAGTTAGAAATACAATAAAAAGTAAGGTAGATGGGGACAAAGGAAAGACCTAGAGACAAAGTGCTCTAAGAAAATTTGAGGAAAGAACACTGTTAGCTAGGGGCAGGTGGGGCAACTGTGAGGAGGGCAGAATCCAGGAAAGCTCCCTGGAGGAGTTGGCTCCTTAACTGAATTGAGCAAGATTAGGAAAGATAGAGATGAAGAAAGCATCCATGGAGTATGTGAGACAAAGCACAAATGGATAGTCTGTTGATTAGGTTAGCTTCCTAGGCTTCTTTGATCATGGGAAGGGAAAGGAAGGAAAAACAGGGGTGTATATGAGCCATCTTCAACCATCTCTCTCTCTCTCTCTCTCTCTCTCTCTCTCTCTCCCTCTCTCTCTCTCTCTCTCTTTCTCTCTCAGTGGGGAAGGCAATGGGGTGAAGTTACTTGTCCAGGGGTCACATAGCTAGTGCTCTCTATCTGCTATACCACCACACTATCCTTAAAGCCAATTGTTTAATTTTACAGTGTGAGCAATTATATCTTGGAAACTGGCAAATGCTACAAATTGGGATTTGATTTATTGTTTTACTGATTATCTAGACTTCAGAAGGTGATGGAGAAAATTATAATAATACAGATTAAACTTAAAAGTATGCCATGCATAATTGTTGCTTCTCCCAGAGAGCTGGTTGTTAAACATCTATCAGCACTCTGCTAAATGGAACTAAGTTCATAATGTCCTTTGTAGTGTGTTTCATCAAGCCTCCCTTTGCTTTTTACACAATGTTAGTATTAACTTTAATCAAAGCTCAGGTCTGGGGTGAGGGTAGGATGGGGTGGGGGAGGTGTTACTTAAACCATGGAGACTAAGGAGTTTTCAAATTTAAATCTTGTTAGAGATTCAGGAATCTAGACTGGCCACAGGCTCAGGAATGTATCAACCTTCCCCCATTTAGTGAGCTTCAAAACTTAAAGCAAGGGGCGGCCAGGTGGCTCAGTGAGTAAAAGCACCGGCTCCAGTGTCGGGATGACCTGGGGATCAAATCCGGGCTCAGATACTTAGCACCACACCCAGAAAAAACTGGCCGTGTAACCTTGAGCAAGTTACTTAACCCTGATTGCTTAAAAAAAACAACTTAAAGCAAATATATTGGGATAAAATTGATCAGAGGACTACAGATTTAAGAAATTGAGGTTCAGAGAGCTAAGTGACTTGCCTAGGATCACATAGCTCATAAACATTCGAGGTGAGATCTGAACTTCCTGACTACAGGTCCAGCTCTCTGTGCCCCACTGCCTCACCCATAACTTCAGCGAACATAATTGTTCTCTTTAGTCTAAGATAAATCAGGTCTCTGTTAACCCTTGAAAGGTATTACCTTTCCATTGATTCTACTGAACCATCCAAACTCTCCAAGTGTTCTGGGATGGGAAGCAAAGTTTTTCCTTTGATTTTTCCTCCCATCACAAACATTTCATTCTTCAGTTTGTGAGCTTGTTGGACTATATCTTCTGAGACCACTCGGGGCCAGCCACTCAGGTTTTCACTTTCGTTGAACAGAGAATAAATAATCTAGGAAGACACATTTTAAAAATTTCATTTACTGCCTATGCTAATCCAGGGAAGTTTTAATGAATGAGTAGGAAATTCCCTACATAATCAGCAAGTTGGTTGAAATAACGGGATTTCTAATTCTCAACCAAACAGGATTCTGGGGGAAATATCTCCCATCTATCAAAAGAAGTAGATTAGGAATAGTTCCTCAGTAAAGATGATTGGTTGGTCTTCTCAGAGAGATGCTGATGCCCCAAGTACAGTAGCTAGTAACAAGAAGAACTCCACGAAAGTGACAATTAAATTCAGGGAAACTTTATTAAGTGCTTATGCAGAAGTCACTTGCTATGGCATTATAGATACAAAGATTTAAGAAATTCTGGTACTCAAGCTGTTGACATTCTCTTAAAAGAGAATATGGCAAGGAGATTGAAAATTATATAAAGTGTGATAAGAGCAAAGAAGAGATTCACACAAAATGTTCTAGGGAAATTTGAGGAGAGAGAGAGAGAACACTTAAGATTTAGGCACATGCAAAAACAGCATAGGCTTCATATAAAGAAGCCAAAATTATGCTGTGATGAGGTATGTTTCTGAGTGTTAGCTTTGGGGATGCCACTAAACTAACACAGGATATTTACTATTAATCAATTAATACCCAACATTTCTATAAGATTTTTAAGGTTTATAAAGTGCCTTACAAATATCATCTCATTTAATCCTTACAACAACCCTGGAAGGAAGGTGCTATTATTATCATCCCCATTTTATAGATGAGGAAACTGAGGCAAGCAGCAGTTATGTGACTTGACCAGGGTCACACAGCTAGGAAATAAATGTCTGAGCATCATTAGTCTTTCTGTATGGTCTTCCTAGTCTCCAAATTGCAAAAATTACAAGGCATAACCAATGTCCAAACCACCCTTAAACAACCCAGAAAGTGGGGTAGGTTTAAATACAATGGGAAGAGGAGAGAGGAATGGGATGTTAAGTCTATAATCCCATCAAGGGAGAAAGAGATTGAAAGGGAACAAAAATGACCAAAAGTGGGGTTGGTTGTGATTTTGTCTTCAAGCTTGCCAGAAAACCAACCATTAAGTGACAGTTATTAATTGCTCAAAGAACTTTCCAGTTTCTTAGACCCTCACCATTTACTCATTTTAATGAACTTACCTCTTCTACTATAGCAATAAGCTGCTCCACAGGTGTATGACTTATGTCTCCATAGAGAAGGAGGGTCTGGTAGTTTAACTTGTTGACAGGTTCATGAGTTGCCTTTACAAAATAAGCCCCTTTGGTCTTGAGGGAAGATGGAAAGCCAATGCAGGGAATAACCAGTCCTGATTGATTGAGGGTGAACACCATGACTAATGTGTCTAGCTTTTCAAAGAACTCTATTAGCATGTTCAAATTCTCTTCACCCCCCAGCATCTTGAACCACTTATCTGGTTTGAACCTTAATGACAGAGTATTATAAGATTCCAAATACATCACTCTTGGGTCAGTGGGAGGGCTTTGCATCGTCATCTTGGTTTGCTTTTATTTTTCAGGTTTCTCCTGAAATAATCAATGAACCAAGAATGCTAGCAAATGGCGCAGAGGCTATGTCTTGGTTCTTGATTCTCTCCAAATCAATGATTTCATTAGGACTCTTATTCAGTTGGAGCTCATTTTCCTGTATGAAAAAAATAGAAAATAGAAATGTCAGCTGTGTTTGTATTTTTGGGTGGGAAATGTGGCTGAAGAGACTGACATATATCCCTTGCTGAATTTTGAAAGATAAAGAGCATAAAGAGGCTTTGGATGTAGGAGCTTTGACTTTATTGCCTTCTTCTAACTATGTTTTATCTTGACACCATAGTAACTATCTTTGGTCAGAATATTTTTTTCTGCTGTTTGTTCATTTTCCTAGCCTATTTCTTGACTTTTAACTCCTTTTTAAAGTAGGGTTCTGCTTCCATTTTGGAGAGGGCACTGTCTCAAGTTTCAGGGGTTTTGTGCAGCTGTTTTCAGAGATACATCTAGGGACCTGTAAGTTTTCAATTCTTCCAAGGTGTAATGATCGGAGAGGTGTGATCACTGCTCTCCTGACCTGTGCTCTGATCTGTGAGTGACCACAAGCATTCTATTCTGCCCTAGAGCTGTGAGGAGGCTCTCCCCTCTACTGTGGCTGCAAGCTCTGCTAAGTTAGTGCTCCCCCTCACCCTGGGACTGCCACCCAGGACTGTGACCCAGATCTGAATATGGACAGAGCAATAGAGTCCTGCCGAAGGGCTAGCAAAAAGACTCCTGCAATCTCTTTGTGACCAGTTGTTGGTCTGCGGGTTGAGAGCTCTGGAAGCAGTTTGCTACTGCTGACTCAGTAATTCCCAAGGCCTGCTCCTGGTTTGCTGTGGCCAGGGCCGTGCTGGCATGACCTTCACTGAACTGTGCTCCGCTCTCACCCAGCTGCGACAGAGTTTTCTTTCAGGTTGTTTTTGACGTCTGCAGGCTGAGAGGTTTGGAAACCACCACTGCATCCATTGTTTTAGTTACCTTGAGACCTGCTCCAGGTTTGCTAGGGCTGGGTCTGCACTAGCATGGCTTATGCTAAACTGCCCTCCTCTCTCACCCTGGTGCAACAGACCTTTCCTGCCGACTTTCCAAATTGTCTGAGGCTGGAAATTTGTTTTACTCCATCTTTTTGTGGTTTCTGCTGCTCTAGAATTTGTCTAGAGTAATTTTAAAAGGTATTTGTAGGGTCTGGGGGAGAGCTCAGGCAAGTCCCTGCCTTTCCTCCACCATCTTGGCTCACAAATGATATCTTTATCAGAGGAATTCACTGTAAACCCCGCCCCCACCCCCCATTTCTTCTTCTTCTTACTTTAGATTGACTGGTGTTTAAACAAGAATTTATTATGTACTGGACACTGTGCTAAGCGTTATGGATACAGATGCAAGAAAAAGAAAGACAACCCCTATCTTTGAGGAGCTGAAAAGCAGGCTGGGGTAGGAGGTAGGGAAGATGAATGAGGCATAATTTTGAAGTCCAGAAATTCAGGAGCAGGGCTAAAAGGTGAATGAAAGCAGGGTGGCCTGGACCCTTTTACAAAAGGGAGGCTCCAAGAGAAACTCACCAATGAGAGAAGGGCAGGCTTTGTGGAAGGACATTATGCCAAGGTAATCAGGCTGCAGGGGTGGTAAGATGTTGAAGGATGAGGGTCCAGGAACTGTAGGAAATTCTTGGATGAGATAGCAGTAGAAACATGATTTTAAAATTCAGTAAATGAGGAAAAGGGGCAGCTAGGTGGTACAGTGTATAAAACCTGGAATCAGGGAGATCTAAGTTCAAATCTGGCCTCAGATCAGATTTGATGTGACCTGGGCAAATCATGTAACCCCTATTTGTCTTCTCATCTGTAAAATGGAGACATACTAGTGAAGGAAATGGCAAACCACTCCAATAACTTTGCCAAGGAAACCCCATGGACTAGTCCATAGGGTCACGAATAGTCAGATATGACTGAATGACTGAACAAGAGGTCAGGAACATGTCCGTGAAGGGAATAAAAGGGGCCTGAAAACCATGAATCCTTCAGCCTGAGGTACCTGGAAGTAGAAGGAGCGTTCTGTAACTACCTGCTTCTTGAAAATGATTACAGACAAAAGGAGAAAAAGTCCCAGACCCTAGTTAGCTGGAAGACTTGGACCTGACTCTGTTTACTTCACTTTGCATCAGTTCATTTAAGTCTTTTCAGGCTTCTCTGTATTCATCATGTTCATTGATTCTTTTTTTTAAGGTAAATGTCTTTTTATTATTTTAAAAAATATTTTTTTCAGTTACACATAAAAAAAAATTTGAACATTTGTTTTTTTCAATTTTGAGCTCCAAATTCTCTTCCTCCTTTCCTCCTCTCACCCCTCCTTGAGAAGTCAAGCAATTTGATATAGGTTATACATGTACAGTCATGGAAAACATATTTCCATATTAGTCATGTTGTGAAAGAAAACATAAACCAAAAAAATCCAAGAAAAATAAACTTAAAAAAAGTATGCTTCAATCTACATTCATAATTTATCAGTTCTTTCTCTGGAAGTGGATAGCATTGTTCATCATGAGTCCTTTGGAATTGTCTTAGATCACTGCTGAGAAAAGAAATCATTTATATTTGATCATTGTACAATATTGCTGTTACTGTGTACAATGTTTTCCTGGTTCTACTCACTTCACTTTGCATCAGTTCACGTGAGCCTTTCCAGGTATTTCTGAGAGCATCCTGCTCATCATTTTTAATAATGCAACAGTATTCCATTACAATCATATATCATGATTTACTCAGCCATTCCCAATTGATGGGCATTCCTTCAGTTTCCAATTCTTTGCCACCACAAGAAGAGCTACTATAAATGTTTTTGTATATATAGCTCTTTTTCCTTTTTTTCTTATCTTTTTGACATACAAATCTAGTACTGGCATTGCTGGGTCTAAGGGTTTGGCCTTTCAGCAAAGTTTCCAAAATTCCATATTTCTCTCTAGAATGATTTAGTTTATAATTCCCTCAACACTACATTAGTGACCCAATTTTCCCACATTTCCTACAACATTTGTCATTTTTGTTTTTTGTCATATTAACCAATCTGATAGGTGTGAGGCAGTACTTCAGAGTTGTTTTAATTTGTATTTCTCTAATCAATAGGGATTTAGAGCATTTTTTTTCCATATGACTGTAGATAGTTTTGATTTCTTCTTCTGAATACTGCCTGATCATATCCTTTGACAATTTATCAAATGAGGAATGATTTCTATTCTTATAAATTTGACCTGATTATCTTTACATTTGAGAAATGAGGCTTTTTTTTACTGTAAAATTTTTTCAAAGTTATGATTACTGTGTATTTCTCTCCATCCTATTTTCCCTATTTATCACTCTCTCTCCTTTCACCCTGTCCTTCCTCAAAAGTATGTTTGTGACCACCACCTTCCCCCAAACACAGTTCATTCTATCAGCACTCCCCCCACTTTCTCTTAACCCCCACCCCTCCTACTTCCCTGTAATGTAAGAAAGATCTCTATACCCAACTGAGTGTATGTTATTCCCACTTTGAGGAAATTCTAATGAGAATAAGGTTCAAGTGTTGTCCACCTCCCATCTTCTACTCCACTGCAAAAAGTCTTTTGCATATCTTTTATGTGAGATAATTTATCCCATTCTACGCCTCTCATATCCCTTCTACAGTGTATTCCACTTTCTTACACCTTCATTTTTGTGGGGATATCATTCCATCATAATCAACTCACACATACTGCCTAATCATGATAAAGTTCTTAAGAGTAACAACTGTCATCTTCCCATGTTGGAATGTAAACAGTTTAACCTTACTGAGTACCTTATGTTTTCTCTTTTCTGTTTACTATTTTTTTGTGCTTCTCTTGAGTCTTGTATTTGAAAGTCAAATTTTCTATTCAGCTCTTGTCTTTTCATCAGAAATGCTTGAAAGTACTCTAATTCATTGAATATACACCGCCCCCCCCCCCCAAGGATTCCACTTAGTTTTGCTGAGATGATTCTTGGTTGTAATCTTAGCTCTTTTGCTTTCTGGAATATTATATTGTAAGCCCTCTAATCCTGATATAGAAGCTGCTAAATCTTTAGTGATCCTGATTGTGGCTTCACAATATTTGAATTGTTTCTTTCTGGCTATTTAAAATATTCTTCCTTGACCTAAGAGCATTGGAATTTGGCTGTAATGTTCCTGGAAGTTTCCATTTTGGGATCATTTTTAGGAGGTGATTGGTGGATTCTTTCAATTTTTATTTGACCTTCTGCTTCTAGGATTCAAAGGCAATTTTCCTTGATAAATTCTCAAAATATGATGTCTAGAATCTTTTTTCTATAATGGCTTCCAAGTGGTCCAATAATTTTAAAATTATTTCTTCTCAATCTATTTTCCAGGTCAACTTTTTTCCCAAAGAGATATTTCATATTTTCTTCTATTTTTTATTTTTTTGTTTTATTGTTTCTTGATGTCTCATGTAGTCACTAGCTTCTACTTGTTCAATTTTAATTTTTAAGAAATAATTTTCTTCGGTGAGCTTTTGCACCTTGTCTTCTATTTGGCCAATTCTATTTTTTAAGGAATTGCTTTCTTTAGTGAACTTTTGCACATCTTTCCCTTTTCGTCAATTCCGCTTTTTAAGGAATTCTTCTCTTAGTGGATTTTGGTACCTCTTTTACCATTTAGCCTATTCTGTTTTTTTAAGGTATTGTTTTCTTTAGCATTTTTTTTTTGGTGCCTCCTTTACTAAGTCTAACCTTTTTTGTGTCCAACCTTTACTAAGGTTCTTTTTTCATTGTTTTCTTGCATCACTTTCATTTCTTTTCCCAGTTTTCCCCCTACCCCTCTTATTTGATTTTTAAACTCCTTTTTGAGTTCTCTCAAGAATTCTTTTTGGTTTTGGGACCAATTCACATTTTTTTTCTTTCTTTCTATGTAGCTGTTGTGGCTTTGTTATCTTCTTCTGAGTTTGTGTTTTGACCTTCCTTGTCACCACAGTAACTTTCTATGATCAGGTTCTTCGAAAGTGGTATGATCCAAAGAGATGTGTGGTAACTGCTCTCCTGCCCTGTGCTCTGATCTGTGAGTGACCACAAGCACTCTTTTCCATCTTGGCACTGTGACTAGGGTCACAGTTCTCCTGCAGCCACATGCTTTAGTGTGCTAGTGTTCTTCCTCACCTTGGGAGTGTGACCAAGAGTCCTGTACTCAATGTACTCAAAGGGTCCTCTGTAATCTCTTTTTGAACAGTTTTCTGTCTGTGGGCTGAGAGTTCTGGATGCTGCCCAGTCAGACCCAAGGCCTTCTGCTAGCCTGCCAGGGGTGGCCTGTGCTACACTGGGCTCCTCTTTTACTCCAGTGAGACAGACCTTTCCTGCCAACTTTCTAAGTTGTATTGGGCTAGAAAATTGTTGTTACCCCATCCTTTCATTGATTCCATTGCTCCAGAATTCAATTTGAGCTCTTATTTTAAAGTTGTTTGGAGGGAAATTTGGGAGAGCTCAGGTGAGTCTCTGTCTTTATTCTGCCATCTTGGCTCCACCTCCCATGTTCATTGATTCTTATAGGCAAGACAAGGCAGGTAACAATCATTTATTAAGTGCTTAGAACATGCCAGGTACCATGTTAAGGAATGAGGATACAAATGTGAGCAAAAAGAAAAGACATTCCCTGTCCACAGGGAGCTTACATTCTAATGGAATAAGATAACACATAAAAAAGGATTATAAAAGCAAGAAGAGGGTGACTGGTACTCCTATGGCAACATGATAGCAAAGTCTACAAATTTAGAAGCACAATCAGGACAGAAATTAAGTATGTCTGGTGTAGGCTCATCCCCAAGATGGAAGCCCCCCAAAACATTCAACAGTGGGAGAAGGGGTTTGGCATGACAGAGAGATAATGTGGGAGAAGGCCCCTGGTGCTGATGGAAATTCTAGGATGAGAGGGTAGCTAAGTCAGGATGCTAAAGTCTATAAAGTCACTAGTACGACCAGGAGGAGAATCAGTTGCTATGTAGAGGAGCTGGGACCCCATTCATGTCACTTTCTTCCCATAGTCTTTCTCTCTCTTCAGAGACCTTTCCAAGAAGAGGACTTAAAGCAATATGTCTCTTGCCAACCCTGCCTCCTCACCCCACCTCACTGAGTAATCAGTCTCCATCAATGAAGAAAATCTCATCTAAATAGGCTTTAAATCAGGGGATTCAACTCCTTTGTTGATAGAATTGAGTGAGAGGCAGTACTGTAATAGGAGTGGCCTCTACCTGCAGAATCGACATGTTGCCCCATGATTCATGTTACCAAAGGAAAGTAATTTCTGGAATAGAAAAGGAAGGAAAACTTCTACCGTGGTAAAGGAGGCTTTAGCTCATAATACTCTCTATGGCTTGTTTGCTCCTACCCAGAAGTATCTTTGGAAATGTCAGAATCTGCTTTATGTCCCTCAAAGCCCCATGCTTCTGCAAGCAACAGAAGGTACCAAGGCATTAAAATTGTTGTTGTTGTTTGTCCTTTGGTTTTGAAAAGGACCAATGTCATCACCGGGTGATATCTTAACTTGCGCATGTGTAATGTAATGCCAAGGAAAGGCAACTTCCCAAGGTTCAGAATACCAGCATAGGTGCTCTCCATTTTATTCAGTGACAAATTAAGAACAGAGGAGATCAAAATATGACATCATTCAAAATACAGCATTTACTAAGTGTGATTAAATAATCTCCAAGTACTACCCCACCCCAGGACCTTACATTCATTCAATCAATCACAAAGTCCCTCTTCTAAATACTACTCCACCCCTAGGCTGTACCTTCATTTAGTCCATTACAAAGCCCCTCTTCTCAAATGGAGATTAGTTTCCAATCATAAGTAAAGTACATTCATTTGTTCAATCATAGAACACAAAAAGGTCAAAAGTTCCCCACCCCTGGATCACAATTGAATCTACCCCAGAGTTACAACAAGTTTAAGCACAGCACGTAATACCCAAATGGAGGTCTTTTCTTCATCTTGACACCAGAGGCAAGTTCTCAGCAATCTTTGTTCCTGGGGAGACAAAGCTTAGCAAGGCCACAAGATACATTGCCAGTCTCTTCATTAATTCATCCTCTGCAGAACAGTCCTAGGACCCCTGAAAACATTAGCAAAACCCTCTCCCAGGATTTCTGTAAACATACAACAAGAAAATCCTTCTTCAGGGCTTCAGAACCAACAGAAAGGTTCCCAGACCCCTGCAACAACAGCACTGTCCTTCACCAGTGGACAGTATTCATTCTGTCTGCAGGACAGTCTCAGTAGCTCTGAACCAACAGCCATGTTCCAGATCTTCTTCAACAACAGGACTGTTTTTCACCAGTGGACAAATCTGGCAAAACAACATCAAAACAGACAGACAAAGTACCAGCAAAACAGCCATGTCTCCTCAGTCCTTGGCAGCTCTGGGTGGCAGGTCTCAAAAGTCCAGGGCAATTCAAAGTGGCCCTCAGCAATCCTCTCAGTCTCTCTCTGCCTCCACGAGGTGCTGCTTCCAAAAAGTTCTTCTGCCTCTCTCTTGTGTCTCTCCAAATCTACATCACCAGCTCCTCCCAGTTCAGGACTCTCTTTTCACGTCAACAAGTCCATCCCACAGGTGGGATTAACAAACTCTGGGTTTTAACACAATCAATTTGAAAACCAAGCCAATACAGGGGGATCTTTATATTCCATTACTATCACAGCATGAATTGAATTGAAGTGAGGCAGAGTTGTGTTAAGTCCTTAGCCTCATTATCTCTTTCAGAGTCATCAGCGTCCAGAGGTAAGACAAAAGTCAAGACTGCCTGGGATACAGTAGATGACCCTGGTGTCTTTGATGTCTCCACAGTACTCCACAGTACCTGCTTCAGTTGTCTTCATGGCCATTAGAGCAAATCATTCTCATCTGGCCATTCTGCTGGGAGAAGTCTTCACATGTTTGGGGTAGACATCTGTATTGCTAATGTATTTTTAGCTTAATGGGAAGATCTTTCCCATCCATTAATAGGCCCATATGACCTTCTTAAGTCACATGGAAGCCTAAGTCACATGAGTTTGAGTCACATGAGCCTGGGTCATGAAAGTTGTGATGCCCTATTACCCTGAAGAAATGTATATATACTCTGAGGTTAGCATTTTGCTTTGGGGCTCATGGGAGGAGTGTTTGGGTGGCCAGATAAGACTCTGGGTAGCCATTGCGCCCCCTGGGTTTGAAAACCCAAATGTTGGTGCTTCTCTATCTGGTATGTGATGTATGTGGTGGTAAGACAGTTGGATTTGTCTGTTGGTCTGTGATGTATGCATTATTTGGTCAGATGGTTAGAAGCCCTATTTGTCATTATGCTATTATTTCTGCTTGTAATTTCTGTTTGTATTTTCTCTGACGTTCATGGTGCTAACTTTTTCCCCTGAGCTAAGTAAATAATATATATGTTTGACTAAAATAAGATTGTTGACCCCTTTTGAGTTGCTTTTCTTTAGAAAAGCAGATCAAATACCCTGTGCTTGAAGTTCTCCTGTGTGCTGGTGTTATTGATCTTACACCCCCACAGCAGGTGCAAGTCTCATTGTTGTTACAACATCCCCCTCATTCATTGATGGGTTTGAAGCCTATATGTTATCCTCAACTCAGTTTAGCTCATCTGCCAAGACAGTTTTACTGGGGTGTGGCTGCTGCACACGCTACAGCTTCTTGGAGCGACAGGTGAGTGGTGCAGTAGATAGAGCACCAGGCTTAACCACTCTCATAGATCCCAGGGGCCATTTCAGTATTAGTCAAAGTCTGCTCATCACCACCATCACCACCATTTTTCAACATGATTCTGTAGGATTCTCTTGGTTCAGAGATACTTTACCATTTGGTCAGTAGCAGAGTCAACTTTCCTATGTGACTCCACATTCCTAATTGATACAATGACTCTTGCCTGGAAACATTTTCTATCCTGCTGTGGTTTTTTTCCTCCTTTTTGGGGAGGCATGCTATTACAGGAAAGGACTCCTTAGCTATCTTTGTAAAAGTCTTTTCCTATTGGTGCATGTCTACTATAATACCATAGCATCTAGTTCAATAACCAGTTTAATAACCTTTACCTAAGAAGACCCCAGAAAATTGGGATATGGCACAAGTTAATTGGGATTATACTACTTGTCAAGAAAAGTAGATTTACCATTTTATTGTGACTTAATTGTGTCTATAGAACCCCTAACACTATCACCATCTGAGACTGGGAACTTTTGCCTTTGATAACCAACCTGCTGTATTAGGTGGTAGTACCATTCATATTGACCAACATGGACCCCAAGTAGCATAAAAATAAGGCTAAAATATGACCTAAAGTAATTAGTGGAAGGCAAACTTCCAAACCTCTTCAATGTGTGAAGAATGGGTTACCATAAGTATGAATGTCTGAAGGTAGCCAGAGTCCATAGAGCACAAATGCACTGGGCATCTTAGTGGCTGAAAAGAAGAATGTATTCTCTTGAACTGAACCTGGGGAAGCAAACACTGAAGATTTCACAAAGAAGGGCCCTCTTCTCTGGGACCTTGGTTTTCTTATCTGTGAAATGAGGAGCTGGACTATATTTTCTTTGAGTTCTCTTCTAGCTTTAACATTCCAGGGTTCTGAAGCATCCCAGTCCTCCTGGGTCCTGGATTCCCAACATCAGTCCCCCCTCCTGACTGTTCCATTAGCTCCAACCTCCCTTAAGCACATTAAAAAGACACTCACCTGTCCTGACAATTTGGTCAAGAAGATTGCATGGGTGTGTTATCTGATGGACAGACCCCTTTTCTTTAACAGGTTAAGAAAACAGCTAGTCAGTCTCTCTCTCTCTCTCTCTCTCTCTCTCTCTC
>NW_027187380.1:903277-1012303 GCF_028583685.1 Petaurus breviceps papuanus
TCTCTCTCTGTCTCTCTGTCTCTCTCTCTCTCTCTCTCTCTCTCTCTGTCTCTCTCTCTCTCTCTCTCTCTCTCTCTCTCTCTCTCTCTCTCTCTCTCTCTCTCTCTCCCCTCTGCTCTTTCACCTTTTCCTCTAGCTTAGAGAGTACTAACTGCCATGGAACTTCCAGAAACTTCCAATTTGGAACCCAGAGGGAATGTCACTAGAACGTTTTCCTTAGCTACCCATGAAAATAACAACATGAATGCCAAAGTTTTAAAAAAAATCAGTTGCTGACATCAGTGGGGTGGGAAGAGGGGAGATACAACATTATAAATTATCATAAAATAATTTACATTTGTCTCTAAAATACATGAATAATTTTTTGGATTCATTTCTTAAAACAGTAGCTGCATATTTAATTTCCAAATTGTGCTTTACATCCATACTTTGATGGATCTATGACCTTATCAATGTGAGTACTCCTTTGTTAGTGCTGAAACTTCTCATCCTGTATGATTCTTATTCATGTATTTTCACAAATATTCCAAAAATCATCTGATACCAATGCCTGGAGAGTATCTTTTGCTTCTTTTAATAGTTCAAGGATACCAGTACAAAACTGCGGTTAGCCATCTGTTATATTTTGCTCCCATTACATGATTAGTCCACCTTGTTTTCCAGTCTTTCATGTCCTTGTTCCTGCCTTTTATGCTTCTTATATGGTCCTGATAACATACGAGAGCCTACTTATTACTACCAATTGGTCAAAAAGCATTTGTTGATGATCCAGTGACACTGGCTTCCTTGCTGTTCCTTCAAAAAGATACTCCATTTCTTGACCCCAGGTACTTTTTTCACTGGCTGTTCCCCATACATGGAATGCTCTCCCTTCCTCATCTTTATCTCCTGGTTTCTTTAGCTTCTTTCAAGCCCCAGGTAAAATCCCATCTTCCACAGGAAGCCTTTCCTAATCCCTCCTAATGCTAGTGCCTTCCCTCTGTTGATTATTTCCAGTTTATCCTGTATATGACTTGTGTGTACATTGTTATTTGCATTTTCTCTCCCGTGTTAGATTGTGTCCCTCCTTCTCAAGAACACTAGCACATAGTAGGAACTTAATAAATGATATTTGGCTAACTGGCTTTCAGATGCAGTGCTAAATGTGATACACTGGGGATACAAAGTGAGATAAAATCATCTGAGGATCCATTGACTAGGTATTCTGTCAATCACCAAATCAACAACACAGAGATAAGTTAATTGCAGTTTTATTAAGCTTAGAGTGCAGGCTCAGCTGATCTTATACAAGAGTAAATGAGCCCAGAGCATCAGCTTCAAGCAGCCTTATATAAAATGTGAACATAGAAAAAACATAGAAAAGTAGAATTTTACAGAAAACAGGAGGGGAAGATAAGGCTATGTATGTTTGGAAACAAAGTAACAGAAAGGGGAAGATAACGACACCTGCCAGCTGTTCAAAAATGGAGGCGTGGCTCGTTTCTCAACCTTGATTTTATAGGCCATGTGATGGTTTAGCCTCTAGGAACAATGTCTGGGAGCTCAGAGTAGAGAGGCTAGAGCAGTGTCTTCTTATCATAATGGTGACAGGAAATATGAGCCAGAGTTTCTTTCTCATCACAGTCTTTTTCTTATCATATTGATGGCAAGAAGCCTGAGCTTCTTTCCCATTGTTTTTTTTTCCCCTTATCATAAAAGAAAGGTCTTGTTTGGTTTGTTTGTTCGTTTGTTTTTAAAAAAAATATCCCTTTCCTCAATGAGCATACACTCTAATGGAGGTGATGGGGAATGACACAACATGGAAAGGAGAAACCATGTAAATAGCATACAATATATCTACAGAATAGATGAGAGAATTAAGAAAGGTCTCCTGCAGGAGGTGGGATTTGGAAACTTAGGACACAAAGTGAGAATGAAGAGGGATAGCATTCCAGGAATGAGAGACGTACAGAAGCATGGAGATGGGAGACAGTGTTCTGTTCATGAAACAGCAAGTGGGCCAGTATAGTAGGACCATAGAGTATGTGGAAAGCAGCAAAGTATAAGAAAACTGGAAAAGTAGTAATGAAACTAGCAAGATCTGAATGTTGCCTTGGTCTAAAAGATAGAACACTGAAAATACAAAGGGAAAGGCCTTCAAGCAGAAAATGGACATTCACAATCCTCTCAATTGCAAGAAAAGAGGCCAATGAGACAATGAACAAGGCACAGATTTCATCCATACCTTTGTACCTAAACTTTTAGGGGCACTTCTAGTAAAATCCCCAAAGAAAGTGGAGAGCTTGAACAGAACTGAAACTTATGACCCTAAGATAAGATGGATGGATTTACTGAGAGAAGAAGCCTTTGAAGCAGGAAGAAAAAGTTTACTCAATACAAATTTATTACACAACCAAGATTCTAGTAACTATTTTCTAAGATTCCTTGGACATTCTCCTTCCCATCTCAATGAGTTCAGTACCTGGGTCACTGTCTTCCTCTTTACCTCTACTCCTGAATGGGAGTGTAAAGTTGAATTGGTTAACTGAAGGTTGAGGGAGTCAAACAAGGGACTTGTGACCAAATGAGATAATATTTTCAAAGTGCTTGACACAGTGCTTGGCACACAGGAGATGCTAAATAAATGGTTGAGAGCTCCTAAATTGTGCACTAGAAACAGCCTCCAGAGTTCCCACATGATTGATCAGAAGAAAGCAGAGAATATCTGAATTCTCTGTTCAACCACTTTATACTGAGAAGAGCTAGTTTTGGAGGGTCTATAGGAATAAAGGCATACTGATACACCGTCTGTGGAATTGGAAAGCAATCTGGAATAATGTTGATATAATGACAAAATGGTCCATATCCTTTGACCTAGAGATTCATTAATGGACATATGAACTCCAAGGAGGTCACAGACAGGAAGTCTCACATAAACAAAATATTTATGGTAGCAAAGAACTAGAAACAATACAGAAGCTCACCAATTGGGTGATGGCTCAACAAATTGTGCCACATGAATATAATGGAATATCATCTTAAGAAATGATTAAAATGAAAACTTAAGAGAAACATGAGAAAACTTACATGAACTGATACAAAGCACTTAGTACAACTAGGGTAACAATATACACAATAGTTACATGTCAATGGAAACAACTACAAAAACCTAATGCTGTGAAATTGTAATATACAATTGACCTCAGAAAAAAGACAAGAAAAAGGTATTTACTTCCTTTCTTTGCAGAGGCAGAGGACTCATGATGTAGAATTGCATATGCTATTAGAGGGTTGCTGAGTTGGTTACTTCTGCTGAACCATATCCCCTTTTTTATTTCTTGTTACTAGGGATCACATACTGGGTAGGGGGAAAGGGATAGCTATATTTAAGTAAAATACAACATTTTAAAGCAGTTACTATGTTTTCGGCACTATGTTAAGCATTCAGGATACAAAGTCTGTTCTCAAGGAGCTCATAGGTTAGGGTCTCCACTAGCACAACATGTCCTTAAGGGGTAGAAGTAAATACAAACACCATCCACTCCTAGGTCACAGTAAGTCACAATCTCTTCAATCAATACACAGTGTCCAAGTAAAGTACTCTCTCATCTTGATTTGAGGCTGACTTCCAAACCCCATGGCTCTTGCTCTGTGGGCTGACTGCTCCCAACTCTCCCCTGGATTCACATGTAGGCAGCTCTCCTCTCCTATTCCATATCTCAGCTTATGGGGACTGCTCCACTCCAAACTCTTCCTGCTCCTGAGTGACAGCAGGCTCCAGGGGTTCCTGCCTGCAGCTTCTGTTTCTAGGAAAACAAAGCTTAACAGGGGTACAACAATATTTATACACATTACCAGCACCATCATCTCAATTCACTTTAACAGATCATAAAAGGGGCCTCTTTCCCATGGGCAGATCTCCATTCTTCAGCTCAATGCACTCAATAAAGACCAAAAGACAAGGCTTCTGTCTGAGAAATTAACACAGACCAATAGATAGGGCTTCTGTCTGAGAAATCAACACAGATCAACAGACAAGGCTTCTGTCTGAGAAATTAACACAGATCAACAGACAGAGTACTGACATCACAAACATTCTTCCTGTTAGGCCTCCCCACAAGCAAGTTCCCCTAGCTGCTCATGTTCACTTCTCTCTCTCAGTTCTGCTCCTCTCTTATAATATATATTATTTCCAATCAAAGACTCTTGATTCATTCGACTCTTGATTCAATCAAAGACCCTTGATCCAATCAAAGGCAAGGCTCAAAGGCACCTGATGGGCTAAAATTCAATCCAGAAAAACAGTAAAAAATCCTACTTTGCTTGCTGTTACAACATCTTACACATCTAAACTTGTTTTTAAAATTCACTGTGACCTCTGTTTTCTATATTCCTCTTACCCTCCACCCAAAGTCTTTCTCATATCATTATCCTCCCACTAGTTACATTCTCCTCTTTCCCCTGTCTCAACTCTTTTGTGAGCCAACTCTATACCATCCTCCACTCTTAAATCCTTTGGACCCTGATCCTGTCACCAATTATGCTTTGCCAAGCCCCAACCCTGGATGACTTCTACTGCCTATCTCTGTTCCTATTTACATGCAACTGAATAAACTTGTAGAAAAAAAAATTTTAAAGGACTGTGTGTCCACTACAAATTTGTTATCTAATCTCAAACAACTCCTTACAGTAGCAAGGCAAACAGTCTATTCCTTCCTAATAAACTGGCCTTCCTATTACTCAAAGTGGCTGTTCCAAAGCTTCTAATCTCTCCTCAACACTCCCACAACATTCTTTCCCCAAACCCTCTTAGCCAGGGTCCTTGCTTCATATTTCACTAAAAAATTGAGGTTATTCACCAAAGGTTCCTTCTACCTTCCTCATCTCACACCATTCAGACATCTTCTCCCATTATCCACTTCACTCCTACCTCTTTTTCAAAGGTCAATTCCTCTAATCTTCTTAATCTTTCCAAAGGCCAACTCTTTCTAATCTCTTTCCCAGTAGTAGATTGCCTGTCAAAATCATACCCATTCTCATCTTCTATCTTTATCAAGTGACTGCTTTCCTGTTGCCAAGAAATAAATACATATCTCCCCAAGCCTTAAAAACTATCATTTATCCCACTATCCTATCTATCATCTTCTATTTCTTCCCTTTGCATCCTTGAGAAAATCCTTTACATTAAGTGCCTCCACTTCTTCTCCTGTCACTCTTTTCTAAACCATAATTCAACTGCAACTGCCATCTCTAAAATTGCCAATGATTCCTTAAACAAAAAATACGATGGTCTTTCCTCAGTCCTCATTGTTCTTGACAACTCCAGCATTTGACATTATTTGATCACCTTCTGAATACCCTCTCCTCACTAGATTTTTGTGACTTAATTATCTACTGGTTTTCTTATTAACTACTCTCAAAGTCTCCTTTGTCATTTTTTCATCTATGTCACAACCAGAAGCTGTAGGCATCCCCTGGAGCCTTCTATTCTTTCTCACTTGGTAATCTTCATAAATTCCCAAGGGTTGAATTATCATCTCTATATAGATGATTCCCAGATCAATATATCCAGACCTAACCTCTCTCTTGAGTCCCAGTCCCAAATCATCTTTTGGACACCTTGAGCTCAACATGTCTGAAACAGAATTCTATCTTTACCAACAAATACTTCTCTCTTCCAAACTTCCCTATTACTCTTAAGGGCACCACCATCTTCCCACGTACCTTGACTTGCAACTTTGGTGGAACACTCTACTTTTCACTCTCATTCCACATTTAATTTATTGCTAAATCGCGTTATTTCTTCCTTTATGACATCTCTTGTATATATTACAACCCTAGTTCAGGCTCTTACCACATTTACCTTTTTCTTTTTTTGGTAAAACATAATTTTATCTTTTTAATAATATTGAATTTTTCCCCAATTGCATGTAAAAACAATCTTAACACTTGTTTTTAAAATTCTGAGTTCCTAATTCTCTTTCTTTTTCCCCTTCCCCTTCCCTATGATGGCAAGTAATTTGATATAGGTTATACATGTGCAATCATGCAAAACATATTTCCATATTAGTCATGTTGTGGGAGAAAACACAGACCAAAAAAAAAAACCATGAAAACAATTTTGAAAGTGAAAAATAGTATGTTTTGATCTGCATTTAGACTTCATTAGGTCTTTCTCTGGAGGTGGAAAGATAGCCTTTTTCATTATAGGTCCTTTAGGTCTTTGATCTCAGAGCTAAATCATTCACAGTTGATCACTGTATAATATTGTTGTTAACACTTCCATTTGCATCAGTTCACATAAGTCTTTCTAGGTTTTTCTGAAAGCATTATTCTCATCATTTCTTATATATAGCACAATAATATTCCATCACAATCATATACCACAACTTGTTCAGCCAATTAATGATTGAATTTTTTTTTGCCACCACAAAAAGAGCTGCTATAAATATTTTTTATACAAATAGGTCCTTTTCCCTTTTTTTTCTTATCTCTTTGGGATACAGACCAAGTAGTAGTATTGCTGGGTCAAGGGGATACACAGTTTCATTGCCCTTTGATTGCTCTTTGGACATGCTCTCCAGAAAGGCTGAATTAGCTCACAACTCCACCAACAATGCATTAGTGTTTCAATTTTCCCATATCTCCTCCAATATTTGTCATTTTCCTTTTCTGTCATATTAGCCAATTGGATAGGTGTGAAATGTGAAGTGGTAATTTGCATTTAAAAATTTTTTTAATGTATTTTTAGTTTGCAGCATTATTTCCACAAGGTTTGAGTTACAATTTTTTTCTCCCTGTCTCTCCCCTACCCCCACCCCAAAATAGTGAGCCTACTGAATACCCTTTCCCCCAATCTGTTTTCTCTTATATCCTCCCCCATCCCCTCCCCTGATTTTCTAGTAGGACAAGATAGATTTCTGTACCCCAGTGCCTGTATATCTTATTTCCCACTTGCATGTAACATGCATTAACATTTGTATTTTGAAACTTTGAGTTCCAGTCTTTCCCTTCTTCCCTCCTCACCCACCCCCACTGGGAAGACAAACAACTCAACATAGGTTGTACATGTGTAGTTACTCAAAACATTCCCATAGTGGTTATATTGTGAAAGACTAACTATATTTATTTCCATCCTATCCCGCACTCCACTTTTTCTATTTTCTACTTTAACCCTGTCCCTTTTCAAAAGTGTTTACTTCTAACTTCCCTCTCCCCTAATCTGCCCTCCCTTCTATCACTGCCCCCTCTTATCCCCTTCCCCCCTGCTTTCCTGTAGAGTAAGATACCCAGTTGAGTGTGTATGTTATTCCCTCCATAAGCCAAATTCAATGAGAGTAAGGTTGACCCATTCTCTTTCACCTTCCTGCTCTTCCCCTCCTTTGTAACAGTGTTCTCTTGCCTCTTTTATATAAGATAATTTACACTAAACTATCTCTCCCTTTCTCCTCCCAATACATTCCTTTCTCACCTCTTAATTTTATTTTTAAGATATCTTCCCTTCATATTCAACCCATCCTGTGCCCTTTGTCTATGTATACATGTACACTCATATGCACACACTCACGTATATATTTGTACACACATGCACCCTCCTATACATATATATGTATACATATATACCTATATATTTACTTCTACTATCCTCATATTGAGAAAAGTCTCATGAGTTACAATGATCATTTTTCCATGTAGGAATGTAAATAGTTCAACTTTAATAAGTTCCTTATGATTTCTTTTTCCTGTTTACCTTTTCATGCTTCTCTTGCTTCTTGTATTTGAAAGTCAAATTTTCTGTTCAGCTCTGGTTTTTTCATCAAGAATGCCTGAAAGTCCTCTATTTTATTGAATGACCATATTTTCCCCTGAAGCATTATACTCAGTTTTGCTGGGTAGGTGATTCTTGGTTTTAATCTTAGCTCCTTTGACCTCTGGAATATCATATTCCAAGCTCTTTGATCCCTTAATGTAGAAGTTGCTAAATCTTGTGTTATCCTGATTGTGTTTCCACAATAGTAAAATCATTCCTTTCTGGCTGCTTGTAATGTTTTCTCCTTGACCTGAGAACTCTGGAATTTCCTAGGAGTTTTCATTTGGGGATCTTTTTCTTTTTTTAATTTTGCCTTATTTGGATGGCAATTGGGGTTAAGAAACTTGCCCAACATTACATGGCTAGTTTTTTTTTGTGTTAAGTGTCTGAGGCTGGATCAGAATTCAGGTCCTCCTGACTCCAGGGCCGGTGCTTTACTCATTGCATCACCTAGCCACCCCTTGGGGATCTTTTTCAAGAGGTTATTAGTGAATTCTTTCAATTTCTATTTTGCCCTCTGGTTCTAAAATATCAGGGTAATTTTCCTGGAGAATTTCTTGAAGGATGATTTCTAGATTCTTTTTTTGATTATGGCTTTCAGGTAGTCCAATAATTTTTAAATTATCTCTCCTGGATCTATTTTCCAGGTCAGTGGTTTTTCCCATGAAATATTTCACCATGCCTTCTATTCTTTCATTTGTTTGGATCTGTTTTATAATATCTTGATTTCTCATAAAGCCATTAGCTTCTATTTGCTCCAATCTAATTTTGAAGGAATTATTCTCTTCAGCGAGTTTTTGAAATTCCTTTTCCATCTGGCCAATTCAACTTTTTAAGGTATTCTCCTCACTGGCTTTTTGGGCCCTTTTGCCATTTGAGTTAGTCTATTTTTTAAGGTGTTATTTTCTTCAGTATTTTTTTGGGTCTCCTTTAGCAGGCTGTTGATTCTCTTTTCATGATTTTCTTGCATCATCCTCATTTCTCTTCCCAATATTTCCTCTACTTCTCTTACTTGATTTCCAAAATCCTTCTTGAGCTCCTCCATGGCCTGTGAGCAATTCATATTTTTCTTGGAAGCTTTTGATGCAGGAGTTCTGACTTCATTGTCCTCCTCCAGTTCCATGCTTCGATCCCTTTTGTCCCCAAAAAAGGATCATATGGTCTGATTGCGCTTCCTCATCTTGCCAATTACTTGACTTTTGAGCTCTTTGCCATGGTATAACTCTGCTTACAGAATGGAGATAGCTTTGTCCCAATTTGCTGGGGTTTTCACAGCTGCCAGAGCTATTAATTGGGTGCCCTCTCTACAGCCCCCACAAGCTTTGGCTCACTGGCCACTCACCCCAGGACCACCACCCAAGACTGTGATCCAGATCCAGGCAGGTCAATGTAGGAGCAATTACCCTCTGAAAGGTTGCTTGGTCCCCCTACAATCTGCAGGCCAGGAGCTTTGAAAGCAGCCACGCAGCACCACTGCACGTCTCACCACTTCTTGCCCCAGGGGCAAGGGCAGAACCATGCTGTTCCTTCACCCTTACAACAGAGTTCCCGACCTTTTATTTTCCCTTTGGTGTTTATGGGTTGAGAAGTCTAGAAACTTCCACAGCTGCTGGTGATTCACTCGCCTGGAGTCCTCTCTGGCTGGTCTGGTAGCTGGTCAGGGCAACCCTTGGGCTGGAACTGCCCGTGGTTCACTGTTGCTTGTGCTTGGCTCCCAGCACGCTGTGATAGACCCTTCCTGTCAACCTTCTAGGCTGCCTTCAGCAAGGAGATTTGTTTCTCTCTGTCTCTTTGTGGGTTCTGTAGTTTTAAAATTTGTTTGGAGTCATTTTTTTTACAGGTATTGGAGATGGTTGAAGCCAGAGCCCACTCCAAGTTTGTGCTTTTACTCCACCATCTTGGCTCTGCCCCCACACTTTTTTTTTCAAATCGGCAGTGATTTAGATCTGACCGGTAAATTATTCCTTGCTCTCCTAATTTGTTTATGATATCACTCTTTATGTCTAAATCATGTACCCATTTTGACCTTATCTTGGTATACAGTGAGATGTTGGTCTATATGCAGTTTCTGCCAAACTGTTTTCCTGTTTTCCAGAAGGTTTTGTCAAACAGTGACAAAAAACTTAGATCTTTGCATTTATCAAACACTAGATTATTATGGTCATTTACTACTGTGTATTGTGTATCTAGTCTGTTCCACTGATCTACCACTCTATTTCTTAGCCAGTATCTGATTGTTTTGATGATTATGGGTTTCTACTACAATTTGAGATCTAGTATGTCTAGGACATCTTCCTATATTTTTCATTAATTCATTTGATATTCTTGACCTTTTGTTCTTCCAGATGAATATTGTTACTATTTTTCTAGCTCTATAAAATACTTTTTCAGTATTTTGTATGAACTCAATAAGTAAATTAATTTAGGTAGAATTGTCATTTTTATCATATTAGTTTAGCTTAGCCATGAACAATTGATATTTTTCCAATTGTTTAGATCAGACTTTGTATGGAAAATGTTAGTAATTGGGCTTGTCTTGGCAGGTAGAAAGAAAAATTACATTTAAAATAACTGAAGACAGTATAAAATTCTTTCTATCTCTTTATGCTGGACATTGTTTGGTACTATATAGAAATGCTGATGGTTTACATAGATTTATTTTATATCCTGCAATTTTGCTAAAGTTGTTAATTATTTCATCTAGTTTTCTAGTTGATTCTCTAGGATTCTTTAAGTATAACATCATATCACATGCAGAGTGATAGTTTTGTTTCCTCATTGCCTATTCTAATTCCTTCCATTTCTTTTTCTTCTCTTGTTGCCATAGTTAGCATTTTTAGTACAGCATTGAATAGTGGTGATAATGGACATCCTTGTTTCACTATTGATCTTGTTGGGAAGGCTTCTAGTTTATCACCATTACAGATAATGCTTACTGATAGTTTTAGATAGATGCTATTTATTTTAAGGAAGACTCCATTTATTTTTAGACTCTCTAGTGTTTTTAATAGGAATGAATTTGTATTTTGTTAAAAGCTTTTTCTGAATCTATTGAAGTGATCATATCATTAAGTATATGAACCACTTATGTAGTCAATTATGACAATAGCTTTCTGTAATGGGAATGCAAATTTGGAAGATCTTCCCTGCCCCTGGGCTAAAATGCACCTGAAACCTGGGGAGGGAGGCTTGTTTTTCAGTAGATACTTCTTGATTGGCCAGTGAGTCAATAAGGTTGTTACATTCTCTGAGCCAGGAGAAGGCTATATAAGCCCTGATGTGTAGCTTTGTTTTGGGACTCACTTTGAGAAGTGTTCTGTGATTTGATCTGAATTCTGGGAAGCCGTTGTTGAGAGTCCCCCGGCTTTGAAAAACCCTGTAAAGGTTATGGGATTTAAAGATCTTCCATGCCCCATGGACGTGCTGACATAGCAGAGCAAGAGAAAGCGGAAAGCGAGAAAAAGTGAAAGCCGAGCTAACGGTCCTGCGGTTGGCGGTTGGCAGCGGTTGCGGTTGCCCTTTTTTTTTTTTTTTTTAGTTAGGACCCCTGCTGAGGACTGCCAGGGGCCAGAGCTGCTGGGAGCAGGACTTTCTGCTAAGGACTCCTGCTGAGGACTGCCAGGGGCCGGAGCTGCTGGGAGCGCGCTTCCTGGACGCTGGGTGGTTGCTGTGAGTGGGGAGAGGAGGACCTTTGCCTGAGGTAGCCTGTTCTGTTTTAAAGGCTTGAGAATGTGGGTGCTTTCTACTTTATCTACCTGTGCCAATGTCATAACTACTCTGATGGCTTTCACTTTCTGGTTTTGGGACTCAGTCTTTTGGTATCTTAATAAATTTTCTAGTTTATTTCCCCAAATGGCAAACCTGACGTATTTTGTGATGGATAATTATATCAGCATATTTGTAATCTCTATAGGCATTGTGAATATGGCATTGCTGATACAAACCCAGATGTGGAAACCCAGATGTTGACTGGGTATGGATGTAATGGTTGGACAGTTTGGAAAGCTGTCTACTTGATCTGTTAATGTCTTGATAATTCTGCCTGTATATTTTGAAGTTTGGGGTGCTGACCTTTTTCCCCTGAACAAGGTAAACAATATATGTCTGACTGATTAAAGTAAGCTTGTTAACCCATTTTGAGTTGCTTTCCTTTAACAAAGCAGATCCAAGAAGCTGTGGTAGCAGCAAACCCTGAGGACGTGCTTGGGGGGCTTGCCGCTACACTTTCCTAATATTGAATCAGCCTTGCATTGCTAGTATAAATCCCACCTGGTCGTAGTGATCCTTGTGATATGTTGTATTCTCCTTGCTAGAATCTCACTTTAAATTTCTACATCAATATTCATTATAGATACTATTCTTTAGTTTTATTTCTGTTTTTTGCTCTTCCTGGTTTAGCACTGTATTTATGTTTTATAAGGAATCTGGTAGGACTCTTTTTTCTATTTTTCAAAAGAGTTTATATAGTATTAGAATTAATTGTTCTTTAAATGTTTGGTAGAATTCACTAGTGAATCCATCTGGCCCTGGAGATTTTTTTTTAAGGAGTTCATTGATAGCTTGTTCAATTTTTCCCTGCCCCTGAGATGGAGTTATGTAAGTATTCTATTTCATCTTCTCTTAATCTGGACAAATTATTTTTGTAAATATTCATCTGTTCCACTTAGATTATCAGATTTATTGGCACACAATTGGGCAAAATAGCTCCTAATTATTGCTTTGATTTCTTCTTCACTGGTGGTAAATTTACCCTTTTCATTTTTGATACTAGTAATTTGATTTTATTCTTTCTTTTAACAAATAACTAATGGTTTATCTATTTTGTTACTTTTACAAAATAAAACCAGCTCCTAGTTTTATTTATTAGCTCAATGTTTTCTTATTTAAAATTTTACTAATCTCTCCTTTGATTTTCAGGATTTCCAATTTGGTGTTTAATTGGGGATATTTATTCTTTTTCTATTTTTTCAGTTGCATGTTTAATTTATTGATCTGCTTCTTTCTCTATTTTACTGATGTAAGAATTTAGAAATATAAATTTTCCCCTACGTACTACTTTGGCTGCATCCCATTAATTTTGAAATTATTGAATTGTTCTTTGACCCACCCATTCTTTAAGATTAAATTACTTAGTTTCCAATTTTTATTGTATCTTTTCATGGTCCTTTATTACATATAATTTTATTGCATCATGATCTGAAAAGGACGCATTTAATAGTTTTTGTTCTTCTGCATTTGGTTGTGAGGTTTTTATGCCTTAATACAGGGTCAATTTTTGTATAGGTCCTATATAATGCTGAGAAAAAGTGTATTCTTTTTTATTGCCATTCAATTTTCTCCAGAGGTCTATATCTAACTTTTCTAAAATTCTATTCATCTCCTTAACTTATTGTTTATTTTTTGGTTATACTTATCTAATTCTAAGAGGGGAAAGCTGAGGTTCCCTATTAGTACAGTTTATCAGTTTCTTCCTGTAACTCATTTAACTTATCCTTTAAAAATCTGGATGCTATATCATTTGGTGCATATATTTTTAGCATTGGTATTACTTCTTTGTCTATGGTACCTGTCAACAAGATGTAGTTTCCTTCCTTATCTCTTTTAATTAGATCTATTTTTTGCTTTTGCTTTGTCCAAGATCATGACTGCTACCCCTACATTTCTTTTTACTTCAGCTGAAACATAATAGATTCTCTTCCAGTCCCTTACCTTTACTCTGTGTGAGTCTTTGCTTCAAATGTCTTTTGTAAACAACATATTGTAGGATTGTTTTTTAATCTACTCTGCTATCCACTTGTTTTATGGGTGAGTTCATCCATTCATATTGAGTTAAAATTATTGTGTATTTCCCTCCATCCTATTTTTTCCGTTTATCCTTCTCTCTTATCCCATCTCTTCTCACAAATGCTTTGCTTCTGTCCATTACCGCCCCCAATCTGTCCTCTCTTCTATGAGTCACCCCAGCCCTCACTTCTCTTATCCTCCTCCCCTCCTACTTCACTGTAGGGTAAGATAGATTTCTATCCCCAAATGAGTGTGTACTTTATTCCATCTTTGAGCCAATTCTGATGAGAGAAGTGTTCATGTTGCCTGCCACACTCCACCCAATTTTCCCCTTCACTAAATAGTTCTTTTATGTTCTCTTTTGTGAGATAATTTCTTACCCCCTTCTCCCACTGCATCCTTTCGCACCTTAGTTTTTTTGATATCCTCACATCATAGTCAACACATATTTGTACTTTCTGTCTATGTCTTTTTCTTGTTCTAATTGCCCTAATAATGATAAAGTTCTTAAGAGTTACAAGTGTCATTGTCTCATGTACGAATATAAAGTTCCACTTAATTGAACCCCTTGTTTTTTCTTTCCTGTTTAACTTTTTATGCTTCTCTTGAGTCTTCAATTTGAAAATAAAATTTTCTCTACAACTCTGGCCTTTTCATTAGAAATGGTTGAAAGTCCTCTATTAATCATTAAATATTCATTCTGCCCAAAGGATTATACTCAGTTTTGCTGCATAGGTGATTCTTTTATTTTAATCCAAGCTCCTTTGCCTTCTAGAATATCATATTCCAAGCCCTCCGATCCTTTGAAGTAGTAGAAGCTGCTGAGTCCTGTGTAACTGTGGTTAGATTGTGTAGACTGTGACTCCATGGTATTTGAATTATTTCTTTCTGGCTTCTTGCAGCAATTTCTCCTTGGCCTGGGAGCTCTGGAATTTAGGTATTTTCATTTGGGGTGATCAGTGGATTCTTTCAATTCCTATTTTATCCTCTGGTTCTAAGATATAAGGCAGTTTTCCATGATTATTTCTTGAAATATGATGTCCAGGTTCTTTTTTTTTATCACAGCTTTCAAGTAGTCCAATAATTCTTAAATTATCTCACCTCAATCTATTTTCTGGGTCAGTTGCTTTTTTTTCCAAAGAGGTATTGCACATTTTCTTCTATTTTTCATTCTTTTTTGTTTTATTGTTTCTTGATATCTCATGGAGTCAACTTCCACTTGCCCAATTCTAATTTTTAAGGGATTATTTTCTTCAGATCTTCTCTGTTTTTTGTGCTTCCTTTACCAAGCTTTTAACTTTTTTCATGATTCTCATTTCTTTTCCAAGTTTTTCTTCTATCTCTCTTATTTGATTTTTAAAATCCATTCTGAGCTACTTCTTTTTGGGCTGGACACTAATTCATATTTTTTGAGTCTTTGGATATAGGAGTTTTGACACTGATGTCTTCTTCTGAGTTTGTGTTTTGATCTTCCCTGTCATCATGGTAACTTTCTTAGGTCAGGTTTTGGGGTGTTTTTTTTGCTCATTTTCTAGCCTACTTCCTAACTTAATTTCATGTTAAAGTTGGGCCCTGTTCTTGGGGTGCAGGAGGCACTGTCCTAAGCTTCAGGATTTTTGCACTGCTATTTTCAGAGTTAGTTCTGAGGTCTATAAGTTTTTGGTTTTTCCAAGGTGTTATGATCTAAGGAGAGGTGTGGTCACTACTCGTCTGGCCTGTGCTCTGGTCTATGAGCACCTTCAAGTGCTTTTTTTCCTTCTGGGACTGTGACCAGGATCCCACTCCCTCGTATGCTCTACTGTGCTAGTGTTCCTCCTCACCTGGGGATTGTGACTTGGGTCTGTGAACTGGATCCCTGTTTGGGAAACGCAAGAGTCCTATACCCAGTTCAAGTGTCCTGATCTGTTGTCCGGTTTTCTTGCCATCTGTGGACTGAGCTTCAGGAGGCATTGCTGATGATTCAGTTGCCCCAAAGTCTGCACTGATTTGCTGGGGCAGGGCTTTGCTGCTGGTTTACACTGGGTGGTGGCCCTAGCTGTTGGCTTGCATCAGGTGCAGGGCCTCACAACTGGCTTGTCTTGACTACTTGAAGTGGACTGCACTCCACTCTCACCTCGGTGAGACAGATCTCTTATCTTCATCATCTATGGTGTCTTGGATTGGAATTTTTTCCCTTTTTTGGTTCTGCTGCTCTAGAATTTATTTTGAGGCATTGATTTTAAGCTGTTTGAAGGGGAATTTGGGAAAGTTCAGGAAAATTCCTGCCTTACTCTCCCATCTTGGCTCTGGACCTTTATCATATTTTTCCTGGATCATTACACTAGCTTTCAACTGGTATCCCTGCCTGAAGTCTCTAATCATTCCAATTAATCCTCCATTCAGCTGCCTTTTTCTAACTTCTGACCACATTATGCCTTGCTGAATGAGTTCCAACAGCTCTTTAGCACATCTAGGACCAAATACTATCAACTCTGTTATTTAAATCTTCTAATAACCTTTCCCCTAACTTTTCAATCTTCTTACAACTTACACTTTTCTCTCCTCACTCTATTATCTAACTGTATTGGTTTAGCAAGGTTCTCCTCATACAGGCCACTTTTATTTCTCATTCTGTCTTTTTATTGACTATTTCCTAAGCTAGGAAACTCCACCTTAGATTCACTGATTTCCTTCAAGACTCAGATCAAACCCCACCTACTCTAGTGGGCCTTTTCTATATGCCGTTCCTTCTCAGAGCTTTTATTCACCTAGTTGTTTACACGTTTTTTTTACCATGAGAGTGTAAGCTCTATGAGATGAGAGGCTGTCTTTTGGCTTCTCTTGTATCCCCTGCACTTAGCACAGATCTGGCACTATGTGATTAATGCCTGTTGACTTGACTCAAGGAGAACTGTCTCCTACAAGGGAAGCTTTAGAGTATTCCTTTCAATAGCAGAAGTAGGAAGCCCTTGAGAGAAATTACCTTTTTTTTTTGGGCAAAAGGCTATAATAGTGCCCAAGGACATATACTGTACAAAAGTTCAAGGAGGTGCAATGTCTTCTGGGAGGTACAGGATCTAAAGAGGTGAACAATGCTGGATACCATGTGCTGGAAACTATGGTGCTCCACACATGGTACCATAAGGTAAACAATATTGGATACCCCCTCATAGGAATTGTAGAAGGGAATCACAAAGCACAATGTTATCTCCTTCATACTTCAAAAGCAATGTCCTGCTGAAGAATTGTAGAAGTCATGCCTGCTAGGAGCCTTGCTTCCTTGGGATTATCAATACCTACTACACAGGTTTCTCACATGAGTTTATTTTCTATGAGTACTATTGTGAGTTCTATTTTGTTTTCCTAGATTAGTCAATAAAACATTACTTGAATTTTGTCATCTGTGCTTGCAAGGAAAGTTAATGGCAAAATATAGTGTGGATTTTTCTGATTGAGGACTGTACGTCAAAGGTGAATCTTCCCCGCCCCCTCCCCCCAATGTACCCAGGCCTTTCATGTTATATGAAAGTCATATGGATGATACTAAGAGAAGCAGAGTTGCTTAAAAGCAAAATTTTAAAATAGCTTAAGTTTGTATTTAACTTCTCCTGAACTACTCCTGGCCCTATCCTCACCCTCATCATCAGGGAGAGTTATGAATTAAGTCCACTAAAGTATTAGCTGATTCACAGATGTTTGTGTTTCAATAAAGAACTCTAAAAGCTCCAAATCCTTTGAGATGTGGGGAGAAGATGAGGATGAGAGATAGAGACCCAGCCCTTAGATTTGCAAATTGAATCTGCTGCTTCTTTTGGTGAAATAAATATGGTTGCCTCTGTAATACCAGAAAGGTCATAAAGAATTGAATTTTAGGAATAAACCCAAAGGAAAGGATGTTCTATTCTTATGAGCAGGTAGAGGGTTCATGCTTCTTGGTGGCATCAGGCACCAATTAAGTTTCTCACAGACGTTTGGCTATAATGGTGTAATGGGAATGTAAATTTTTAAGATCTTCCCTGCTCCTAGCCTAAAGTGCACCTGGAGCCTGTGGTGGGAGGCTTGGTTCTCAGGAGATACTTTGTGATTGAGCAGTGGGTCAAGAAGGTTGTTACATTCTCTGATCCAGGAGAAGGCTATATAAGCCCTGATGTGAGGCTTTGTTTTGGGGCTCATTTTAAGAAGTGTTGTATGATTTGACCAGATGACACTCTGGGCAGCCACTGAGAGCCCCCTGGCTTAGAAAACCCAGATGTTGTTTCCCTCTCTGGTAACTGTGATTAGGTATGGATGTATGTGATGGTTGGGCAGTTTGGAAGCCTGTCTGCTGAAATGTTCTTGTAACTTATATTTGTAACCTCTGTATATTCTGAAGTTCAGGGTGCCGACCTTTTCCCCCAGAACTAGGTAAATGATATATGTTTGATTGATTAAAGTAAGCTTGTTAACCCATTTTGAGTTGCTTTCCTTTAGCACAGCAGATGTGAGAACCTGTGGCAGCCACCCTGGGGAAGCTGGGTGCTTGCTGCAACAAATGGCAAGCAAAGAAGTACTTAGCTCCTTGTTTCAGCTACTTAAGTATTCAGCACCTTGTCTGAGTTCAAGTGAATTTGAGCCTTGCCCTGATTATATCAAGTCTTTGTTATGAAACAGAACTTGTGAACCCCACAGTGGGAGGAACTAGCTGATGTAACAGGGAGGAGCTAAGGAGAAGCCCAAGCTAGGGAAGAGCAGCATTGAGAAGGGGAACTTTGTGGTGACCAGGCACTCAGAACAGTTTGTCTGTTCTGTGTGTGTTGACTTTTGTTTGTGATACTTTGTACAGAAGCCCTTGGACCTTACTGGAAGCCCTGAAAGATTTTCTTGTTTGTTTACAGAAGTCCTGGAGGAGGGATTCAGAGGTGCTGGGACTGTACTGACAACTTGTGTTGAATTCTCAGACCTTGTATGTGGGTCTATGTTGATTTCCCAGGCAGATAGTGAATTGATGATTGTGCCGGTAATGTGCATGAATGTTGTTTTGTCTCTGTTAAGCTTTGTCTTCCCAGAAACATAAAACATGAGGGACTTGAGGTGTACTAGACACCTTGAGCTTCAATATGGAATGGGAACTGAATTAGGAACTGGATGAGGAGCTGAGAGCTGCCTACCTTTGAATCCAGGTGACAGTTGGATAGATTCAGGCAGGAGCTAGACTCATGGAAGAGGAACCATGGAAATTGAGAGCCAGCCTTGAGTCAAGATGAAAAGAGGTCTCCTTGGGTACTTAATGCTGACTGAGAAGACCATGATTTACTGTGGCCTAGGGGTGGGAGAACTATGTACTATGTACTCTGTGCCTTGTACCTCTTAAGGATGATTGGAAACTAATCTCCCATTAAGAAGAAAGAAGACTTTTTGACTGAGAGATTGACAATGTGACCTAGCAGTGGACAACATTGACCTTTGTACTTTGCTTCCCTTACAGAGGCTTGCTCCTTAAGAATGATTGAGTTAAGGATTTAATATATGATATCTTTTGCTTAAAACTATGTGGCTACTTTGGTGAAAACTATGTGGCCACTTTAGTGATAAGTCGTTACAGTATGACATGAATGCTATACTTTGGTTTCCGTGAATATTTTGCTTTACTGCTAAATAGAGTTCACTATACGATATGATCAGAACCTTAGAGCTATCCACAGCAACAGTCCTCTGGAAAGCTGCTTGTGCTTAGCTTTACATTGGCCTACTCAGGAATAGGTGTTCTCAGTAAAAAACAAAACCCCAAAACATAAAAGCCAACCCTATCATTTACCATCAAGTTCTTACAGAAGAGAAACTGAGCTTTACACTGAATGTATACACCCTTCTACCACCCTGTCTCTACTTTGTAAGTACAACTCCCTATACATACCTCACTGCATCTAACTAATTATTACTGACCCAGAGCTGTGATTTTACTGGTGTGGAGAATTCCCAGTATAAAAACTGTTTTCACAGATCAACAATACCTCTGGTCTTAGAAAGTTGCCTGAGACACTAAGATGTTAAGTAATCTGCTCAAAATCATACAACTATTTTGTATTAGAAGAGCAGTTCTCAGGACTCCTTTATACTATTACGTCACTGAAGACCACAAAAGCTTTTATATGATTAATATTTACGATATTAGAAATTAAAACAAATATAATTTAAAAACTTATTTATTAATTCATTTTAAAATAACAGTAGCAAACCCATTGCATGTTAACATAAATGACATTTTTATGAAAATAACTTTTCTAAAACAAAAAAAAATATTAGTGAGAAGAGTAGCATTGTTTTACATTTTGTTAATGCAAATTACAAGCTGCTTTTGCACTACTGGTGCAAATGTCAACACATTTGTTCAAGGACAGACCATGAGATTCAAAAAGATATTCAACACTTTGAATATTTTAGCACCACTTGTATTTGTTACCAAGCAGTCACATAAAAGATCTTCTTCAATGATTAGCTAGTGCAGATACCAGATGAACACAAGCAAAACAAGTTTTGGTCATGTCTGTAGATTTGTCCATTTGTAAGGCAAAAGAATATTTCTGTAGATATTACTTCAGTCTTCATGTTTGCAGCGAAATCTTTAATTCATAGATCATGTAGCCTCCAGAAAACTAACTGCACATTCATGAGAGAATGAGAGCAAAAAAGGCAAATAAGATCTTAATATCACTATGAAGGTCATTTTGACTTTGTAAACCTCTGGGGGTCCCTGGACCACATTTTCAGAATTACAGTGTTAGAGGCATGACTTAATGTGTCATTATAGGTTATCCTGCTTACAAAGCTAGCTCTTGATTCATTATATGACCATAATACATCTCAATAATTTGTAGGATCATAGAAAATTAAAGTTAGAATGGTAATTTAGGGTTCATCTAGATTCATGCCCTCATTTTGCAGATGAGGAAACAAGTCTAGTGAAGCGACTTGCCCAGAGTCACACCACTAGTTTGTGGCAGAGCCAAAATTATAATCCAGTTTTCCTCATTCCTGTTTTAGGGAATTCACACATGTATTGGTGACCAGGATCAGTCTTGGGGAACTAGAAAAGTCAGACTTCTCTTTGGCTCATTATGTTCCCCACCCTGGTATCTAAGGAAAATGACTTAAAGTTTGGATTTGGCTTATGTCCAGGGTATCCACAAAGTGGGGGTGAGTAGTAGATATGTACTCAAAACACAATATGAACCAAGCATAAGACAGATCCACACAAAAGAATTAATACAGAAGGCTCTCACAAATATGGGAAGAGAAAGACTTCAAACAAACATAGTAACTTATACTCTGCCAGGAGCTTAAGACAAAAGTAAGAATACGAAGGCTCTGCACTGACCAAAAACTCCATCCAAGCAAATGTCTTCTGTCAAGCCATGCCAGGGAGATAAACTTGTTCCCCTGTTGGTGGTATCTTCTCTGATGCAACAACTTCCCTGCTAAACAAGGGTCCAGGATCTCTAATCTCTTGAACTCATAAGAGTTCTTCCAGGACTGAGTATATCTATCTTGAGATTATTGTTTGGTCCATACTCAGAAATACAGAATGGAAAAGGCAGCCTAGAGTCCCAAAACCCAGGCTCAGCTCACCTAGCTGAGCATCTGATCTAGCTGCCACATATAAGCAGTTCAACATTTCTTCTGGGGTAGGCAGAAGGGAGGCCACTCCCCTTATCCTTCCTGGGACCACTACTTGTCACCTGGAGAGTTGAAGAAAGAAGACAAACAAGGGTGGGGTCACTCCCTTTTTAAAGAGCCACTGACTCATCAGCTCTTCCTGATTAGGGGCCAATAAGAGTGTTATTTCATCATCCCCAAAGTACCTGAGTCCTCCATGGTTGAGTCACACATGGCAAATCAGAAGTAGCCAAGAACTTTGAAATACCACAAGTGTCCTGGATACATCTGAGTATACATGGCTGGCTGGAAGCCAGCAGCATAGTCAAATATGCATCCTGTTAGACTTGCAAAGCACTTTATAATGCATTATTCTCATTTGAGACTCACAAGAACCTTCTGAGGTAGGTACATACAGATGTTCCCTCTTTTTTTTCACAGATGAAATAAACAGGCTTTAACAGAGGTTAAAATATCTTGCCCATGATCATATAGCTAGAGGGAGGATTTAAATCTGGGTGGGGGTCTTCATGACTTCAAGGCTAGTACTGTAACCACAGCAACCCTAATGCTTTCACCCAGCTTGGACTTGATGCCCTATCCTTCACTCTTATACCTAATCATGTACCCCCAAATGTCACCATCCAAATGGACTTATTTTCAACATGTATTCCTCTTTCAAAATTTCCCCAATCCATACATCTGAATGAAAGTGAGGTTTGGAGGAGTTTATTGACAATGAAAAAAAAATACATTATTCATAGCTAGACAGGAATGAAGACAGGAAATAAGCCTTTATTAAGCATGTGCCAGGCACTGTGCTTTACAAATATCATCTCATTTCATTCTTACAACCACCTTGGAAGGTAGGTGCTATTGTTACCCTCAATTTATAGTTACGGAAAAAGAAGCAAACAGAGGTTAAGTGACTTGCCCACGGTTACACATCTAGTACATGTCCGAGGCTGTATCTGAACACGTCTTCTTGATTCCAGACCCAGCACTCCATCCACTGTGTAATCTAAGCTGCTTCTATACAGGACATAAACATATTGGACAGCGCTGTCAAAAGTTCAGTTAGTAGTTGAATGCTTAGTTTTCTCTAGACCTAAAATGGAACATGCCTAGATGGCACACAGTGTCAGTCCTTTTGCTCTGGATGTAGGAGGCTCTGACCTCCTTGTTTTCCTCTTGGTCCTTATTACTCAGATGGCTCTTCTTCCTAGAACCCCACAGGCTAGTTTTGTTTCAGCTTCTTGTGTGAGAGCCCATGGGTAAGACTTATTAGTGAGTCCAAAAATCCATGCCACAAGCTGTCAGACAATTTGGAGTGGCTACCAACACAGGACTGAGTCTTGGTTCTATTTCTCTCTCTCTCAACACACACACACACACACACACACACACGCATGCATGCATGTTTTGCTATCGTTTGTTTATATAATTTACATTTCTCACTATATTTTTCTTCCTCCCCCTCCCAGAAAATCATCCCTTATTTAAAACAACAAAAAAAAAACAGAAGGAAAAAAAAATCTAACACTAGGCTCAGCAAAACTAACCAATATATCAACCAAGTCTAAAACATACAGAGTTCCACATCTACAGTTTCTCCACCTCTGGAAAAAGGGAGGAAGTTGCATTCTTATATCTTTTCTCTGTGACCAAACCTGGTAATTAAAGTTTTACAGAATTCATTTTTGTTTCTTTTCATTTGCACTTTAGCAGATATTGAATATTGTTTCCCTAGTTTTATTTAATTTTGCATCAGTTCATATATCCTCCCATGCTCTTCTGGATTCTTCATAGTCATTGTTTCTTATACCATTTGCATTTGATTACATTCATGTGCCACAAGTTGTTTAGCTATTGCCCAGTTGATTGGCATCTACTCTGTTTACAATTCTTTGCTACTACAAAAAGTGATACTATAAATATCTTGGCATGTATGGGAACTTTCTTTTTAATCTTTGGGGCATATACCTACCAACAGAATTGCTGGGCCAAAGAGTTCTGACATTTTGGTTACTTTTTTTCCCAAAGAAATGTTATTGATACTCTTGTTTCTATATTATCAGTCACTTTCTTAGAATCATTCCAAATTGCATTCCAAAATGACTGGCCTAATTTATAGCTCCACCAAGGCTGTATTAGTGTGCTAGTATTATTGTAACCCCTTGACCACTAACTACTGTCATCTTTTGTCATCTTTGCCAATTTCCTGGGTGTGACGTGAAATCTTAGAGTTGTTCTGATGTGCATTATTCTATTTGTAATTTTGGAGCAGCATTTCATGTGGTTGTTACTAGCTTACAATTTTTCTTTTAAGTGCTGTTTCATTTTCCCTTTGACCATTATCTACTGGAGAATGATTTTTGGTCTTAAAATATTTATAGCAGAACTCTATAGTAATAAATGTAATGTAACTGACTCTGGCCTCATTTTCTTAGTAACTGGTCTGCTACATTTTCCCCTTCAGGGTTTTCAGGTCTTCTGAGAGGGTTTGGGTATTTCTTTCTTCTGTCATTGGTTTAAGCCCCAAAGATTTGTTAGGGGACAAATGAATTAGCATCCCCAGTTCTATTTAACCATTCAGCATCAGATCTGATTATACAAAAGGCTACTGACTTCAAACATATAACAAACAAACATCAAACATTTGTCCTAACACTCTGGGGGCATAATCTCCATTATACCACTGTGGTCTTTGGGGAAATAGGTTCAAAACTTAGCTCAATTCCTACACAGCACAGGTATCACCAAGTTTATGTCCAGATGAGGCATGAATCCTTTTGCCAGATTAGAGTTTTGAAGTATTGAATCTTTGCTTTCAAAGATCATTCCTTGGGGAAGCTAGTGAATAGAGCACAGGCCCTGGAGTCAGGAGGGTCTGAATTCAAATCCAGCCTCAGATACTTAACACTTACTAGCTGCATGACCTTGGGCAAGTCATTTAACCCTAATTGCCCTGCCTTCCCCCCTCCAAAAAGCAAAGATCATTCCTCGCTCCCTGCGGCATTAATACCATGCTAGATGAGAAACCAGGTCTGGGTTCCAACTCCTGGCTTCCTGTGACTTGCTATCCCAAGGTCAGGGACTATTCCCTTTATCAATGCCATGAATCAAGTAGTTAACGAAATCTCCCAGAAGCCAATGAGACAGAGATCATAGTTGAAGTTAACAAACTTTTCTGAAAGTCTCTGTAATCAGTCAAAAAGCCCATGTTCATATAGCTGGGGTAGGAGTTGAAGAATACTTCAGTGCACAGTTAGCTCACTGGAACCAATCCACCCCTATAGGAACAGGATGCAGTGGATAGAGCACTGTGCCTGGAGTCAGGAAGACCTGATTTCAAATTTCAACTCACTAGCTGTGGGACTCTGGGCAAGTCATTGAACCTATCTCCTTGGTTTCTTAAACTATAAAATGGGGATAGTGAGAACATCTATTGCACAAGGATGTTGTAAGGATCAAATGAGATAATAATTGCAAATTACTTTGCACAGTGTCTGGAAATAACAGGGGCTTAATACATACTTGTTTCATTCCTTCTCTCCAGGGCACTCCTCTCACATGACATTATCATTCTCCCAGAAGCAGTTCCCTGGCATTCTCCATGGGGATACACCATCTTAGCAAGCTGATAGTGTCTACACATAAGTTAGGTCCCTATTACACAAAGAACTAGAAACAAAGTAGACACCTACTGAACAGACAATGGTAAACTATATAGCACATGAATCTACTGAAATATATATACTGTGCCATATGAAACAATGAATCTGAAAATTCTTCAGAGAGCACCAGAAGCCTTATTTATAGCTACTTGTTTCACATAGATAACCTATTCCCAGGTGTGGATAATGGAAATGAACTGATAGAATGAAATCAGAATTAGGAAAAAGATGCACATAATATTTTCAATAATGACTCTCACTTGGTGACCTCAACAACTGCCATGGGTTTAATTACCATCTTTATGTAGATGACTTCCAAAACTATAACTACAGCCCTAATCAATCTCCTGAGATTCTATTAATTTCCTGCTACATTGGGATATTTTGAACTAGATGCTGTGTAGGCAGATCAAACTCAACATGTCCTAAACCAGGGGTGGGGAACTGTGGCCTCAAGGCCACATGTGGCCTTCTAGTGGTCAAACTTGAAGTTTGGATTCCGTGAAAGAGCTGTGCTTGAGGACCTAGAGGTCCTCACGTGGCCTTATAGGTTCTCAAGAGCAGCCCTTTGAATCCAAACTTCACAGAACAAATCCCTTTTAAAAAAGGAC
This sequence comes from Petaurus breviceps papuanus, assembly GCF_028583685.1. Classification (NCBI taxonomy): domain Eukaryota; kingdom Metazoa; phylum Chordata; class Mammalia; order Diprotodontia; family Petauridae; genus Petaurus; species Petaurus breviceps. Next base: position 928,750 of record NW_027187380.1, read on the forward strand.
TTTTTTTTCCCCCTGTAAAACCTGAACTCAGTCAAAAGCTGCACCCAAGGATCTAGAAAGTCACAATTTCTCTATCCCTGTAAAACTATACTCATCTTTCCACCCAAACATACCCCTCACTTGAACTTTTCCCTTACTGTTAAAAGGCACTAGTCACCCAGGTTCTCAACTTAGGAGTCTCTAGAATTTTCCTTCTCTCTCACTCCCAATTGCCAAATCTACCTTCACAACATCTCTCATATCCCCTTATCTCCACTCACACAGATAACAGCTTGGTGCAGGCCCTCATCATTTCCTCCGGGGATATGAAAACTGCATCCTAATTAGCCTCCCAGCCTCGAGTCTCTCCTCTCTCAAATCCAGCCTGCCTAGAGCTACCCAAGGGTAGGGTCTGATCATGTCACTTCCCTACTCAAATTGCAGTGGCTCTAGGATCAAATGGAAACTTCTCTGGCATTTAAAAGCCCTTCACCATCTAGCATTTTCCAGTCTTATCACATATTACTTCCCTTTACTATCTCAACGATCTAAACTAGTCTTATTTTCCTCTTTAGACATAATGCTCTATCTTCCATCTCTGTGTTTTTGCACTGGTTTTACTATATTCATGAAATGAGCTTCCCCCTCTTAGAATCTCTTGTATATTTCCAAACTCAGCTAAAGTGCTGTGTTACCTTCTACATGAAGCCTTTCCTAATCTCCTTAGATTTCAGTGCTTTTCCTTCAAAATTGCATTTTGTTAGTTTTGTACATACATGTATCTTTTTTCTCTTTTTTTGCTTTTTGGAGGGTAGTTGGGGTTAAGCAACTTGCCCAAGGTCACACAGCTAGTGTTAAGTATCTGAGGCCGGATTTGAACTCAGGTCCTCCTGACTTCAGGCCTGGTGCTCGATTCACTGTGCCACCTAGCCACCCCATATGTGTATATTTTATACCACAACAAAATCTAAGCTCCTTGAAGACAGGAATTGTTTCATTTTTGCCTGTTGAGTGTTACATGTGTATTTTTTTTCTTAATCTTCTTGGTGCTATCTATATAGGGAATACTATCTATTTTAAGTTTCTAACTATTTCAGTTAGTAAGTAAAACAGATAGCATTTCTAACTTAAAACTATTACGTTTTTATATTTCCATGAAGTTTAATATTATTTTTAGCCTACAGAGGGAAGCTTTGCTTTTGGGAATGCCAGCTTCTCTCCCCATTCCTCTGCTTCTTTTTCTTTGGATTTTTTTCATGTATGTACAGAACTTCCAGATTGTACATGTGACTTTTTAGTATTGTATACCTTTTTATGATTATCACCATTCCAAAGCCTAATTCTTCCATTTATATTAGTTATAAACATAAAAGGATAGCCTTTTATCCTTAACACCTTATCCTAATACCTACACATTTATCTTAACCAAAGGCTTATACTGTATTATTGTTATTCTTAGACACTTATCATTCAGGCAATTTGACTTTCCTCTTCCACGACTTGTAGGGATATCTTTAGTTATTTTTATTGATAAAGTCTATTGTCTTATTTGCTTTTGAGATGATATGATCATTCAATGTATGCAATTTTGAACATAAAACAATTTTTAAATATATTTGCATTTTTTTGTCCAACTGTAATTTTTCCTTTGCAATAAAAAAACACAAAATCTCAGATGTTACTTTAAATTATACTTTTCTTTTACTTTAAATATGCCCTTTTCTATTCCTGGATAACATTTTTTCTTTCCAATTCTTTAGTTTTATAATAATGTGCCTCAGTGTGTCAAAGTCAGTATTTCTTCCTTTTGGTGTACTGTACCTTCTATTTCTAAAGTAGCTAGTAAAAAAATTTCTAAATTTAAACAACAACAAAAAAGAAAAAAAAACGCCCACATACATGATAGAAGAAAAAAGGAATACATATGAAATTGAACTTCAATTTCATAACACTTAATTTTTCAAAAAAGAAATTTGTACACATTTAAAAAGAAATTGTTAGACACAACAAATTTCACATTTAAAAACTGTAGCTTTTTCAGTTTTCTTTTGAATTTCCCTCTGTTCTTTTCTGTGCATTAAAAAAACAAATTAGGGTTCTCTTTCTTTTGGCACTACTACTTTTAATGCCCTCACTTCTTCAACACCTTAAAAACAGAGGAGGGAAAAACTCTTGTAACAAATAAACAAGCAAAAAAAAATCCTACAAAATGGCCAATTCCAAAATTCCTTCTGTACCTTGAGTTGAAAATTTCTCTGTGAAGTGGGTAGCATGCTTCATCATAGGTCATCTGGAAACATGGTTAGTCATCACACTGATAAAAGTACTTAAGTCTTACAAAGTTGTATTTCTTGAAAATCTTGTCATTGTAAAAACCATTTTCCTAGTTCTGATCACTTCACTCTACATCAGTTCATACATCCCAGGACTCACTGAAATGATTTCATCATTTTTATGGCACAATAATATTCCATTTATTCGTGAACCACAATTTGTCCATTCCCCAATTGAAGAACCTCCCCTCTCCCTTAAATTCCAACTTCTTTGCATTCCTTTTCCCTTTTTAATATCCTCTTGGAAATCAGGGAATTTACTTTGCTTGCAACTATTAGCTTCCTAGTATTACCTGTCTTCTTAATAGCCCCTCATCACCATTTCTTCCACTATTGAATTTGATATATTTTTTATACCAATCTGTGTGTTAAACTTTATTTTGTCATGTAAGGTTCATTTGATGTCTGCTCCCCTCCTCTATATTTAGACAGTCTTCTTCTCATGCACCCCAATTATGTAAGGTGGTTAAATTTTACCCTAAGGCAACTAGCTGATGTAGTGGCTAGAGCTGTGGGCTTGGAGTCAGGAAAAGAATTCAAATCCTGCCTCAGACACTTATTTGTTGTGACCTTGGCAAAGTCACAATCTTTCAGTCTTTCTCCTCATTTGTAAAATGGGAGGGTTAGACTCAATGGCCTCTGAATTCCCTATAGCCCCATACCTATGGTTCTCTCATTCTATAATCTATGATCCTATGGCTCTCCTATCTCATTCTTCTCTCCTTTTTCTTTTTTTTCTTTAAGGGTTATCAAAATGTAACAGAACTTCTCACAGGCATTCTGTCTTATTTATTTCCATTATGGTCCCTAAAGAAACTAGGGGCCTAAGGGAATAATTTTTTCTCACTGCCTCACCCCTCCTTAGAATATAAACCCTTCATCATCATATAGTCCCTTCCAAATGTTGAAATGTATTTATCTGTGTTTTTCTTAACTCCTGAGTTTGTAAGCTAAAGTATCTGGTTTCTTATTTCACCAATAAGAAACTGGGATATTTCTATTTCTTTTCAGATTTATTTCAATCCTGTAAAATAATATGCAGCTTTGACAGATAAATAATTCTCTGTTGTAAGCCTTTTTACCTTTGGGAATATATTATTCCAAATTTTCCTCTCTTTTAATGTGGTAGTTGTTAGGTCTTATGAGATACAGGCTGGCTTCTTGATATTTTAATTGTTCTTCCTAGATGCTTGGAGTATTTTTTTTTTGATTAAGAAGCTCTGGATTATGGCTATATTGTTTCTGACAGTGTTAAAAATTTTTGAATTTTATTTCAGGAAATGGCTAGTGGGGTGTTTTTTTTTTTTGTATTTTCATTTTGTTCTCTGATTCTAATGTCTTTCATTCATGATTTCTCAAAATATGATGTGTATCTTTTGGCTGAGGTTTCCATATAGTCTAATGATTCTCAGATTATCTCTCCTTCACCTGTTTATCAGGTCAGTTGTTTCCAATAGGAGGCAATTTGCATTTCCTACTATTTTATTCAATCTTTTGACTTGGTTCTAGTATTTCCTATTGTCTCAAAGAATCATTGATCTCTGTCAGTCCAAACCAATTTTCAAGGAGTCTCTAAGTTATATTTTGCACTTCCTGTTCTAAGCTATTAATTGTCTTTCTTATTCTTTCCCCAAGACTTCTCATTTCCTTTCAATTTAGTATAGCTTTTATTTATTTTGCTCTCCTCCCCCCCCCCCAATCAATAAGCACTTATTGTCCCTTCTCACCACCTCCATACCAATGGAAAAGTAAAAATAAAAAAACTTTTCTAACAAATATGTATAAGCAAGTAAAATAAATTTCCGCACTCATCTCATACCCTTTCCCATTTTTCACCCTCTCATTTCATTTATATGACTATTTTAAAATTCTGGCTTCATTTTTCCATAAATTACTATACAGTTTATAGTAGATCTGTTTTCCTTTGTAGATGAGGTGGAGTTATTTTCTTCTTTAGGATTTGCATATCAATCATCCCTAGCTCTACAAAATTTCTTTATCATCAGCGTTCTCATGTTCATTTCTACATCCTTACTTCCTGAACTGGAACTTCGTGCCAGGCCAGATTCCGTGTTGGTGATCTATATAAACATATCCTAGATAATGAATGGCATATTCTTCAAGTACTCCAGGAACAGTCAGCCAGCTCCCTTGTACAGGGCCAGTGTACCTGGCACAACTAGCACTGGGGTTGTTGTTGCTTGAAGAGGCCTATGCCAGAGTTGACATGCTCTTAGACTTGTCTTCCTGGTCTGAATCTCCATGTCCAGTTTGTAGTTGGGATGATATAGTAACATCCATCCTTGGCTAGGACTGGTATATTCTCCCTACCCTAGCAAACAGTTACAAATCTCTCGGCTTCTCTAGCTTACCCTTAGTCGTAGCTAGAAATTATCTCCGTGTGACAATACTGTGTCAGGCCGGAACCCCGAACTAGTGTCATTTTTTTGTAGACTGAGATGGTAAAATTTTCTTCCTTCAGTTTCTCCTTGGATTTCATTAACATTTCGTGATGTAATGCTTTTAAAAATCCTTATTGAAATAGTTGTAGGGGAGCTGGGCTGCTGTGCTTCAACTCCACTGTCTTGTGGAGAGTCTGAAAATAAAACCTTTTCAGAATTTATGTATCTCCCACCCTCCACCGCCAAAGACCTTAGGTTTATATTACAACACACATGTGAAAATTCAAAGGGAGTAATCCAATTAGGAAATAAATTAATCCCACAAAGAAATCAAACAAAATCTTACTTGTGTGCTGAAGGAGAATGGAACTAGGTTATGATTTTTCAAAAGACCCAAAAGAAATACTGTTCTAGAAATAGTATGTTCATCTTCCCTGTGTGTTTCTGAGTAGGCTTAATTTTTGTTACATCATTAGGCAAAACATGAGTGGGACCTCAAGGTTCTTCCAGTGGATAGAAAAGCAGCTCCTGGCAGTTAGGGGAGATTTGTATTGTACTCAGAGCTGGAAGAGTTAGGAACTGCTTTTTTAGCCCAATTTCATCCAACTTGTGAGGTAATCTTGCAGTGATTTCTGGTTACTGATATGGCTGTATAATAATATACTCATCCCTCTGAGAATTAAAAAAAAAAAAGAACTGGAATAGTTGTGAATAATGATCACTTGGCTAATCACAATTTTCAAACAGCAGGGATAAGAGATGGAAACACTTTGATCCAACAAGGAACCAATAGCTTGAGATGCTTAGGAACTTACAAAAACTTTAGATTTTAAGACTTTCTCCCTCTCTGTGCCTGTTAATCTGTCTCCTTTTTCTTTCCCTTTGCCCCCTCATACTCTCCTACTAACTGGGCCTAAAATGAAGGTAAAGTATCTTTTACATATTTGTTGTATTTGTAACATAGTACTCAGATAGGCAATGTGGTATAATGCTTAGAAAGCTGGTCTCAAGGCCAGGAAGACCTGGGTTCAAGTCTTGCCTCTGACATATCAGCTTCAGCTGGAGGCAAGTTAACCTTAGTGCTATAGACAGCTCTTCTAAGACTGAAGTCCAGAAGTTTCCTATACTAATGAAACCAGAGGTCTAATCCCTATTTAGACTTCTCTGTGGGTGAGAAAGAAGTGCTAAAATGCTATGAATCCTAGGAGTTGTGGTCCTCATAGCCCTGGAAGTAACTAGGGCTACAGAGATCTTTGAGGGCCAGAACTTTTGAATCTCTAATTAATGTCAGGCAAACTGACTGTCCTGTTTCTGGGCAATTCAAAAGCTTCCAGTGCAGTGGGGATACCTCTCTTCACTCTCCTTTCATAATCCCACCCTCACTCCACCAGGACTGTATTAGCAGTGGCGAGTTGGGTTCCCAGAGCATGACTTCAGTTTCCTTTACCCTAGCTTCCTGTCCAGCCTTCTAAGGGTAAACCTGAGGGGTAGTGGGTTTTTTCCCCCTAATGTTATTGGCTCAATGTCCCATTCCAGTGTATTTCCCTAATATCTGTGATTGTCAGTGATTAGGGCTCCCATATCAGTTAACCAACTAATGCCTCCATGACATTATCAATAAACAATTATTACCAAATGGCTTCTAAAAAGGGTTATTTACCAAGAAGCTACAGTAAGACCTGAAATACAAACTGGGGACAGAGTCTTCCATATACCATTTCAGTCTTTGAGGAGAGTGGGCTCAAACTTAAAGAGGTTTCTACAAACATCTGCCCAAATAAGCTCTCTTCTGGGTGTCGAATAGCTACTCAACATCACTTCTAGTGGCAGGACATATGGATGCCAGACTGATCCACAACTGGACTGGATTTACAGGTCACTCCTCAAAGATGGTTCCTTCCTGGGTTTGGCAGTTAGACCTCTGTTAAATCTTTCAACCCTTAGAGATTTTACAAGTCCTGTACCAAAGGAAAGAAGACACAAACAGGATAGGCAGCCCCACTCCAGATACAAGATTGCCTAGAATTCGTTTCCCCACTAGCCTGGTGCAGAGGAAGGGCATCTTGTTCACCCCTCAAGAGTTCAGAGTCATCCTCACACCTTATGATGGACAGGAAAGGAAAACAGAATGATTTGGCCCGTTGCTGCCTTTTGTATGCATCATCAGTTCTAGACCTGCAGACAATAGGCTTTCTGACATCATGCTATAAGCCAACAGGAAACAATCATTGAATACCTGTACATGAACTTGAAGTTGATGGTAGGGCCCTCTATTCCTCTTTTCCAGAAACAGGTTTCCCAAGCATCCATGTGGGCTGCCATCAGGCAAGACTGTGCATGCTCTGAAGTGGAAAGCTGGTCCACTCCACTGCAAATCGTCATGTACTTTCCAAAGTAGGTTTCCCAAGCATTCACATAGGTTGGCTCCTGGCACGAGTCCCTGACTGTGCTCTCAGGATTGGGCCTTCATTGGCCCTTGTTAAACATATGTACTGAAGTTTTATATTCCCTGTTAATTCATTTAAGATCCAGGTGAGTTTTAATTAAAATTACATTCAATTGCTTCTTCCTTGTGAAACTCCCATAAAAAAAAGAGTTTTCAACCTTCTATTTATACAAATGTAACAATTTAAAATTATATAATTTAGAAAAGATCTTAACAAGCAACGCATTCAACCCTCATTTTACAAATGAAGAAAGAGAGATCCACAATGGAATACTCAGGAATGATTTCCCTCTCTTATCCCCATATCCCAATCCAGGAATTAGAAAGAACGCAATAGACAAAAAAAGAAGTGCAGCTTACGGAAGGTTTGGAGTTTATTTGCTGCAGTTTCTTGGCTCTAGTATACATGGCAAAACGAAACAAAAAAAACAAAAAAAAATCAGAATAATTAAAATAAATCCTGTCAGCAGTGACTGCTCATCTCTTTAGTTCTCCCCCACAAAAAAACAAAAACAAACAAAAACAAAACCAAACCTTTTTTTTTCCAAATACAAAATAATCTAAAGGAGAAAAACTATACATAGATTATTTACATCTCTGATAAATAGACTAATACTGATCAACTTGCCTCCCTCTCCTCACCCGCCCCACCCCCCAGCTTACTTGCTAGAACCAGTGCACTGAATCGACTCACAAGGGGAGGAACTGAAACATGGTCAAAGGACTGAACCTAGCTGGGGTAATTCTGATATCGACAACAGACCTCAAACCTCCCAGAATCTTCCTTTCCCTGCACTGACTCTTAAACTCTTAAATGGAAGGCTCTGGTCTGTGCTCTTTTCAGATACCTTCCAAACAGGGTCCAGACACAAAAACACTTGATGTCACTCCACTAAACCACCTATTAGACTTCAGAGAGAACTCAGAAATTCATTGCCATCACTAGGTGGGACACTACTGATGACCCCCACGATCTCTTCTCCTCCCCAACAACTTTTCAGAATGATTTTCAGAGATGAACTTTAAGGGCTCTCTCACCTGTTGGAAATCTGAATGGCCTACAGAGTTAACTTCCTTATACAGCAAGAACAACTTCTTGTATCCTAGAAGGTAACTCAACACACATATGGGAAAAAAATGCACTGATAAATTATTCTAAGGGTTTTTTGGATTGACAGGTTAGAATCTATGGAAATAAGGAACTGCTACTACTGATAGTCTCTGGGAGTTGCATTTTATGGGCTGAGATTGTTATCTACCCACTTTAAGAAGCCACCTGAAGAATTATAATGCAGGAAGAGTTTTAGTTTAATCCTTTGGGAGGATCAAGCACATGAGATTCTAGTGTGAAGATGCATTTAGGGAAGTACCTAAGGACTATATATTTGAGGGAAGAAAAAACAAAGCCTTAAGGAGACTACAAAGGACTTGGTCCTTCCTCTAAAACGAGGACTAGGACTAAAACAAGAGCTTTTGGGGAAAGTGGATGAAAACAAGGAAAGAAAAAGAATGGGATAGCTGAGTCAGTAATGCCCAGGTATCCATGGGGGCTGCCCTCCACATTATTTTGTTTATTTGGTGTTTTGCTCAATGAAAAATGATATTTTTTTTTCCTTTTAAGCTCAGGAGTAGCATTAATTCTCAAAAAGGAAAAAAAAATATTCTCAAAAGCTCCAACCACTCTCTTCTCTTCAGTGTCCCGTGTGCAGTGAGAATGAGAAAACACCACTACCAACAGAACTCTATTTTGCTTTGCAGCCCATAGCATAGTGGCCACAGCAATCACAGGGCCCACAAAACACACCACTGGTTGTATTTGAGTCCCTAGTGGGTGGGTAAAATAAAATCTGAGGCCCCCATTAAAGCTTCACTGCTTCCTTTCCCACTCTTCATACCCAACCCTGACCCCTCCTTTCTCTCAAATCCAATGGCTTACTCAAACTATAGAAGATATTCTCCAGCTCACTAAGCCAGGACAATTCAAAGCAGATTGGAGAGGTAGTAATGGCATTACCCTCATCCCTTCTCAATGTTTGGTGGTAGAGACCTGTGTTGCCTATGCTGCTCCTTCCCCCAGGGAGGAACACAACTTCTCTGGGAGTCTTCAAGACTGGACAGAGAATAATGCATCTGGGCAAACTTCTTTAAAGCCAAAAATATATCTTTATGGTGTGTGGTTTATCTCTTCCATCTCACCTTTCACTTTAACATATAATATATTTATAAATGTACCTATGGTGCAGGAATTGAAGGCTTCTTCACAGGAAAAATAACCAAGAGGTAAATGGTTGGCTCCAAGCTCTGCTATCAGACCTGCTGAGTGGAGAGACTTGCAGGGAAGCTGATTTGCTCTGTTCTTTTTCAAAGAAAAAAATTATGAATCCATGCCTTAAAAGGGCTCAGGTTCCCTCTTCTCCTCAACTGATAACTGCCCACCCCAATCCCTCCCCCCACTTGCTTAAAAAAAATTGCAAAAGCTGAAGCTGGTCCTTAGGAATTCAGGGCAATGCTAAGTGGCAGAAGATGCTCCTGCTTCGCAGCCCTCTTTCTCCCCATGTGTAGAATGGCAGAGGGGGAAAATCAAGAATTCTTCACACTCTAAGATTCTGATCCCAATTAACTGGCACAGGCTCTTAATGTCTCTTGGTAGAGGAAACTTTCTTCTTCCTTGTTGCTAACATCTCGTAGAAAGGATCCTTGCTGATGGCTGCTCTGAAACATATAAATGGAGAATGAGATGTTGGCTTATGAAAAATAGTAGAGAAAATATCAGTTGGAAATTTTAAGCAAATAAATTCCATCTTAGTATCATGCAATTTAAGAATATGTACCCAAAGGGGCGGCTAGGTGGCGCAGTGAGTAAAGCGCCGGCCCTGGAGTCGGGAGGACCCGAGTTTGGTTCCGGCCTGAGACACTTAAAACCCACACAAAAAAACTAGCTGTATAACCTTGGGCAAGTTACTTAACCCCAACTGCCCTCCAAAAGGCAAAAAAAAAAAGCATATGTGCCCAATCAGTCTAATTTAATGGTCAACTCAGAACACTACCTCATCTTGATGTACAGATGCGAAAGTAATGAATGCTTCTAAAGTTGCAATCATTTCTTAAGCTAATCACGACAGCCAAAACATTGTAGATATTCTTACATTTTTGCCCTCTAGTGTTATTCTAGTCCAGCTATACATTTTATCCTTAACTTTTAGTGAAGATCTCTGGCTCCTCTGTAGAAGTAAAATTATGTATCATTTGAACTTTTTACTTATCTGAAACTGATATGAAAATATATAGGCTCTTTCAGTGTTTGACCTCCTTAGGCAATAAGTCCAGCAGTGAGATTACTAGGTCAAAGTGAAAGTTTGTCATTTTTGGGTACAATTCCAAAATGTTTTCCAGCTGGACAAACAGTTCCACCAGGTTGTATTCTTACAGTTTCTCTAATATCAACTTTGCCAATTTGCTGATATGAGACAAAACTACAGAAGTTTTCAAATTTTAATGACATTTTTAGCGACTAAAACCATTTTTCAAATGATTGTTGATCTTTTGCATTTCTTCTTCTGAAAACTGTTCATGTCTTTTCAACCATTTATCTATTGGAGAATGGCTCTTGGTCATATATATTTGTCTCAATTTCCCATATATATTGAATATCAGACTTTTCTTAGTAATTTTTAATGCAAATATGTCCCCCACTTAACAGTTTCTTTTTTTGAGATGGAAGGAGTAAGCCAGGAATAAGATGTAGTTTTTTATTCCCCCCTTTCTTTATTACAGGAAGCAAACCCACTTATAGAACCTCCTCTCAAAAGGTTATGTGCCTGTGTTGAGGGCCATGGCATAGGAAGAAACTGGGAAAGAAGATTTGGGAATTTTGTTTCATTGGGGAGATGAGGAAGGAAAGAAGTCCAAGTTGGAAGCAAGAAGTGATAATAGTAGAAAGGGAAGTGAGTAGGATAATCTCTGGAATTCACAGAAGAAAGGGGAAGCTAGTTGTATAGTAAGAGGCCTTAAACTTTAATCCCACAGAGTTACATATTTAGTTTTTCATACAATTTCCCCCATCTAGTTCCCAGTGGGAGCCCTTGTGCAACCTACAGAAGCCAGAACCAGTGACATGAAGTTGCAGCATCTCCAATTCCAGTGCTTAACAGATGGCAGGGTAAGAGGACAGGAAAAGTTGAAGGAAAAATCTACAGTCTCATTGAAGTGGGAATCCATGTGATCCTTGTCTCCCAAATTAAGTTCCTGAATTTCCCCAAATAAAGAATCCCATTTATACACAGTGATTAGGCTCTGTAGTACTTTGCTTCAGGTATACTATGATACAAATAGATTTTTGTAGACTGACAAGAAAAATAATAATTTAAAATATCATTTCTATAGGAAAAAAAATCTCAAGTTCTGAACAATTTACACCATAAATGTTTGCAAACATAAAAGTTTGCAACTTCAATCCTGAATTTGTTGCTCTGTGTAGGACTAAATGGCCACAAATCCTTATTTAACAAATAATGCAATGAGCTCTCAGATACATTATGGATTAAGGAGAATTTTGTGGGTGGGAACACAACTACTACATTGTTTCTTCAGGGAAACTGTGTGTGGAAAAGGAAACTAAGGAACATTGCTACCAAAGTAGCCTGCTGTGAAGGACAAAAAAGGAACATACAGTGCCTGGGGGCCTACTTCTCACTTTCTGAGGTCTGAGGAAAGGAAAATTTGCTCAGCAACTTTTGGTCGGGCATTGGTTACCCATGCAAATATGAAAAAACCTCTACACATTTCTATCACCATATTGTTCTCTCAGCTGGATTCTCATGAACAAACCTCACGCGCACTGGACACATAAGGTGTCTAGCTTAGATAAGTGGATTGTTCATATCACATAATTAGTAACTGTCAGAGCTGGAATTCAAACTTAGGTCTCTTGGGCCAAGTCCAATATACCAATTTCTCACAGACTTGAGCTAGAAACTGTTGAGGTAGTTGTGGAAAAGCTCAAACCACAGGTGGTTCTCTACTGCTATTCTTAACAGTGATGTCTGATGATGTAGACCTCTTTTCAAGTTACTTTAATAGTAAAACTCAAGCACAGTGAAAAGAATCAAATACGCTTCTTTAGTTTCAGGTGAAACTTTGTAGAAAATAAAAATAGCTCTGATGATCTGGAGCTCAAAAATTTTCAGGTCTGTCAGAATTAAGCTCTTTTGTAACTAGTTTGACCAGCCTATGTAGCCTATTATTTACTCTCACAAAGTTGTTGTAAGGATCAAATGAAATTGTGTATTTAACAATAAAATACAATGTAAATGTCAAACATTATTATGATGCAGCATGAAGAGACCAGAAAAGATAGTCATTCACTGTGCATGATTGACAGAAATGATGTTTGGAAATTCTAAGGATAAACTACACTATTTAGTCCTAGGTTGCTTTAGCTCTGAAAGTTGTGGAGAAAATACCAACACATTCAGAAAAATTGTAACCTAGAACTCTGAGTTAATTCATAAAAGAAAGTTAAAGGTTCAGAGAGAAAGGTATTGGATTGCACCTTTAGTTTATTATTTTGAAAGTTACTTTAAAAAGTCATCTTTAAAAATGATTCAAGTTAACTTTTAAAGTCAAAGTTTCTTTTAAAGGAATAGAAAATTTACTGGTTTTTAATGTTAATTAGAAGTGAACATTTTAAAAATGTGGTCAGGTAGACTTAAGGAAGGGAAAAAAGGACTGAAGGTGAATCTGCTGGAAGAAAAAGCTGTGTTCATTTCAAAATTGCGCAGAAGGTCACTAAAAATGAACCATCAGTACTAGATAATTTAATAGAGCTCATATTATTCCTTTATATGCTTAAGTCTAATGTCTTTTAGTTTCCTTAGTGTGCAAATCAAGTAGATCTGAAATGAGATAATAAAATGAAAGAATTTTGGTATTTTAAGTTGTAAACTACCATTATAAACTACCAGTGGCAGTGTGGTGTACTGGACAGAGAGATATTCTTACTAGGTTGGGTTCAAATCCTGCCTCTTGACACACAGAGCTGAGTGACCTTAGCAAGTCACACATTCTCTCAGTGCTACCAGGAAATATTCTAAGACTAATTTGCAGCATAGTTTCTGAATGGAATTGGCAGAGAAAGTTTCATCACCAGGAGTTTCCTAAACCAATGAAATCACAGGCCCAGTTCTTCACAAAGTCTAAAATCCAAATCTCCTGACCTAAGTCCAGAAATCTTTCTATTATACTACACTACCTTTTCTTATAAAGCACTCCGAAAAAGCATATACAAATTCAAAACATCATTTACTAGTTACCTCCACTGAGCCATTCCCAATGAGTATTAGATCTGTTTCCAGACACAAAGATTTCAGTCATCAGTAACAAAAAAGCGATCTCAACTGCTTCTTTCAGTGGGCTTTTTCAATTTTCATCTGCATTAATTTGCTTTTATGATCCTAACAACTACTTCTACTTGTAGAATATGATAAAGTTTACACATGTTTTCTTTACAAGCCCATTAAGCAGGCAGTAAAAGTTTCATCCTCATTTTGCAATGAGGAAACTGTGCTACAAAAAGATTAAGTAACTTGCCTATTTGCAGCTAGTAAATCTAACTGAACAAGTCCTGAATTCTTTCCTCTGTATTCTTTTCCATATGTTTTTGAGGTCCTCTCTTTTTAAAATACTGTAAGGAAAAGAAATCTAAAATTCTCCCAGACCAGTAATTTGGGAATCCTCTATAAGTATATGAGGATTTTTCAGTGAGGCTGGGGTCTGGTGAAGGAAGGGGCCTCTAAGCTTTGATTTAAGCAGTCTGAAAAAGTGAAATCCTAAGAGGAAACAGCTAAGGTTCCCCTAAGCCTGCCCTCCTTGTTCATCCAGTGAAACTTACTTGATGCATTTGATCCATTCCTCCTTTTCCTCAGGAGTTGGAGCTGAAATCCGATAGACTGTGTGGTTTCCTTCCACTACTCGACCATCAGCCTCAGTTTTACAAGCTTTGATTACTTGATCCTTATTATCGGGGATGTAAAGCTCAAAGCAGTTCTGAAAAGAAAGAAGAGAATGAATGGAGGACTGAAGGAAAATGATAATTAAACAAACCAGCATTAATGTTTCCCAAAGGAACTGCCTTTATGGAACACTCATAAAATGAAGCTCCACCTCTGTGAGAAAAAGAATACCCTGGTAAGGAGAATTATGGACAGTCAGGAATGTTTCATACATGCTATTGTTCCTTTTTACCCCAAACTAAACACATGTGGATCTTCATATAGCTGAACTATGGAAAAAGTTGTTGGTTACATTTTCGGGGGGAGGATATGTTAATTTTGGTTTGGATCTGTGGTTAATCTGTGAGGTGAATTCCCAGGGTAGAAATTCCTCCCACCAGTTCAAGTGAGGCCCAGATCTGTGAACTGGGATCTTAAAAGTGCCTTAAGGAACTGAGAAGTTAAAAGTAACTTAGCCAGTGTGGTACAGTTAGTATGTATCAGAGACAATATTTGAACTTGGGTTTTCTTGACTCTAAGACCAGCCCTCTATCCACTGCCTCACTCTGCCTTTTGTGCTGATGATCTACGCTGATTACATAATAAGTATTTCTTTTTTTAGCCATTTCTATACAGATGGCAGTAGCAGAATTATCAACATGGTGAGGTAGGAAGCATACTGGATTTGAAATGAAGATCTGCATTTATGTTCTGGCTTTGCTACTTACTACCTGTGTGACCTTAGATGAGTGATTTTATTTCTTTGGGCTTCAGTTTCTTCATCTGTAAAATTAAAGGATTGGACAACCTTGATATCTATGGTCCCTTCCAGCTCTAAATCTATGTTCCTATGAAATATTTTAACAAAATGTAATACATATTTAAAAGTTTTGATACAAGATAATAAATTATAGCTCAATAACTGTCTCTGTTATCACACACTTTTAAAGCAGACAAATCTCAACACCTCTGATATGCAACAAGTATTTCCAAAATAGACAGAAAATCCTGAAATTTAAAAATAAAATAAAATATTAACTTGGATGGAATAAAACACTTCAAAGACATAGCTACAGAATATTTAAAAAGGTTAAAATGAAAACTTGTAAATCAACAAAATGAACATTACAAATGTTCTTCCATTTAATCTTTTTATTAAATACGTTCAAATTTACTTATGTTCCTCAAGGATCTCACTTACCCATTGCCCCAGAGGGAAAAAAAAAATCACAAATACTTACTGGCTTTTTGGAGTCCTCTACCTCCCGGATACTTAGGTTCTCTAAAGGAATAATTCCACGGGGCTCCTTATCCTACAGAAAAGGTTGATAAAGGAAAAGATTTTACCATCAAGTGTAGAATGATATATACTAAAATCTCTTTCATTGCTTTAGTGAGTGCTATCTTTTCTCATTCCATCATCATTCTAAAGTAATCCTAGTCAAAGTTCTTAAAAATAACAACAACAACAAAGAAAGGAATATTCATCTGTGTAGAAGATCTCATCTTTTTTTTGGGGGGGGAAGGGGGGAAGGCAAGACAATTGGGGTTAAGTTACTTGCCCACGGTGTCCGTAAGTGTGTCAAGTGTCTGAGGCTGGATTTGAACTCAGGTCCTCTTCACTCCAGGAGGGGTGCTCTATTCATTACACTCCAAGACTAGACTTTATGACTGAATCATATAACCAAAAAACCCATGGAAACAGCCTCAGATATGCAGTGGTGACATCTGGCAATACCTGGGGTGTCTGAATAATCCTATTTAGGAACCACAAATGGAAATGATCTGAGAAAAGGTATTCTAAATTTATAAGATGCTTGTTGTAGAGGCCCTTAAACTAAAACTGTCATAATGCCATAGTGTCTGATTTATGTGACCCTTTAACAAAAATAATGTCTAGGGGCAGCTAGGCAGCACAGTGAATAGAGCACCAGCCCTGGAGTCAGGAGCACCTGAGTTCAAATCCGGCCTCAGACCCTTAACATGTACTAGCTGTGTGACCTTGGGCAAGTCACTTAACCCCAAATGCCCTGCCTTCTCCCTCCGAAAAGAAAAAAAAAACAACAAAAATGTCTGTAATATGTTTGCTTCTTAGAACTTTGTAATTGCAAGTATCATCCTTTCTCACTGGGGAATATAAATGAATTGATATTTATACTCCACTTTGCATCTGTTGCTTTGCCTTGGTTTTAATTACAAGCAATAAGATACCACTGCATGAGGTGCCCCCCACCCCTTTCCTGCCTCTTTTTGTGTGTTGTCTCTCTCCAACAGATTGTCAAGTTTCCTGAGGGTAAGGATTGTCTTTCTTTTTATGAAGGGTACCCCCAGCGCTTAGCACAGTGCCTGGAGCTTAATAGGTGCTTAATAAATGTATATTGGATATTTTTTGCTATAAAACATAAACATGCATATATATATACTTATAATTAAGAACTCTTTTCTCTTGTTAGCATCTTTTTTTGTATTACAAGTTTATTCTCCTTCTATGCAACCTGAGTTAACTTGCCCAAGGTTATGTTTTTGTACTCTTTTCATCCCTAGCTCTGAGCACAGTACTTCTTTAGTGGGAGTGAAATAAATACTTGATGACTTGAGAGACCAACCTAAGATTATTCCTCTGTTACTAGCCAAAGCAATTTAGAAACAGCTATTATATTTATAACTACGTAGTTTTAATTTCTTCTTGATTTCTTTTACTTTCACCTATGAAACCAAGCAAAGACCCTCTTCAATTATAACTTCATAGATAAGTATCCATCTTGACCCAATCCTATTATACCTGGGATCATAGATAAGATCCTCCATGCCTCTCTTTTTAGCCAATCTTGAGCAAACTTGCTCATATGAAGAAGTCTAAGAGAAAAGTTTAAGCACATTTAAGGCCTTTGATTACAACAGCTTTCTGGTCAGTCTTCTTGCCTCAAAGACTCTCTTCACTCCAGTCTATCCTTCATTTAATTTTAGGGAATGATCTTCCTAAAGCATAGGATCTTACCTATATTATCCACCCTATTCAATATAACTCCAGGATCAATTACCTCATCAATTACCTTCAGCATCAAATATAAAATTTTCTTTCAGGCCTTTAAAACCCTTCACAACCCCTTCCTGTCTTCCCAGTTTTCTTACACCTTTCCTCCCTCCATATACTATGATCTAGTGATTCTGGCTTCCTTGATGTTTCTTGAACTCCATCTCCTGCCTTGTATTTTCATTAGTGGTCTCTCCCCTGCTTCCCCCATCTCCACTTCCTGGTTTCCTTTAAATTTCAACTAAAGGGGTGGCTAGGTGGTACAGTGAATAGAGCACCAGCCTTGGAGTCAGGAGAACATGAGTTCAAATCGGCCTCAGACACTTAACGCTACTAGCCTTGTGACCTTGGGCAAGTCACTTAACCCCAATTGCCCCTCCCTCTGTCCTCCAAAAAGCAAAAAAAAAAAAAATTAATCTCAACTAAAATTCCAAACTCTATAAAGAGTTCTTTCTGATTCCCTTTAAGAACCTTTCTATGATAATCTTATACATATCTTTTTTGTAAATAGCTGTTTACATTTTGATTCCCCAATTATACCGTGAGCTCCCTAAGGGTAGATATTGTTTTTGTACTCTTTTTTTTTCCTTTTGGAGGGCAATTGGGGTTAAGTAACTTGCCCAAGGTTATGTTTTTGTACTCTCTGCATCCCTAGCTCTGAGCACAGTACTTCCTTAGTGGGAGTGAAATAAATACTTGGTGACTTGAGAGACCAACCTAAGATTATTCCTCTGGTACTAGCCAAAGCAATTTAGAATCAGCTATTATATTTATAACTACGTAGTTTTAATTTCTTCTTGATTTCTTTTACTTTCACCTATGAAACCAAACAAAGACCCTCTTTGTTTCTTCAATTATAACTTCATAGATAAGTAGCCATTTTGACCCAATCCCATTATACCTGGGATCATAGATAAGATCCTCCATGCCTTCCTTTTTAGCCAATCTTGAGCAAACTTGCAAACATTCCAATCTTGCATTATTATTTCTTTCAACCAATTAATGGTCTCAAAGATTCCAAACTAGAGATACAGTTGAATGGTAATGGGCTGTTACTGGTCATTAAAATATTATTAAAATAGATAGATACATCAGATCAGATTTTTCTTCTGGAGATGAAATGCAATCCTAACCTTACTGGAGGGTAAAAGGCTTAATGACTTCTTTCAAAGCTAGTAAAGTTTATTTCACCTTCCATACAAGTATCTACCACATAGAAAAAGATATCTGAGAGTTACTGAAAATATTTGAGTAGAGAGTGAATAGAGCTGTGAAGATATTTCTCATCAAGAACCATCCTGGAACTCTGAAATGGAGGAAGCATTTCTAATATATGTCATTCTTTTCCTATACAAAGAAGGAAAGGTGTGAAACCATTTTTGAGAAAGCTGCTGCAACCACCACCCCACTCTAAATAGATTTGGGGGTCTATATAACCATTAAAATCTCTAGAGCCATGGATAGCAAATTACAGCCTACAGGTTAAATTTGGCCTTATTAAAAATGTGAAAATCGGGGCAGCTAGGTGGCGCAGTGAATAAAGCACTGGCCCTGGAGGCAGGAGGACCTGAGTTCAAATGTGACCTTAGATACTTAACACACCCAAAAAAAAAAAAAAAACAACCTAGCCGTGTGACCTTGGGCAAGTCACTTAACCCCAATTGCCATACCTATCCCCCCCTCCAAAAAAAAAAATGTGAAAATCATTTCTAGCTGTCAGGCCATAAAATAACAGGCAGTGGGTGAGATTTAGCCCATGGGCCACAGTTTGCTGACTCCTGTTCTAGACAACTCTAAAGAATAACCTCTAATAAACTGTTTTTGCAGGAGTAAGTCTTGTACATAGACTTTCTCATTTCCCCTTTCCTGCTGCTGACATTGGGTGACCCCATAATCATGTTTGGAGAGGCACTTGACACTAAATATAAGAACTGAAATAGATAGGAAATGCTTAATGAAGCAGGTGGGGAGGGAAGAAGGGGGAGAATTTGGAATTCAAAGTTTTAAAAACAAATGTTAATTGTTTTCACAGGCAACTGGGGAAAAATAAAATACTAAATAAAAGCAAAAAAAAGGGGAAAAAGCAAACAGACAGGAGAAAACAATCAAGACATTTTAAAATGTTGTGAATTCATGAATGTCGGGTGCACTACAAGTTGCTTTCATCCTATACAGAGTGGCCTTAATTTAATGGTACTAGTGTCCCCATCTTTAAGAAGTAAATAAAGAGGCAAATTGCAGAAACTACTGTGGCATGTTTTTATAATTTAGAAGTGTTGAGATTGTGACAAGAATTATTTTATTACTGCTAGTAAATGAACGACATTATGACTTGAGAATTCTTAGACTTAACTCCTTCATCTCTGGAATACCTGCTCAGGGACCCCACTGCCCTGAATACTGAATATTTCCTATAGCTCATTATATCAGGCCAAGCCAGCTCCAGCAATGCTTCTCTTTACTCCCTGGCTATCTCTTTGCCAGACACTATACTCTCTATACTGCCTTCTCCTCCTACCCCCTTCCAGTTCTGGAACCATAAGCAAACCAAATACTGCCATTATTATAGGAAAGGATATAAATAATCAATTCCCTTCTATGTCTCTACTCACCATTTCTGTAACTTTTAAAACCAAAATATTCTTCTTTATATATTGCCTTGACCTATTAGAACATTAAATCATTGAGGTCAAGGACTGTTTTCCCCTTTGTATTTATGTTCCCAGACACTTAACATGGTATTTGGCACATGTGAAGTACTTAATAAATGCTTTTGCATTCATTCAGTACAAGAACTGCTCAGATTTAGACCATAACACTAGAAAGGATACAATCTTTTTCCACCAAAGAATCAAACATTTAAAGAGCAGCATTAATGCTTGGAATTTTATTCACTAATCTAACAAAAAAGTATAATGCATCACTAGCATATCTGTGTTCTGACAACCTTAACTGCTGAGAAATTTACCAATATCCCAATATAACCATACAAGAATGGTAGGACTATTCATGAGTGGGATGATAATCTTGTCTGAATCATTCCCCACCAAAAGAGTGAAGTAGAGCTGTGAAGAAAATAAAGCTACTGCTTTTTTTTTTCCTAAATCTCTGTTCATCTAAATGGACAGAAATGCACTTTCCTCAAAACATATCTCTTCCTCATGGTGAGTGCATATGCACTGATGATGGTGATATCAATTTTATTCAGCTTATTCTATAGAGCCATCCTTGAGGAGACAGCAAGACCCTTCTATGAGAATGAATTTGTACATCTGAAATTCTTCCAAATGAAAAAGATTATCTAAAATGTTGTAGAGACAATCACTTAGAAATTTTTATGCACATTACATTTTTGAAAGAAACCATTCATGAAGTCCTTTACAAAATTCAATGTTAGTCTAAAGACTTAGAGTAAACCTGAAGAAAACTGAATTTATTTGCCAAGCTACAGAAGGGAAATTAATATATAATCTATGATTCTCATCATATAAAAATAACTAAAAGTTTGATAACTAAATTCTACTATTTAGGCTGAATATTAGTAGAAGATGTAACGTAGTGGGACAAAACATTGGGCTTAAAATTCAAAAGATACATATTTGAGTCCCTGTTCTTCAATTTACTAAGAGTTTAACTTAAACAAAGCCATTTCCCTTCTTTGGGACTCACACATAGACAAAGTGGTATTCAGGGTTTTTTTTTTTGGTCCTGTCATGTTCTTCTAGGAGACCAATGAACCTTAGGTAGGCTCTATGCTTTCTGTCTTCCAACACCCATAGATTTTTCTTACAAGATGAACATATTTTCTTTCAATATTCTCGTTTTTTGCTTCTCTTCTGTTACACTCTTTCCTACTTCTTTGTATTTGCATAACCAACCTATTACTCTCTCTTTTGCTTCTTTGGTGATGCCTGACATCACAGATTCTTTTCTATTCTGTTCTTTATTTTTGCTGCACAGAACATAAATTATGCTCTAAAAATTATCATTAATCCAATCATAAACAGTATGTTGTGGTTCCATGTTCTTCTCAACTTCAACAGAATTCTCTGTCTCATCAAGTGTTGGATTATTTCCCTTCATTTTGCAATTATTTATCCACAGATACCTTAACTCGTTTACTAGATCTGGGGGTCAAATTTCCCTCTGTACTTACTGTTTTTCATGTTAATGTATCTGTTTATGTTCAAAGTCTTTGAGATTTTTTTCTTCCTGGAATCTTTGGTACTTTCCATCCCCCCCCCACTATTTTCCTTATCACTCACTTCTGATAATGCTCCCCTCTAATTAAAAGTTTTCTTGGGGGAGGGAGAAGGAGGCAGGATCTCAAACTGTTTCAGCCTCCTCCCACACTTGGCATTTTATAGATCACTAGTCTAGGTCTTTGTCCCAGTTGACTTTCTGGTGGTCAGAATTAGCCCCAGCTGGATACTATGCTCTTCCCTCAGGCTTGGTAGTGTAATGCACAGCTACATGCACAGTGCCCTGTTCCCACTCCTTTTATTCCATAGTTCTCTGGCCTAGCACTGGCAGTTCAGAGGCTTCTGGCACCAGCTTTCTCCAACACCAACAGTTTATGACTACAGGTAATTATCTTTTTTTTTTTTTTTCGATTTTTGGAGGGGGGAGGGCAGGGCAATTGGAATTAAATGACTTGGCCAAGGTCACACGGTTAGTGTTAAGTGTCTGAGGCCAGATTTGAACTCTGGTCCTCCTGACTCCTGAGCTGGTGCCACCTAGCTTCCCCAATGAATGCAAGTGGGGAAAAAAAAAATCACACAACCAATTTGAGTGGATCCACTACAAATTTATGTTACATAATCCCAACTGAGCCCTCACTGCTGCTAGGCAATTCTACTACACCTTCTTTATGAACTCACTATCCCACTTTCCACAGTAGCTCTTCCAAAACCTTTTCATTCCTCTTCACACCTCTCCCACTCTCTCAGCTGAGAACCTTGCCTCATATTTCACAGAAAAATGAGACCATTTATTGTGAATTTCCTCTTTTCTCCTCTTCCTCATCTCCTATCACATAAGTAATCTTCTGCCACTATCTCCTCCTTCATCCTTGTCTCACATGATGAAGTAGCTTTACTCTTCTTCATCATCTCTACTATCTCATTTATTTTCAGTTTCTGTCTCTCTCCTGGCTCATTTCCTACTGCCTACAAATATGCCCACATATCCCCTTTACTGAAAAAAAAAACTTTACATGATCCTTCCATCCCTATCATCCTATATTTCTTATGCCCTTTATAGTTAAACTCCTCAAAAATTCTATCTACAATAGTTGCCTCCATTTTCTCTCCTTTCACTCTCCTTAACCCCTTATAATTCAGCTTCTAACCTATTCCACCAAATGTGCTTTCTCTAGTTACCAGTGATCTTTAAGTTGCCAAATCCAATAGTCTTTTCTCAATCCTTATTCTCCGTGACCTCTCTGCAGCCTTTGACACTGTTGATTACTCTCTCTCCTCCCTGATATTTCCTTTTTTCTAGGTTTTCAGAACACTAATCTCTTCTGGTTCTCCTCCTACCTATCTAACCACTCCTTCTCTGTCTCCTTTGCCAGAGACTCTTCTAGACCATGCCTTCTAATGGAGAGTGACCCTTAGAGTACCATCCGGGGCCCTCTTTTCTTCTCCTTCTATCCTATTTTATCTGATGATCTCAACAGCTCCCACAGATTTAATTACCATCTTTATGTTGACGATCCTCAAATCTACATTTCCTGCCCAACCTCTCTGCTGACCTCCGATCTTTCATTTCCAATTGTCTTTCAGACATCTCAAAATGGATATCCACTAGACATTTGAAACTCAATATGCCCCCCCAAAACCTCATATTTTCCCCTAAAATTTCCTCTCTCTTACCTTTCCTATTAGTATAGAGGACAACACTATCCTCCCACTCCCTCAGGTTGGAAACCGAGGAGTTATCCTAGATTCCTCCTTACCTCTCACTCCCCATATTCAAACTATTACCAAGGGTTGCCAATTACACCTTGGCAATATCTCTCCAAAATGTCTCCTCTTCTCTGCCACCACTGTAGTCCAGGTCCTCATCACCTCACACCTACTGGTGGGTCTGCCTCCCTCAACTCTCCAATCTATTCTCCATTCAGCCACTATCATGATTTTCCTAAAATGCAAGTCTGATCATGTCACACATATTCCCCCCCACCCCATAAATTTCATTAGCTTTTTATTGACTCCAAGAGCAAATACAAAATGCTCTATTTGACATTCAAAGTCCTTTATACCCTCGCCCCTTCCTAACTTATTCTATACCCTAGTCTTCTTACACCTTATTCCCTTCCACATTCTCCTTGATCCGAGTGACAGTGGCCTCCTAGCTCTTACACAAACAAGACATCTCTCTTGATTCCAGCCATTTTCTCTGGTTGTCCCCTATGCCTGGAATGCTCTCCCTCCTCTTCTCCAACTACTGACCTCCTTAGCTTCCCTTAAGTCCCAACTAAAATCCCACCTTCTACAGGAAGTCTTCCTCAACTCTTTTAATTCCAATATCTACCCTCTGTTAATTATTTCCTATTTATCCTGATTACCACTTATTTTGTATATATTTGTGTGCATGTTATCCCCATTAAATGGTAAGCTCTTTGAGGACAGGGACAATCTTTTGCCTCTCTTTGTATCTAGAGCTTAGCACAGTGCCTGGCACATAGTAAGAGCTTAATAAATGCTAAGTGAATTAAATTGAAACTGCTTCCCCCATCCCTTCCTCTTTCTTTGCATAGATGTCTACTTCTGTGAAGATTTTCCTTTCCCTTTACCCCCTACTTTACTGTATTCTTCTTCCTTCCTTTTTCTATTCTTCTTTTAAGATCATCAAGAAATAGCAGGGCCATGCCCAGAACTTATCTAATTTTAAGCTCCCTTCTACAAGTCCTGATGATGATAGGGGTTAGAGGGGACATATGTATCATCTCATTATATTTGATTATAAGTAGTTTATCCTTGTTTAGTCCTTCATGATTGTTCAATCATGTTGACCGTTCTGTTTTTCTCTTAATCCTATGTTTGAACTTCAAAGTTTCTATGCATCAGAAATACTTGAAGTCCTCTGTTTCATCAACCCCGCCCCCCCCCCGCCCTGTAGGATTATATTGGGTTGTTCTGTTTAAGTTATTCTTGGTTGTAAGTTTATATCTTTTGTTTTCTGGAATATCATATTCCAAGTTTCTCTCTCCTGTTTAGTAGTGGCCGCAAAATTATGTGTAATCTGACTGTGGCTCCTGAGTACTTGGATTCTTTCTGCTGGTTGAAGTATTTTTTCTTTGACTTAGAAGTTCTGGATTTTGGCTGGGATGTTTCTGAAAGTTTTCTGTGTGTGTGTTTTTTTTAGAGATGATCAACAGATTCTATTTATACTTTGTCCTCTGGTTCTAAGAGAATTGGGTAGTTTTATGATTTCTTGAAATATAATATCTAGATTTTTTTTCAGTCATGGTATTCAGATATTTCAATGATTCTTAAATTTGCTCCAGGTCAATTGTTTTTGCTATAAGATAATCACCTTCATCGTTGCTGTCATCTCCTCCTCCTCTTCCATCTTTTGACTGTTTTAATATTTCTGGTTTTCTCATGGTGTCATTAGTTTCAATTTAGCCCGTTCTCATTTTCAGGGAGTTTGTTGCTGAAGCAAAGTTTTGTGCCTCTTGTGCTGAGATGTTAATTTTGTTCACAATTCTTTCCTCCATTGTTCTCATTCTTTTCCAACTTTTCCCTAAAGCAACCCCATTCCATTTATAAATTTTTTAAAAAATTTCTTGCTTCATCTCTTCCAAAAATTTTATTTGATTTTGTGCTCAAGCTGCATTTTTCTCTGAGGTATTGCTTGCAGATGTTTTGAAGTCATTCTCTTCTTCTGAGTTTGTCTTGAGCTTGTATGTCACCATAACAGCACCTTTTGGTGGGATTAATTTGCTTATTTTTCTGGTCTACTTCCTGATTTCTTATTTGATGCTGGGTTAAGGCTCTGCCACTCTTCTTTAGGGAAGGACTAGGCTGATCTTGTTGCTACTTTCATGGAATATTGACTGGTGTCATTCCAGGATCTCAGACTGGCTCAGGAACTGCAAGCTCTCAGTGCTTACAAAGTGGTTTGATCAAGGGCAAAGTCTGACTGCTGTCTCCCTGGTCTAAGCTCCCAAAATTCCTGACTTGGATTTGGGTCCAGAAAAAGTAGAAATACTGCTAGACTCAGCCCCTATCAGCCCCACTTTGGCTTAGAATTCCTGCCCTGGTTATTTCAATGTAGGTTGGGCTAGTTATTGGAAATGAGACCCAACTCTGCTCTTGGAAGGTGAGTCACACCACTGTGGTTTGTTTCTGAACTTCTTTCTTTCACAGATCTTCCCTACTTGTGAATACCATGCCCAGAGCACAGGTCTCCTTTTCAGTTCACTCTGGATCTGTGATCCAGAACTGGGTACAAACAAAGATGCCAGTTAGAACCTGTCCTTGTCTCAGTTCCCCCAATGTGAGTCTGGTTTGGATCTGGGACCTCTTCTTTCCCCAATTCACAGTTTCTCCCTGGATCCTGGAGTGCTCTTAGAGCATCATACTCCCGGCCTGACCCCGTCCCTAGTGTCTGCTGACCTCTCTGTTTTCTTATAACAATCTAGGCTGCACAAATGACACACAGTGACTTTTTCGGGATTTCCCTTAGTCTGGTGCATTTTCTAGATCTATCTGAAAAGTTGTTTTAAGGTGAGAGCATACTGCCTCTACCATATTGGTTTCACCAGTATGAAAAAGTTTAACTTGCTAGCAATACAACGATCACCATCATAACACATTCAAGTGGAATAAAGTATATCAAGGAACCCAGGTAACTGTGATGGAATGTGCTAAAGATGGGTACTCACAAGAAAGAAAGGCAAAAGAAACATACATAAATAGATACATATACACAGTATGGTAAAGATATACCCACATAGGTGCACGCTTTCAGTCTCTTTATATGTATATATAGACACAAGTAATTCACTACTTTTGAACAACTTATGGCTCTAGATGCCACTGTCTATTTTCTTCTGCTGAGAGATCTGCTTTAAGTTCAGCCTTTTTCTCTTTTATAGAATTCCCTAATTCTCCCTATTTCTCCTCCTGCTCAGGGCCATATCCTGCTCTCCCCCATCAAAACCAATGGAAGTATTTACTGCAGGAGGCTTGACATGGTAATTGCCAAATTTCAGTCTTACCACCCCCTCGGTACAATCAGTTAGATCATTCTAACCTCACAGTGTAGGAGGCAGAAAGTTGAAAAAAGGTATGCTATTACTAAAGGTATGTATTTGGAAGGGAGATAGATTTAGGTGGAAAGTAGAGAATTAGTATCTCCAGTTGACATCAAGAATGCATTTTTACACAGAAATGATGTTGCAGTTATGATCTCAGAGTCTATTATGATATTGCTACTATAGTTCATCTATATTTTGGATTAAACAGGTTTTTCTAGGATAGTCTAGAAATTTAACCACACTGAAAATATTGTTTCTATGGAAAACATATTCTAAGTTACAAATGAACTTTCAGAATTTACTATTCATAATTAAGCCTTCTTCTACCTTATCCCCCATTTTTCTCTATGTACAGATATATAGAAAGCTCTAAAATAAGACAAAAGTCAAGGCAGCTAATAAAGGAGTTTGTCTTCATCAAGAAGTCAAACTAAACTAAACAGAATTGGCAGAAAAATCAATCAGTAAGCATTGGTTGAATACCTATTATCTACTAGGCATCATAGTAGGCACTGAGGATAGAAAGACAAAAATCATGGAATGATGGGATTTTAGAGTTGGAATGGACCTTTGTGATCTAGTCTAACTCCTTCAATTCATAAATTTGGAAACTGAGGCCAAAAGAAAGAATTTACAGACAGCTAAGTGGCATAATGGATAGAGTGCTGGGCCAAGAATAAGGAAGACCTGAGTTCAAATCTAGCCTCAGACACATTAGCTGTGTGATTCTGGGCAAGTCACTTAACCTCTGACTGCCTCAGTTTCTTCTATTGTAAAATTGGAATAATAATAGAACGTACTTCCCAGAATTGTTGTGAGAATTAAATAAGGTAACAAAAGGGGCAGGTCTGGCCAGACATCCTGGTTCTGATTAGGATTTTGCTACATTGGAACCAAAACGAGAAGCCAATACCTTCCTTATGCTATTCTGAGGCAAGACAGACAGACCTGAAGAAGAGAAAGAAGGGAGGCAGCTGGGTGGCATAATGAATAGAGCAACACCTTATTTCAAATCTGGACTAGATATGTACTATCTGTGTGACTTTGAGCAAGTCAACTAACTTCTCTGCTTCACTGTCCTCAACCTCAAAATATGGATCTTAGGGTCATTGTGAAGATCAAATGCAATAATATGTGTAAAAAGTGCTATATAAATGCTACTTTTATGATGATGCTATTAATATTTTGAAGCACTTGGCACAGTGCCTAGCACAAAATGGAGCTTAATAAATGTTTATTCCTTTTACTTCCTGGGTCTCCCCTCCTTATCTAGTTACATAACAGAGCCATATCCAGAATCCAGGTCTACTGAATCCTCTTTCAGAGCCCTACACAGGATGTGCTCCTTTAACAACCTGCTCTGGGGGTGGGGGGGAAACATTTTAAAATTTAATTCCACATTATTAACATTTTTTAAAAAGTCTAGATAATCAACAATCATTCAAGTCCTGATTTTAGCATTTACCATTTCTAAGATGTAAATGTTTACGATAAAAATTTAATAATTGGCTAGAATCAGCTCAACCTAGCTTCCTTTTATGTGTTGTCTTCCCCCTCCCCCATTAGACTCTGAATTCCTTGAAGGTAAGAACTGTTTTTTTTTTCACTTTTTGGTATTCCCAGCATCAGCATTTAGTGTAGCCTGGCACATAGCAGGTATTTAATAAATATTTACTGACTCTTGGGGCGGCCAGGTAGCACAAAGAGTAAGAGCACTGGCTCCAGTGTTGAGAAGACCTGGAGATCGAATCCCGGGCTCAGACACTTAGCACCCACCCAGAAACACCTGGCCGTGTAACCTTGAGCAAGTTACTTAACCCCAATTGCTTAGGGGCGGCCAGGTGGCTCAGCGAGTAAGAGCACCTGCTCCAGTGTCGGATGACCTGGATCAAATCCAGGCTCAGATACTCAGCACCACACCCAGAAATAACTGGCTGTGTAACCTTGAGCAAGTTACTTAACCCCGATTGCTTTAAAAAAAAAAAAAATATATATATATATATGTATTTACTGACTCTTTATTGACTGACTCTAGCATACTCCTAGCTCTACACCACCCTGTAATTTTTTATAAGGGTACCCAATATACAATACCAATACCAGGCTACCAATCTAGCCAGGCTCAAAAATCTACCTTTTGACATTAAGTTATATATTCCATAAGTTATGTATTCCTATATAAGTCAATAAGTTATGTACTCCTACATAAGCAGGTGCATTCATATACTGTCCATACTAACAAGGAATGACAATGAATATAAGGTCAATCCAATTTACTTCATGAAAGACACAGTGTTTCCAGCATGTGAATCACCTCTGGGACTCTTAACATTTTCTTCTACAGACGTATATTTTTGTTCTGCATTTACCATAAAAATAGTATCTCACTATCCATTTCCTTTACAAGAAGATGAGATTTTACTCACTAGGGACATATTAGTATTATAAAAGTCACAATTCCCCTTCCCAGTCACAAATCAGCTATTGTCAGGAATACATTCATGTATTGCTCTTTATCTGACCATGGTTGTTGTCAAATGAAATGGAGTCATCACTTTGATAAAGTCAGGGAATCCTGACCATTAGAGTCTCAGCTTACAGGATTTATTGCGGTGTACTTCATTTGTTTGGGTTTCAGTTAAAACCAAACAAATGAGGCACATGTGTTTTCTGATGTTTTGCTCTAGCAGTAAATGACTGACCCTTCCCTCTTGCCTCAGCAGGCTGAGATTCACTCACCGTTGTATATTCAAAGTAGTAAAGGCAGTTGTCAGTCAGAATGAACCAGCGTCTCTTCCATGTCTTTACTCTGCCACCTGCAGAGCAAAAGGAGATACACATTTGACAAGAGACAACCAAGCACAGTATACATTCCACAAAACAAGCATTTCTTCTCAGAAAGGATGGATGAGTAGGAAGGAAGGGATTTCATGGGAACATCTAGGTTATGGAAAAATTTACATCAGTTACAAAACACAAACAGAGCCAAAACAGAAGCATCTTTCACAAGGTGCATGATCTGTGGCACAAGCAGAGCAAGCGAGGCTGAATGACATCCTTCAGATGAAATCAGACAGCAGGATGGACAGGGTTCAGGTGAAAAAGAACCCAGTGATAAGCAGTGCAAACTTGTGCTAGAGAAGCATCAGCAAAAAGCAGATCAATGGAACTAAAACTAGAAAGAAAGAGGAGAGGGAAAAATGTAAACATCCTGACTTGGCGCTAAATAGCACAAAGGATTTAACAAACCCAAAAATGTTTAAGGAGCTACTAGTTTAATCAGTCAAATATGAGAGAAGAGAGAAACAAGAAACAAGAACCTTTAGTTTCTTTGTAATCAAATTCCAATTTCATTGTGGAACACTGTGATTTTCGATCCTAGCTCTCATGACTGTCCTTTCCATGTTGATTCGATTACCTCCATCTTGCCTATTTATAAGAAACTTAATATTGACACTGTCAGGCTAATAATATCAGAGAACACTTTTTCTCTAGTCTCAGGGCAAAGAAAGGGCATACCTTTTAATTATTATGGAAAAATCAACTCTTTGGGTTTTTTTGTAACTTTATTCATTTTTCCAACTAAGGCATACAGTTCACATATGTAGCCGGTCATAAAAGGAGGTAGGAAGAGTGGGTGTGCCTCTAAATGAGTATTAATGTTAATGGTGGATGCTTCACTCAGTCCTATAGCTGTTTCCCATTCACCTCTCTCACTAACTATCTCACAGGAAAATCAGGTAAAACTTCTTAATTATCTTTAAGGATTGAGTTCACAGGATAAATCTGTGTTAGTTAAAATCTATTTGGCATTTCTTTCCTTATCCTTTACCATACCCTGTATTACTACAAATTATATTTCAAGGGTGAATTATTTCTTGAGTCTACACAAAAAGCAAGGATCACATGATATAAAAACAGTATCATAAGATCATATGATTCCAAGCTGGAAGGATCTCAGAGGTTACCTAGTCTAACCTGTTGACTTTACAAATGGGCAAACAGGCTTACAAAGAGAGAATGCCTTACCCAGTGTCACACAGATAATGTGACAAAGCCAGAATTTGAATTCAGGTTTGTTTGCTTTTTTTTTTGAAACTTAAAATCCAAAACTCTTTTTTACTACACCAGGGCCCATCATGGTACTGTGTTCCTACATGCCTTTCCAGATTCATACTCCTACACAGAAATTGGGGAAGCTTTAAAATTTTTAAAAAGAAAGATTTCCACTGGCCAGTGACTATTTTATAATCTTTCCATCACTATCAGATAATGCTAGGGTTTTACAATAGTACAGATTGATGAGTAATAAAAATGGAGCTTTGAAAACCATATCAACAAAGAACCTGGCAGATTAATAGAAGAACCAACTAATTTTTAGGCTTTCTATGAGATTTTGCTTAGATGTTTACTGGTAGAGAGAGATAATGATTTTAATTACAAACTGTTGAGATTCTAAATAACAACTGCCTTGACTGTTAAATCACCTTTGGCATTGTAAGGTATGTCTGTCATCTATGTAGCTCTAATCTTAAGCAACAGACCTCTTCCCATCAAACTGTCTAACTGATATTATGTGAAGCATTCTTGTCTGACCTTAAATGGGAAATGTGATCAAAGGGAATGGATAAGGAAAAATTAATAAATCAATGAGATGATGAAAATGTGGAAAAAAGGAAAATCTGGGTGTACAGGAGAAAGAAAAATGGGAAGAAGAAAAAGGATAAGAAGCACATTGAGACTTAGTGATTATCTATCTTTTCAAGATGAATCCCAAAGGGTCTGAGAGAACTTCTGTTTTGCAGATACTGGGCCTGTCTAATGCTCTGCATACAATGCACATTCAAACATGAACTAAATCACTAGAGGTATATGCATAAGAGTCCATGCACATCCCATTACAGAATAATACCCAAAGAACAAGATACCTTGTTCTTTGAGAAGAAGAGATAGTGAAAAGAGGCTGTTGAGTGCCAAAAGAACATGGGGAAACATCCAAAAGCAAAATAGAATACATATATTTCTCATATTATAGAAAAGCTTGGTCATTTCCTCAGGACATTTCTTTGTGGTTATAAAGAATTCTACCATGAAGCCCTGCTATAGATAGTGTTTCTATGTTGAAGGAACAGACATAAAATGAGCAGACGCGTCACTGGAGCACCTCGGACAGTCCCTGTGGAACTCACAGGAAAACCTCCCACTTTCATAAGTGACATAGCCCCTTCTTCCACTGGTTTAGGTGTGATGGTGGATATGCCCACTCTTGCTCTCCTTCTTTACTTTCAATATGACATATGGGTCTTCTGAATCCCTTTTATGATTTCTCGATTTTAAGTACTTTTCTTTCCCCAATCATTCTTTTAAAAAGCTCAGCCTCTCCAGTGAGAAGTCCCAGAAATATCTCAATTTAAATGAGTTTTGTCATTGGTGTATTTTCTCTCTCTCTGGCTCTAATCTGGTAACACAAATGCAGAAACTGTGAAAAGTCCTTTGGCTGGGAAAAATGTAAGCAATTCTTAGAAAATTAATAAATAGAAAATATTTACTAATAATGTAACTTGAAGGTCAACGCTAGACTTGCCACACAAACTGACTAGAAAAGGGGCTGATGAACATGTAATTCTCCAATGATACTTGGAAACCAGCAGAAAGAATATAGGTGGCTTTTCTTTTAGTTCCTAAACTTTGTCTTACTTTTTTTAACTTCATTTTT
This sequence comes from Petaurus breviceps papuanus, assembly GCF_028583685.1. NCBI lineage: Eukaryota > Metazoa > Chordata > Mammalia > Diprotodontia > Petauridae > Petaurus > Petaurus breviceps. The sequence continues at coordinate 960,920 of NW_027187380.1, forward strand.
TTGCATTATACTTTTTATTATTTTTAATTCAGAAAACACCAAGTCTATGTTTCACAAGAACAAAGACTAAAAAATGCCTCAAAGGGTCAACTCTACTTCTTTTCCAGAAGCATAGCAACTTTGAGAAAACAAACAGTCCTACTTTTTCCTCTCAACAATTTGAGAAATTACTTTAGAAAGAGCAGTGATACAGATTTGAGAAAATCTGTGTGTATGTATATGTGGGGGGGTGGAAGGGGGAACGTGTGTGGGTATATACATACCTATGATATGAACAGATCTTGTCAATAAATAACACTAAGGGCAATTTTATTAAACCTCTCCTGATCTCACACACTTATGTTTACAATGTCATTAGCCTTATGGACACTAACATATATTCAATGCAGATGGTGAAATTGTGGATTTAAGTTATCTGGGACTTTGGAGTCTAAATGTGGGAAGTACTATTCTTTGTACTTATTAAAAGGCCAAAAAAAAAAAAGAAAAGAAATTTCTATAACCCCCTGATCCTGAGCAGAATTCCCTAGGGACTGTGCAAAAAGTCAGAAGCAGCATTAACAGTACCACCAGCAATTACAAAAACGGAAGAACCAAAAAGTAAAATAAAATAAAATAAAATGCTGCAGCAATTACAGTGGTCTGTGCAGAGCAAGAGAGCAGGTGGGGAATGGGGGTGGGGAATTACATACCTCCTGGAGTTTGGGGCAAGGAAAAGAAGAGCCAAAATCATGGAAACATACAAATGAGGGAGAAAAGAAAATTACAACAAATAAATTAAACCAGGCTCCTTATTCTTATTATGCAATGCATCAGTCACATTCATGTCTGCCTGGGGAAGTAGCTAAGCATAAAAATGCTATCTCCTGGGAGCAAGTTTTCAGCTGGCCATTAGTTAAATGCACGAATGAAAATACAATAATTTTATGTTCCACCACCCACTTGGCAAATGTAAAATTAGAGGCAAGTACTGAAAACATGGCCCAAAAGAAGTTACAATTCAGCACTTATAAAGCTAATCCTTATTAGCATGTCCAGAACCCCAGGGGGAAAAGAATTAAAACTCCTGACAATATATATAAGTTCAGAGAAAATCAAGTTTCTATCTAAAGCTGGTTCAGTTGTTTTTTTTTTTTACGTATATCCAAGTATACACACATATGCATATCTGGTACAAAGAATACATATGCATGTGTATACTTATACTTATATTACAAGGATAATTACAATGATAATGATGGCTGCCTCTCCATCACAATTACTGAGGTGGTCATTTTAGGGTTCTCTATCATGCAATACATCAGTCAGATGTGAGGTTAACAGCCTAGGAAAGCTTGACTGAAGTTTATAAAATCAAGGCAATGAACTACAAGTTTGTTAAAAAAAAATCTAATTAGCATTGGAAATAACTTTACTGGAGGAAGTAAACTGAACCTTAGTTGCACTTTTTCATTTTTTTGCCCCCTAATCTTATTTTTATCTTAATCTTTTAGTTTATATAATCTTCTTTTCCAGCAGCTGCACTTTTAAAATTCCCTTTTGGCCCTAGCTGCTTGGAAATAATGGTAAATAGTAGGTTAACTGGTTTAGTGATTTTAAAGCAGAGATTTCTAAGGGGTACATGTACTACTGATTTAAAGAAGCACAAAATATTGGCTTATTCCAGAGGAATAATCAAAACCCAAACTAGTGGAGTGGCTCTTTAACACTGAATACCTTGTTAGGGTAAGTATGGCTTTAAAATGGAAAACTATAAATCCTCTGAATTAGGGATAGTGGAAAGTTACTGGTTCAACTCTTCACAAATGTCAGTGATGACCAAGTTAGAGATGACTTCTAACCTCACTGGTGGTAGTTAAGTGAGCTGGTTTAGGAAGATTATTATACCCATAAATTAGCTGACAGGGAAGAGAATTCACCTACAGCTAATATGGCAAGGTAGAATGGAACAAGTTACTACTTTTGTGCAATAATAATATGGAGTCCAAATAGTCTGGGGCCCTTCTGTTTATCGAGTTTAGGAGGCAGATCAGTTCTTTCCATATTTTGAAACAGTTCATATCAACATAAAAATTTTCACAAGGAAATACATGAACCTGTATAAAGCCCTTACAGAAAAAAAGATTTCTTTTGAATACCCCATCCTTCACTTGGTGCCAGGGAAGATATGACCATAAGTTCTAGCAACAGAAGCTCACCTCAATCAGAGGGAGAGAAGGAAATAGAACATTAAAATTTTTTTTCCTAATTAATATATCTGATTTGGATAGGAGAGGGGAAAACTCCACTGCCTGAGAATGATTAAGAGTGCTGTGGGTGCAGCTGCAATCAAGCGCTCTGGGGTTGCCATGCATGCTGTCTGCTCATGGAGCAAGAACGCAGAAGGAAGTGATGATGCACTGGGAGGTGGGGAAAAGTCAGGAGCACCAGCTATAAGGTATAGGAATGGGAAACAGAAAGATGGACACCTCTGTTCACTTCCCACATGGCTTAAGGGGAAGAGGAAATAGGGGAAAGAACCAATTCCTAGAGGAATTTCCTTGAAACACAACCTGGTTAAGAAACCCCAGAGGTGAAAATGTGGGAAACATATATTTGGACATTCCACAGTTGAGTCAGGTTTATTTCTTAATAGGGCATATACCTCAGGGAACTAAAGGAGAAATATACAACTTTTTTTTCAGGTGGAAATTTGTTATAAAACAAACCACATTAAAGTCCTTAAATAACTCCCCCTAACACCCCTCTCTTTGCCGAGAATACAAATTCCTTCCTCCTGTATTAGCTGCCCTGCTCACAGGAGCTACTCACCAAGTTTTAGTAGCCAGCCTTCACGATCTGGATTGAAGAAAGTATGAGTGAGGTCATTTCCGTCATCTTCAGGGATTTTAAAGGGTTCATTTTTTATGCTCTCGTAGAGATTCTGGGACAAAAGATTACATTATATATGTCTCTGACACTATCAATGTTGGTCCTTTCACCACTATATTTAACCCTTTCCTTTTTAAAAAAAATTATTAAATCTGAAGCCTACTGGACATTTAAGGATAACAGCATATTATGGGAAAATATAAAGTACCAGATCTCTTGTCCAACATAACTCCATTATTAAAAATTTAAAATCTATCACCCTTTTCTCAATTGTTTACTTCAGTCTCTATGGCTACTTGGTAATGAAATTCAATCCTTTTCTCCTAAGAAGCTAACCCATTCCCAAGTCAACAAATTCTTCTGATCCAAAAAAGTACTAACTAACAATATCATATCAGAGAAGCAGCATGATATAGAAGATTAAGAGTACTGAGCCTAGAGTCAGGAAGACAAAAATTTAAATCTTGCCTCAGACACTTAATAGCTTTGTGACTTTACCAAGTCATTTAACCTCTCAAACTTTCATCTATAAAATGAGGATAATAATAGCAAAGGGTTATTGTGAGACTCAAAAGAGACAATATATATGGAGCACTTTATAAAAACCTTAAAGTGTTATAAGTGTTGGTTATTATGTCCTTTTAAAATTGGGACACTGTCTTCCACACACTCACCCTGAGCAGCTCTTCTGGTAGATCACCTCCATCATTAATACCTCGGTTCATGCCAATGAACCTCTCTACTGTGGGTTTATCTTTGACATTGGGGTTATGGAGACTGGTATTCAACATAATGATGGCAAAGGAGAGAACATAGCAAGTGTCTATAAGAAATAAAACAGCAAAAACATGGCAGTACTAAGAAGATCAGTCATATATCACATAGGAAAACAAAAATAACTGACCAATGGAATCAAGGATTAAAAATCTTGATTTCCAGAAGTCTGCTGAATTCATTTCAAAGTTTCCAATCACCCTGGAGAAAGACAGGCAATTGACAGAGCTACATGGCAAAGCTGATGACAACCTCTGCCAGTTTGCTATCTGAAAGTATCCAACACCAGAACTACAAAGGGAAAAGCAAAATGTGATAGATGAGCCTATAGACCTTATACACTTTAAAAATTATTTAGTGGCAAGAAAAGAATCTACCAAAACTGCCCAGAACACATGGGATTAGTGACTACTAATAACCTTATTTACCTGTGGATTGAAAGACTCCGTTATTGCATTGACAATATCTCTGCGCAAATGCCTCCATCATTCTATCAATTTTCTGTGCCTCTCCTGGAAGACGAAAGCTCCACAGAAACTGCCTGTACAGTAGAGAGAATGTCTGTTATGGTATCTTTAGAAGACAATTTTTTTCCTCTAGATTTCAGAACCTCCAATAACATTTTATATGAAAGAGTGATGAAATGATCTACTTGGTTTTATAAATTTTGTCCTAAAATACTGGGCAGTTCCATCCCCTTCTCTACATTTCAGACATATTGGCCAAACCTACTTATGCTAATATAATAACTGATTTGTTCTGATAATAAGTATGAGAAAATAATAGAAACTGTACACTATATCCGTGAATAGTTATAAAAATTTAGTACCTATCGAATGCCTGGGAAGGCATTTAGTTAGGAATGATAAATCACAAGTTCCCTCCCTTTCACAGACTAACAAACAACAAATATCAATGCTACAAATATGGACTTTAAAATACCCCAAAGAACTCAACCAAAAACTGTACTGGAACTGGACCTTTATCATAGACTAAAAATAATGCCTGCAATCACCTGCACATAACATTGATTTCTAAAAACTTAATTTTTAAAATATATATTACTATACACTCATAATCTTTAAGCTACATGGAACAAAAATCCTTTAAACTGTAGAAACTTAAGAGGAAGTAAAAAAAATCACATGGGAATCAGATGAGGGGAGTGTGTGTGTATATGAGTACACACACATATACATACCTCACATACATATATACACATACATACATGTGTTCCCTTTGTATTCTCTGTTTAAAATAGATAAGTTTACATTCTAATACTTTCATTCTACAAAAATCAGTTCCATTTTACAGTAAATATAAAAGAAGAAATAGCAGGACACCAACTTGTTCCACAGCTATTTTTATCTGAACTCAAGGAAAAAATGAGAAAAAGATTGATGATGATGATGATGATGATGATAATTCTAGATTTGTGACCAGGAAATGGTAACATAAAGGCATGGACTCCAAAGGTGTTACATCTATACTATACATCCTTTACTAACAATATGACAAAAAAAAAACCCATCAACCAAATGGCTGAATACTGCAGATCTGTTTTTAGGAAGAGGAATTTATTAGAGTAGTTGAGGATCAAGTTACTGCTACCAGAAAATATAAAAAGGCTTTAGTTAAGGAACTTGGACTTATTGATCAATGTAAATTATGCAGCAAAGGGATAGAAACTGCAATAATTTAGCATCTACTAGACACCTAGAAAGACATAACTAGGTGGCTATAATTAATACACTAGACACTTGTTATCCTTTATAAACAGAAGACAAATCCTAACAGTAAAACTACAAGCCACAAAATAGTCTTGAGAATTCAGCACTGTACTAGAATTAGAGCATCATTACAGACAGAACTATTGCCCACAAATAAATGTCTGGACACAACATTAATCCAAAAAATATTAAACCACTGTTTAGATTGATATGATTATGATAGATTTCACCACACTGAATAATATTAATTTCTAAACCATGTGGAATAGAAAGTTTTCAAAGATCTCAAGGAAGAAATTAACACCAAGCAGGAAGAAGGTGAAGAATATGTCATCCCTATCATCCTATGTACTAATAGAGTTGTCCATAAGAAGTTTTCAATGCATCTACAGAAAATAAGCAACACCTCAATACTTTTATGCAATTACAAAAAAGTTGATTCATCCATTTGTACAATAATTTATAGGATATTAAATATAAAAGAACAATAGCAGGATAGTAATTTGTCTTTGGACTATTTCTACCTAAAATCCATCAGAAAGATTGAGAAGAATAAGATAAGAATGACTATAGCTCCACTTTATATAGGTTTCTAAGGTTTGCAAAGTGGGGCAGATAGTATAGGTATAAAACATCAGAAAAAGGGAAAATCAATATTGTCTAATTGGAAAGAGTAATCCCTTTCATCAGACCAGTAAACAGAATCAGACTACATATATTTTTTGTTATAAGTAAAGTCAATATGTGAAAATCCTGATTTATGCAAAATAAATTTTCCCAAATGATCTATACAAATATTCTTTTCAAATAGGGATCAAATCAGATCATGAGATCCAACTTAATTTCATCTATTTGGCGGAAACTAAAAAGCAAGTACCAAGAAATGGTGTCACTCTATTATGCCCAGATGGTGAAAATTCAACATAGTTTTTACAAGTGACTTGTGACAATCATATAAAAGAATCTCAAGATGACAGGTGGAATTTAGAACTGAAGTGGATTTTTCTTTACAAAATGAGATATCTACTTCTCCATTTTCTGAAGATGTAAGTTAGAGGCTTTCTTTGTTAAAAAAAAAAGACATTAAATATACTTGTAGTTCTATGATTTGAAGAGGAACAAGTAAGAAATCCTAATTATTTTTAGCTATTATTTTATAAAACTTATAGGTTTGTTTCAATCATTATATTTAATGCAGTTCCTGGGTCTAGGACACAGTAGGCACTCAATAAATACTTGCTGATTGATCTAAGAGCAGTATCAATCTGCTCTTTGTTAAATCTTTGTCTCACAGATATTTAGCAAACAAACTGGGTCTCTCTTCTCTATTTTCTTCCTTTCCCTTTCTATCTCTCCCACTTCTCTGTTAATTTTCCTTAACAAACTATAATTTGGCTTAAATTTGTTGTATTTATGGAGTAATATTATGTTTTCTCTTTTAAAAATTGAAGGCAGCATGGTAATAGTGGGAAGAATATTGAATTAAGAATCAGATGCCATGAGTTTTAACTCCAACTCTGCTTTTAACTAGATGTGTAACAATGAACATATCTCATTGCATCTATAAACTGAGAGGCAGGAGATACTAGATGACTTCTAAGGCTTTGTCTAGTTTTAAAGTTCAATGACTAATGTATTTCTTTATTCAAAATATATTTTTTTAATTTATGTGACTTAGTCTTTGAATGAGTCAAGAGTCCTACATGGATAAGGAAAAAAATGTTTTTCACCTCTTCTCTAAATAAAAAGGTCTTTTAGTCCATTTAAATTATGAATCAATCTACAAAGTAACTACTGTATAAAATGATGTTATTTGACATCTTTCACAATTCCCCTTAACCATCTGATAATTTTCAATTAAGAGTAATCAGGAAAATCAATTTTATAGGTTATAGATTTACTAAAATATGCCATATAATATGCAGTAGAAGCTTTTAAACAACAATAATTTGATTCCAAAGGTGCCTTTCATGCCTTTTTTTTTTTTTATCTCTAGTATACTCACCGTAATGCCTGGACAAGATTAAGATCTGTGAATTCATGCAACTCCACAAAAGCATGAAGGACTTGGATGTTAAACTCATCTCTATCAAGGTTAATTAATAAAAAAAGAAAGACAAGAGGGGCAAAATTAAAAGGCATAGTTCATCACAAGATAATGTTCAACACAGTTTCCCACCATCCCCTGGAGGCAAAAATCTCTTTAAAAATGGATATTCTCAGAGATTAAACTCCCATTGGGATCAGAAACTAAAGCCACTGCCTTAGAATGTCCACAACTTGGAAAACAAAGATTATATTTTCCATTTAAGATCTACATTCAATATATTTTGTTACCTATGACATGATATTATGGAATCTCAAAGTAGGAAAGTACTTTGGAAAATCCAAAGGTAGGTTTGAGAAGAGGGCTCCCAACTCTAATTCTCTTACTTAAAGTTTGAGAAAGTTACAAAAGTATAGTTTGGGAAGGGAGATCTGTTTCACTGTATAGCTCTTTAACCAATCTTTTCTACCTCCCCCAAAGTCAGTGCTATATACCTTTCACCCAGGTAGTCTCCAATAGCGGTTTTGTTGAGCCCTTCACCTTTGTACAGGAACTGTGCAATATCTTCACAAGTGTTCTTCAGCAGATCATTCTCTATTAAGAACTGGATTCCCTAAAATGTCACAAGAAAAGTGCTTTATAACAAGCTTTATAAACATTCTCTCACTTGATGTTCATAACAATCTATAAAGAAGTCACTACAGTTATATTACATGGGTCACACAGCTAGCAACAACAGTCAGGAGTAGAATTCAAACGTAGGGCTCTCCTTAATCCAACATTAATGCTTATACTACCCGCACGGTGTCCCTCATTCAATATACCAATAAGGAAAAAGGACAGAGGAGGAAACAAGCGTGACTAAATTGAACTCATAAGAATTCAACAAATATTCCCTAATTGAAAAAATTAGAGGATCAGTCATTAGAGTTCTCCATCAGGTGCTAGGGATAATACTAAAAGGATGACATTAATTTCTATAGATCATCAGAAACAAAAAAACTTGAGAACACTTTTACATTCTTATCTAAAGTCATTCCTGAAAGAATCCACCCAATAGTCATTAACAGTCATGACTGTGTCCAATTTTTCTTACCTTTTTGGGGTCCATATTGAACTTTTTCCTGCCCATGGCTACCTGTTTGTTCCTCTGCATGTTTTTCCTATGAGATAATCATCACAACAATTTATTAGTGCTCTAAGAAGAGTAATTATTCAAAAGTTCATGAAAATGTATGTATACCCAAAGTTATAACTAGAGAAAATTAATTTAAGCAGATAAGAAACACAAACAAGTAGAATTTGGCTTAAAAATATTAAAAAATTAAATGACAGTATTCAAATTGTTTTTATATTTAGTGAATAGAATATATGAATAATGAATAGAAACCTCAAATCTAGTAGGGGGTAAGTATATTTGGGTATACGTGTTATTTTCTTCCGTACATCAGGGTTCATTTAAGTTAGGTTAAGCAGGCATTTTTTTCCAGTTAAAATTTGTATTTAATTTGGAACGGTGAAATGTAGACATCAGTGAAACTATTTAGAGGGAACGCAGGAAATGTAGAACTAAAATAAATATAGACGCATTCTATGAGGTTTCTAAGATGAATCCTATAGTCTTACAAAATGCATATGGATTTAGTCTAGAGATTCTAAAAATGATTTGTAATGTAAATTACAACTGAAATTCACAGTGTTAGGTTTTTTATTATTAATTCATATGTGTGCTTCTCATAATTCAATGTGTAATGTATGCTGGAAAAAAATGTATCCTGGAAAAGGCAATAAATAAAATGTAGAATAAAAAAGTTAAGGGAGAATAACAGAATCTTAGGGATGGAAAGTATCTTAGAGATCATCACCCTTAGTTTACAAATAAGGAAAGTGAGGGTCAAGGCTTACCAAACACAATTAACTAGTGACAAAACCAGGAAGAACTCATATCTCCTAATTCCCTGGCCTGCAATAAATTAATCTTTCTGTTATCCATGAAAGAAATAGCCACAATTTTGGCTTCATTAATTATGAAAGACTAAACTGTCCTGTTTGCTGGTCCTACGTTGTCTCCTCATCTTTCCAAAGATTGTCTTCACCTCCTTGCCTGTAATGTAGTCCCACTTCACTTCCACCTCACAAAATCTCTAGTTTCAAGTACCATTTCCAATAGAAATCCTATTCTGATCCCTTCAGTTGCTCCAGTTACTGATTTGTTTTTTCTTTTTCCACAGGGATGCTTTAAATGCCTCCTTTTTTTTACTGAACACCCATCTATTACATTAATGGTTAGGCTTAAGTTTTCAGAATGTGTCACCTACGGGAATGCTTTAAAAGCTTGCTTTCATATGTTTAATATGAATGTATATGTAGAGTCTATATCAGATTGCATGCTATTTGGGGGAGGAGAAAATTTAGAACTCAAAATCTTATGGAATTGGATGGAGAAAATAAAAAATAAAGTAATAAAAAAGTCTTATTTTATGGAATATCTATCTTTCTTCATTAAAAAAAAAATTTTAGGCTCAGGCTTTCTGTATATGTGACCTTAAGTTGCATCTCGAGTTTTTTTGCTCTTCAGAACACATCATTCCATTCCTTCCTATGATTTATTGTAGGTGCAGAATAGTCCTGTTATTCAAATTTCCTTTCTTTTATATTCCTTTCCTTTCCTCTCCTGTTCACTTGCATAATTTGTTGTTTGTCACCGGAATGGTTAAATTTAACCACCATGGGTCTTGAAATTAGCAGTGTAGGTGTTTTTTGTTTGTTTTATTGGTTTTCCTGGAAGCAAGCTGTACATTCTTTCAAATGGTACTTTGTCGGCATTCAGGTTTTTTGACTTGTCAAATTCTTCTGGGAGACCTTAAGGCGTCTCTATGCATTCAGGCTTTAAGAGCAACATGCCTTGCTTATATAGCGATCATTTTTTTTGTTTGTTTAACATTATTGCTTTTTGCACTATTTCTTCCAGACTATCCTTTACTTTTGTGTATTTACATTTCCAATCAATAACTCTATTTTTGGGTTCTTTGATGAGGTTTGCCACCATAGATTCAAGTTTTTCTATTCTGCTGGTTATTTCTGCTGAGCAGACCATAAATTCTGCTTTTACAATACTCACTTCTCTTTTAAACCATTTAGGAACATCTTGTGGTTCCATGGTCTCTTGGGAATTCATGAGGCCTTCTGCCACATTATGTACCGATTCATTTTCCTTTGTCTTGCAATACTTATTAATAGATGTCTGAACTAATTTAGCTGATCTAGAGCCACATCCCCTTCTGTTATTATTATCTTCCCTTTTGGCTTATCTGCTTATGCTCAATCAAGTGTATTTTTACCTCTTGACAGCTTTAGTAACTTCACTATTTCTCCTTATATTCTCCTAATGCTAACACTCTCATTCTTTCCTCTGGATGATGGTTTCCCTGGGGGCTAAAACTGTCTTAACCTCATCCCATGCTGGTAAATTCACATTTTGCCAGCTTTAATCTCTATCCCAAGTGACTTCTGAGAGGAAGGAACTGGTTACAACTGGATGCCAGTTCCTTTCCTGAAGGCCTAGTGTTGTGCCACATACAGTTGATGTCCTGTCCCAGTTCCCTCTCTTCCTTGGTTCTCTGGCTTAGCAATGTTGTAGTACGGAGTGCTGCTATACTGCCATCCAAGTCAGAGCAAGCTTTTGCAGTTTCATTTTCAATGGCAGAAAGGGAGTGATGAGGGTGGGTGGGGAGTGGGGTGGAAGGAAATGAGGTTAGAGTTGAGTTCTCTTGCAAGCTTTGTGGATCACTGTGCAGCACTGTTAAGAGTATGAGAGTCAATGTAAGAGGAGATGCTAGGTAAGCATGTTAAGAGTTTAACCTTCTCTGCAGTTACTTCACTGGATTGTTAACCTCCTTAAATTTCTTATTGTCTTAGACTGTGTAGACAGCTAAAATAACTTTATTTCTACTGCATAATTATTATTTTGGAGAGGTTTGAGAGGTCAAGAGGATCAGAGAAAGTATCTAGGCCTCCATTTTGTTGGTTATATAACCTTTCACTCCCAGATCAATATGGATTGCTGCATATCTTCATCAGCAAACTTTCCAGCTTCCTTTCACATTCTGTATTCCCCTATTAGAACGTAAGCTTCTTGAGAGTTTTCTTATATTTGTATTCCCAGTATTTAGCACAGTACTTGCCACATAGTAAACAAATAATACATACTTTCTCTATCTACCTATCTCTCAATCATAGTGGGAAGTTCATTTGGGTTCACACATTCAGTAACTCATAAAAAAGAAAATGAATATTATATCTAGCAAGCTTACTTAGGGACATGTAAATAAATTAAGTGGTTCTAATAATATTTTGGACATTAAAGGCTTGGCAGTTTTTTCCGTGTTAGAATGGACAGGTCTAACACTGAATTAAGTATATGCTGAGTTCACATCCATAGCCCTTCTAGTTCAATTATTTTTGACACGATGGAATTACTATATTACTACAGAACTATGAATAGGACTTAAATGTAGAACTAAAATAAGTAAATCAAGGCAAAAATTTACTTGTTAATTTGTGTCCTAATTTCAGGAAGAACTTTCACTACTACTGCTATTAAGATTATCAAATTAATAAGAAAGCCATATGATTGGTTCTGAATATTTACTGTGTAAATACTACTAACTTTTGCAACTTGGAGTTGTAGTTGCATAGCACTATGTGTTGTTTTCAGAACTAGCTCTGGGGAATCTGTAAGTTTTTAGTTCTACCACGGGGGTATGAAAAAATGGAAGAAAATGTGAAATATCTCATGGGAAAAAAATGATCTGAAAAATAGATCAAGGAGAGAGAATTTAAGAAGTATTAGACTACCTGAAAGTCATAATAAAAAAAAGAGCCTATATACCACAATTCAAGAAATTATCAAGGAAAACTGCCTTAATATTCCAGAACCAGAGGGTAAAATAAAAATCGAAAGACTCCACTGATCACTTTCTTGAAAGAGATCCTAAAATGAAAAGTACCAGGAACATTATAGTCAAACTCCAGAGCTCCAAGATCAAAGAGAAAATATTGTAAGCAGCCAGAAAGAAATCATTCAAATATCATGCAGTCACAATTTGGACAACACAAAATTTAGCAGCTTCTACATTAAAGAATCAGAGGGATTCTTTAATATGATGTTCTGGTGGGAAAAGAAGCTAGGATTACAACCAAGAATCATCTACCCAGCAAAATTGAGTATAATCCTTAAGGGGGAAAATGGACATTTAATAAAAACAGAGGACTTCCAAGCATTCCTGATAAAAAAAAAACAGAGCTAAATAGAAAATTTAACTTTCAAATACAATACTCAAACATAAAATGTAAATAGGAGAGAGAAATCATAGGTTATTCAATAACCTAAACTGTTACATTCCTACATGGGAAGATGATATTCGTAATTCCTAAGAACTTTATTAGGGCAGTTAGAAGTATACATAGACAGAAGGCACAGGTGTGAGTTGACTATGATGGGATGATATCCAAAAAAAAATATGAAAGGATGAGAAAGAGGGATGCACAGGGAAAATGGGGAAGGGAGAGGTAGAATGGGGGTAAATTATCTCACATAAAAGAGATGCAAAAGAGCTTTCCAGTGGAGGCAGAAATGGGGTGAAGATGAGGGAGGTGCATCACACTTGAATCTTACCCTCATCAGAACCAGCTCAAAGAAGGAATAACATACACATTCATTTGGGTATAGAAATCTATCTTACCCTACAGAGAAGTAGGATAGAAGGGGATAAGGGAAAGGAGGGGGATGGTAGAAGGGAGGTCAGATTGGAGAAGACAGTGGTCAGAATCAAAACACTTTTGAGGAGAGACAAAGTGAAAGGAGCAAGAGAGACGGATAAATGGGGAAAACAGGACAAAAGCTGATAGGAAACTGGAAAGCAGTATGGCAAAAACTAAGTAAGACCAACATCTCATACCATATACCAAGATAAGGTCAAAATAGGCACACGACTTAGAAAAGTGTGATACCATAAGCTAATTAGTGAAGCATGGAATAGTTTACCTATCAGATCTATGGAAAAGGGAAGAAATTATGACCAACATGTGATAGAGAACAATATAGGATGTAAAATGGATAATTTTTATTATATTACATTAAAAAGGTTTTACACAAACAAAACCAATACAACCAAAATTAGAAGGAAAACAGAAAATTCGAAGAAAAATTTTACCATAAATTTCTCTGATAAAGGCCTTCTTTCTCAAATATATAGAGAACTGAGTCAAATTTATGAGAATTCAAATCATTCCCCAATTGATGAATGGTCAAAGGGCCATCGGGCAGTTTTCAGAAGATATCAAAGCTATCCCCATTGTCATATGAAAAAACTGCTCTAAATTACTATTGATGAGATGCACAATAAGAGAACTCTGAGGTACCACCTCACAACTAACAAATTGGCTAATATGGCAGAAAAGGAAAATGAAAATGTTGGAAGGAAGGTGGGGAAAGTGGGACAATAATGCATTGTTGATGGAGTTGTGAACTGATCCAACCATTCTGGAGAGAAATTCAGAACTATGATCAAAGGGCTATAAAACTTCTGATTCATCAATACCACCACTACTAGGTCTGTATCCCAAAGATGTTTTTTTTTTAAAAGGAAAAGGACCTATATGTACAAAAATATTTATAGTAGCTCTTTTTGTGGTAGCAAAGAACTGGAACTTTAAGGGATATGCATTAATTGGGGAATGGCCGTGAACAAGTTGTGGTATATGATTGTAATGAAATACTATTGTGATATACATAAAAAATGACAAGCAGGATGCTTTCAGAAAAACATGGAAAGACTTACATGGATTGATGCAAAGTGAAGTGAAGAGAATCAGAAGAACTTTGTACACAGTAACATCAATATTGTACAATGATCAACTGTGAGTCACTTAGCTATTCTAAGCAATAAATGACTCAAGACAATTCTGAAGGACTTATGATGAAAAATGCTATCTACTTCCAGAGAAAGAACTGATGGAATATGAATGCAGATTGAAGCATACTTTTAAAAAAAAACTTTATTTTTCTTGGTTTTTTTTTGGTCTGCGTTTTCTTTCATAACATGGCTAATATGGAAATATGAATTGCATAACTGAACAATTAGACCTATATCAAATTGCTTGCCTTCTTAAGGGGGGAGGGGAAGGAGGAAGAGAATTTAGAACTCAAAATTGAAAAAAAAACCCAACTGATTGTTAAAATTTGTTTTTGCCTGTAATTGGGAAAAATAAAATAATAAAACCCCTAAAAATAATAGTCTATGTATTTTGTTTAGCTTGCATCACCTACCGGGGAGGGGGGGAAACCTGTAGCCTCGAGGCCACATATGGCCCTTAAAGTCCTCAAGTGCAGCCTTGTGATTGAACCCAAACTTCACAGAATAAATCCCCTAAATAAAAGGGTTTTCTCTGTAAAACTTGGACTCAGTCAAAAGGCCCCACCCAAGGACCTAGAAGGCCACAGGTTCCCCACTCCTGACCTAGACTATTACAATTGCTTTCGAATCCATCTCCTCTCCCCAATCCAATCCATCTTCTATTTAGCTGACAGAGTAGTTTTTCTAAAATATAGATGTTATTCTTCTCCCCACTTCAGTGGCTCTTTATTACCTCCAGAAACAAATATCAACTTTTCTGTGTAGCATTTAAAGCTCTTCATACCTAGTCCCTTCCTACCTTTTCAGTCTTCTTACACTTTATTGCCCTCCACAAACTATATGATCTAGTTACACTGGTCTACGCTGCTCCTCATACAAGACACTCCATCTCTCATCTTGCGTGCCTTTGCACTGACTGAAATGCTGTGCTCTTCTTCTCCGCTTGAGGTTTCCTGACTACCTTTAAGACTCATCTCAAATCTCACCTCTTGCAGGAGGCCTTTTCCAGTCCTCCCAGCCATTATTACCTTCTTCTCTGAAATTACCTTCCATCTGTTCAGTGTATATCTTGTATGTACATAGTAAATTACACACACACACCAATTAGAGTAGGAGCTCCTTGAGGAAAGAGACTTTTTTTTTTTACCTTTTTTCACATCCCTAATATTTAGTACGGTTCCTTCCTCATGGATTAACTGGCACACTCACCTCTCTTCTGTGGATCCCAGGCTCTCAATTTCATTCGTCACTTCTGCTATCTCATCCTTCAGACGCTGCAAAAACAAAAACAAAAAACAAAACCATAAATAAGATGCCAAGAAAGGAAAAACTATAAGCCAAAATAAAACATCTGACATCTCATGCTGAAAAATTTCTCCAAATTAAAATCAACTGAAAGAAGACTACATTATCTCATAACTGTCTATCAGACTATCAGGGTAGAGACAGAGAAGGCACTAATGCTATATTCTTGCATTGCCATTATTTTCCACTTCGTTAAATGAAAAAACTTACCTGAAAAATAAACACACACACAACTAGTATTCTGATCCATTATCCTCTTTTGCATGACAATACATAAATGAAAATACTCTGACTCCACTACAACAAAAAAGGTGTTAGTAATACTTCAACCATTTTTCATCTCAGAAAATGAAAGCATGCGCATTTAGGGTTGGAAAAACAACTGTTCTGTATTTAAAATATTTCTTAAAATGCTGTCAAGTATCATATATATGATGCAAGAAACTCCTCTGTTTGATCTGTCCTTGTTTCCTGATCTATAATGTTATAATCCTAAATTTTAGTCAAAAAACCAAAGACAGGCTCATTGACTTAAAAGAATGGGAAATGAGGCAGTATACAGCTGCCATATAAATTTCTATTGCATATGTATTCTAATAATAAATACAAACAGATGTTTATGTTCACTAAGATTAATTTATATATATATATGTATATATATATATATATATATATATATATATATATATATATATATGGAATGTTAAGAAGAGTGTCACTGACAAATTTTGGCAGTGCCAGGATAATTTTATAGCCAAACAGAAATTTCCAAGGCCTAATGATGTATAAAGCAACATTATGGGAAGAACATACAAGTCAAATTAAGTTGGCTGACACTTGGGAGAACAAGGAAAAACAACATTTCTAATGCTGCTGCTTTCTCACAAGAAAGAAGAGATTCAGATGTTAAAATATTAGAGAAGTCATTCCTGAAATGATATCATGGGCTCACTGGTCCCATGACAGACAAAAAAGAAAATTACTGAAACAAGATTTCACCACTTCGACTACAGTAGCAAGACACAGGTCAGGACAACTGGATATAATCCCAGATGCAGTGGGAGACCTTGACCTTTTTAAGCTAAGGTCTTTCTCAGATCTCACCAAGGGAAATCGTATATAGAGAGAAGAGAAAAGAAGACAAGATAACCTTGAGGGATACCTATACAACCTAGTGGGTGCAACCTGGATGAAGATTCAATGAAGAAGGCTGATAAGGAGTGGTCAGACAAATGAGAGAACAAGGAGAAAGCAGTGTTGCAAAAACCTAGAGAGAATTTCTTTGAGAAAAGGGTGCTTAACGGTGTCAAAGAAGACAGCTCAAGAAGGATGAGGACTGAGAACAAGGTCATTAGATTTGCCAGGGCATCCATGCTGTGAGACGAAGATGACTGGATCAAAGTTTCCCTTATGGCATTTCCTCTATCTAGCATTAATTCTCTCCTCTTCTTCCCCTACCCCCACCCCTACCCCTTTACTTCTTTGGTTTAATTGAATGAGAATCATAAATTCACAGAATTTTTAAGACTAGAAAGCTCCTCAAGATGGCAGAGTAGAAGCATAAACTTGGCATAGACTCCGACTCCAACCACTTCTAATACCTGTTTTAAAAAAGACTCTAAACAAATTTTAAAGCTATAGAACCCAAAGAGTGACAGAGAAAAACAAATCTCCAGCAGAAAACAGCCCGGCAAGCTGACAGGAAAGGTCTACTGCAGCATGCTGGGAGCCGAGCGCAGACCCACATGATCTGTGTGGGTCTTGGCCCAGCATGGCCCTGACCAGTGGTCACCGGCCCAGACTTCAGGAGAGTAAATCACCAGCAGCTGTGGTAGTTTCCAGACTTCTCAAATCATTAACGGCAAAGACAAAGTAAAAGGTCGGTGTGGAACTCTTTTGGAATGGGAGGGGAAGGTGGGGGAGGTTAGGAGGGGGACAGAAGAGAGTGTCTGGCCCCTGCCCCCAAGACTGAGAGGTGGCAGAAGCACAGTGGCTGTAGCTGCTGCTCCATGGTTGCCTCAGGAGCTCCTGGCCTGCAGATCACAGGGGGACCAAGCAACCATTCAGAGGGTAATTGTTCTTGCTTTGACCTGCTTGGATCTGGGTTGCAGTCTTGGGTGGTGGTCCTGGGGTGAGGAACGCCAGTGTGCCAGAGCTTGTGTTGCTGTAGAGGGGGCACCCTCCTCATAACTCTGACAACATCTGTGCAAGCCCCAGCAATTTGGAACACAGCTCTCTCAACTCTGGAAGCAGAGTTCTACCATGGCAAAGAGCTCAAAAGTCAAGTAATTGGCTGGCAATATGAGCAAGCAGAGGAAGCACAGACCATATAATCCTTTTTCAGGGACAGAAAGGATCAAGGCATGGAGCAGGAGGAAGACAGTGAAGTCAGAACTCCTGTATCAAAAGCCTCCAAGAAAAATATGGACTGGTTACAGGCCATGGAGAAACTCAAGAAGAATTTTGAAAATCAACTAAGAGAAGTAGCGGAAAAATTGGGAAGAGAAATGAGAATGATGCAAGAAAATCATGAAAAACAAGTCAACAGCTTGTTAAAGGAGACCCAAAAATACACTGAAGAAAATAACACCTTAAAAAATAGACTAACTCAAATGGCAAAAGAGGCCCAAAAGGCCAGTGAGGAGAAGAATGCCTTAAAAAGCCAAATTTGCCAGATGGAAAAGGAATTTCAAAAACTCACTGAAGAGAATAACTCTTTCAAAATTAGGTTGGAGCAATTGGAAGCTAATGACTTTATGAAAAAATCAAGATACTACAAAACAGATCCAAACAAATGAAAAAATAGAAGGCAATGTGAAATATCTCATTGGAAAAACCACTGACCTGGAAAATAGATCCAGGAGAGATAATTTAAAAATTACTGGACTACCTGAAAGCCATGATCAAAAAAAGAGCCTAGACACCATCTTTCAAGAAATTATCAAGTAAATATTATCAAAAATTATCAAGTAAAGGGCAAAATAGATGAAAGAATTCTCCAATCACCTCTTGAAGAGATCCCCAAAAGAAAACTACTAGGAATATTATAGTGAAATTCCAGAGTTCCCAGGTCAAGGAGAAAATACTGCAAGCTGTCAGGAAGAAACAATTTGAGTACTGTGTTAACACAATCTGGATAACACAGGATCTGGAAGCTTCTACATTGAGGGATCGAAGGGCTTGGAATATGATATTCCAGACGTCAAAGGAGCTAGGACTAAAACCAAGAATCACCTACCCAGCAAAACTGAGTATAATGCTACAGGATAAAATATGGTAATTCAATGAGATAGAGGATTTTCAAGCATTCTTGATGAACAAAACAGAGCTGAACAGAAAGTCTGACTTTTCAAATACAAAAAGCAAGAGAAGCATGAGAAGGTAAACAGGAAAAAGAAATCATAAGGAACTTATTAAAGTTGAACTATTTACATTCCTACATGGAAAAATGATAATTGTTTCTCAGTATGAGGATAGTTGAAGGGAATATATATGTATAGGAAGGTGTATGTATACATAAACATGTATATAAGTGTGGACATATGTATGTTCGTGTACACAGACAGAAGACACAGGATGAGTTGAATATGAAGGGATGATATCTACAAAATAAAATTAAGAGATGAAAGGGGAATTTATTGGGAGGAGAAAGGGAGAGATAGATTAGGGTAAATTATCTCATATAAAAGAGGTAGGAGAAAACTGTTATAACGGAGGGGAAGAGCAGAAAGGTGAAAGGGACAACCTTATTCTCATTGAATTTGGCTTACGGAGGGAATAACACACACACTCAATTGGGTATCTTACCCTACAAGAAAATAAGGGGGTAGGGAATAAGAGGGGGGATGACAGAAGGGAGGGAAGACTGGGGAGAGGGTAGTTAGAAGCAAACATTTTTGAAAAGGGATAGGGTCAAAGGAGAAAACAGAATAAGTGGGGGATGGGACGGGATGGAGGGAAATATAGTTAGTCTTTCACAATATAACAACTATGGAAATGATTTGGGTAACTACACAACCTATATTGAATTGCTTATCTTCCCAGTGGGGGTGGGGTGAGGAGGGAAGAAGGGAAAAAAAACTGGAACTCATGAAAAACAAATGTTAAAAAAAAAATTTGTTTTTTACACACAACTGAGAAATAAGATATACAGGCACTGGGGTATAGAAATCCATCTTGCCCTACTAGAAAGTTAGGGGAGTGATGGGGGAGGATATAAGAGAGAACAGATTGGGGGAAGGGGTATTCAGTAGGCTTGCTCTCTTGGGGGTAGGGGTAGGGAAGAGATGGGGAGAAAAAATTATAACTTAAAATCTTATAGAAATGAATGTTGAAGACTAAAAATAAATGAATTAAAAAAAAAGATTTCACCACTTCAAAAAGCTGAGCAATTCCCAGAAGCAGAGATAAATAAGATAAGATGATCAGAACTTTCATTAGAAGTTACAGAGAGCTTCAGATGACTATCAAGGGCCTTAATAAGTGATTTAAAATATTTCCATAATTGTTGCTACTGTGTTAAAAAATGACAGGGTATACAATACTGGGTAAGACAGTGATACATGTTGTATTCTTCCAGAAAAATGTAAAACTTCTTGAAGATGAGGACTGTTTTTCATTTTGTATTGGTATCCTTAACTGCCTAGTATAATGCCATGGACCTAGACAGCACATCATAAATGCTTGTTAGGTTAAAGTGGATTAGACTCTCAAATCAAGAAAATTTAAAACATGAGGGATTTAGAATTTGAAATGATTGCAATAAACCAAACGTTAGTTATATCATGGAGTTGTAAAGAAACTGTAAAGAAAGACAAGTCTTCCTTTTTTAGGCTTTTACATCCTTTAAGGCGTTATCAAGAGAGTGAACAACATTTGTCTATCTGATCCTCTAAGCTTCTACTCAAGTTCATGAATCTTGTCCCCTTTACTTACTCGTGAGGGATTATATCCTCACTGAGCAAGCAGAATCATGAACAGAATTAAATTACGTTTAATTTTTTAGAGCTTTCACTAAAGATACAGCATTTCAGACTATGGGGGAAAAGAGTGCTGGCTTAATATTTCCTTGTTTTTCACTTCAGCAGTTGTTCAGTTGTGTCCAATTCTTTCATGGACCCTACTATCCATGGGTATTTCTTGGCAAAGATACTAGAGTGTTTTGCCATTTCCTTTTCCAGTGGGTTAAGGCAAACAGAGGTTAAGTGACTTGCCCAAGGTCACACAGCTAATAGTGTATGAGGCCACATTTGAACTCCGGTCTTCCTGACTCCAGACTCAGCACTGAATCTTCTAAGCTGCTCCTGCAGTTACTATCTCTTAAACTGTCATTCAAGGTATAGTAGGTGCTTTTTTTTAAGACATCATTCAAATAAGTACTTTACAAAGTACTTTACAAATATTATCTCATCCTCACAACAACCTCAGGAGCTAGGTGCTATTATCCTCATTTTAAAGAAGAGGAAACTGAGGGAGATATCAGTCAAGTGATTTGTTCAGGATCACACAGCTACTAAATGTCTAAGGCTGGATCTGAATTCAGGTCTTCCTGATTCCAGGTCAGTACCCACTTAGCTGTCTCTGTCTCTAGATTATAAAAGTAGGTCTATAAAAGCAGGTGATCATGAAGTACTTTGGCTTGAATGTGAAAAGTTAATGTCCTTTTCTATAGATGACATTCAAATACCGGTAGTGGCCCCTTCTTAAAATATAAAAACTAAGAAAAGTGCATTAGAGAGGGTACAGACCTACCTAACTACAACTTCGAGAGAAGGCAAAAAGTACAGAAAAACAAATAAGTCAAATGTTGCAATCTATTTTATTAATTCTTGCTTTAGATTTCACTATGGTTCTGTAACATCTTTCTCTTTCATTTTCTTTTTTCTTCATTTATAAAATTCAGATTCTGTGAAAGAATAAGAAGGTAGCACAGTACAGTGGAAATACTTGGAATCATAAAATTCGAACTCCGACTGAAATACTATCTCTGACACTGTGTCTGTGTGACCTCAGAAAAGTCACTTTAATCTCTTCTTTAAAAAGGCATGGTAACATTTGCACTACCTACAACTCAAAGGGTTGTAGTGAAGCATTTTATAAAACAGAAAATGACAGGGCAGCTAAGTGGCACAGTGAATAGAACACCGGCCCTGAAATCAGTAGGACGTGAGTTCAAATCTGACCTCAGATACTTGACACATTTACTAGCTATGTGACCTTGGGCAAGTCACTTAATCCCAACCCCCTCCAAAAAAAAACCCAAAAAAACAGAGAGTGCCACAGAAATATGAGTTACTTTATCTGAAAATATTGGAACAAACTACAATGTTAGGGAATAAAAGATGAACACTGAAATGCAGACACCATGTATTTTTACTCTACTCATTATATATGATTCTCCTCAAAGATTACTTAATGATCTGAAAATAAATATGAAATATTCAACTGAGTAACAAGACTTATACTGTTACAGAAACAGCCCATGCCCACTTCAAGTCTATTAAAAGTGGATTGCTTTTGTCAATCTCCATCAATATGACCCCTATAACAATGTATAACTTCTGTCTTCCTAAGGTGACTTGACAATAATTAGCTAGGACTTAGGATGTCTAAAGTAGGCGGTGCCTCTGATTAACCATACCAGTTTCTTTTAAGACTGGGAGTTGTTCTACTAGCTAATCAGGTTTCTCCATTTATCCACTTAAACTTCTTATGGCATAGATATAAATAAGAAACTCACCAGAAAAGCTCCATTGAGAAGCTGTAAATCAGCTGACTAATTTAACTGATGGATATATCTTTTGCCTAATCACTCATCTGCACATGCCAACTCCATTCAAGTACTGCATTTCACTGCACAGATCTCCTATGAAACTATACTGCCAGAACATGAACTATTTAATACTAGCTTACCTAAAATTTTTAAATAAAAGCATAGCCCAAATTATAAACTCCTAACTTGGAAATATTTCAAACATCTCAACAGCATACTGCCTCCTTTTTCCTCACATGAGACTAAAAGACTGATCCAGACAGCAACTAATCTGTCTTAGACTGAGTTCCAATTGGTTTTATTATTTTTCTCTATTAGCATGTCACAAAAGTATTGTTTTCGATTATTTTTCCAAATATCTAGTATTTTAACCACATTATGAATAAAATAGGTAGACAAGTCTTAGAAAATAGCCACCATTTACAACAATGTTACTAGAGGAAATTCATTCTAATAACCTTACAAATTACAAAACTACAAAATAAGTTCTTTGGAACACAATCTGTTCACAAATTGGAGCCTGCCTATATCAAGATATTAGTTAATTAATTCTCCCCATCCCAATTTCTGGATATTACTTTAATATCAGAGACTCATGAACAGCTGCTGAGGAATACACATGCCATGTGCAATACAATTATATTGTTAGATTCCCAGAGAATATAAACTCAAAATCCTATGCTAAAGCAATCTAAGCTGTTAAAGACAATGCAAAAGGAAATTAAGTCTGGAACTTACCAATTGCTACACAAAGAGCAAAAATAGCCTTTTCAACTGGATCTAGAGATATACTGTCCCAAGATTTTTGGGCTTTCCCCCCCCCTTTTTTGGAGGGGGAATGCAGGGCAATTGGGGTTAAGTGACTTGCCCAAGGTCACATGGCTAGTTTTTGTGTTAAGTATCTGAGGCTGAATTTGAACTCAGGTCCTCCTGACTTCAGGGCAGGTGCTCTATTCACTGCGCCACCTAGTTGCCCTACATATGATTTTGTTTCTTTTCTCTATTTATGTTCTGGCGTTTGAGTCTGAAATAAATTTTTTGGGGGAAAAAAAAAGGGGCAGCTAGGTGGCAAAGTGAATATAGTACTAGCCCTAGAGTCAGGAGGACCTAAGTTCAAATCTGGCCTCTGACATTTGACACATTTACTAGCTATGTGACCTTGGGCAAGTCACTTAACCCCAACTGCCTTGCCTTCAGCCCTCAAAAAAAACCAAACCCAATTCATATCTTATGAACCTGAGCTAATTAACCAACTGAAAAAGAGACCGCAATTTTTTATTTTTTAAATTGATCTATTTTTAGTTTTCAATATTCACTTTTATAAGATTTTAAGTTCTAAATTTTCCCCTTCCCCAAGACTGCATGTGATCTGATATAGGCTATACACATACAATCATATTAAACATATGTCCAAATTAGTCATGTTGTGAAAGAAGAATCAGAACAAAAGGGAAAAACCATGAAAAAGAAAAAAACAAAAAAAAAGAGAAAATAGTATGCTTTGATCTGCATTTAGACTCCACAGTTCTTTCTCTGGATATGGATTTTCCATCATGAGTCTTTTGGAATTGTCTTAGATCATTGCAATGCTCGGAACAGCTAAGTCTATCAAAGCTGGTCATTGTACAATGTTCTCCTGCTTCTGCTCACTTTATTTAGCATCAGTTCATACAAGTCTTTCCAGGTTTTTCTGAAATCCACCTGCTCATCATTTCTTATGGAACAATAGCATTTCGTTACATTAATATACCACAACTTGTTCACAATAGATGGGCATCCCCTCAGTTTCCAATTCTTGGCCACCACAAAAAGAGCTGCTATAAATATTTTTGTACATGTGGGTCCCTTTCTCTTTTTTATGATCTCTTTGGGATACAGACCTAGTAGCAGTATTACTGGATCAAAGGGTATGAGATTGCAATTTTTAAAATGATAATAAATTACCTTAGTAAGTGCTTAGTAGTAAAGCACATAGTAGGCACACTGTAGGTGCTTAATGTTTATTGACTGACTATCCAAATGTATCTGTGAATCACACTAGAGCTAAGAAGCATACAAATAAGAGAACAAATCAAATGGTGGTCTAGGACGGGATGATATACAAATGAAACCATTAAACACCACTTTAGTAGGATACATCTCTTCATACCTATCACAGTAGTAAAACATTTGCCTTATTCTACTCACCTGAATGTCAGCCAACAGTTCCTGCTTTCGACGACGAATGTTCTCCAGTTCCTGACGTTCCTGTAAGGACAGGTCGCCAGGTACTATAAAAGAAAGGGAAAATACTATTAGTACTCCTTTGCCTCTTAAAAATAGAGCTTATGGAAAAGAACTGGAAATTAAGGGGGTGCCCATCAATTGGGGAATGGCTGAACAAGTTGTGGTATATGCATGTTATAGAATACTATTGTGCTATAAGAAATAAGGAGCAGATGGACTTCATATTTACCTGGAGAGGCTTATACGAACCGATGCTGAGTGAGAAGAGTAGAGCCAGGAGAAATTTGTACACAATTACAGACACAACGTATGTGTGACGACCAACTTTGATAGACTAGACTCTTCTCAGCAAAGCAGTGATATAAGTCAATCCCAAAAGACTCCTGATGGAGAGAAATGTGTACATCCAGAGAAAGAACTAGAAAGAACTGAGTTTATATCCAGATTGAAGCAAACTACCTGATATTTTTCCTTCTCTTGTTTGGTTTTATGTCCTCTTTACCATTTTTCATTCCATCTGATACAATCCGTCTTTATAACCCAACTAGTGTATAATGTGAAAGTATTTACAGATCCTATACTTGACTGTATGCCACAATGGTGGGGAGGGGAAGGAGGGGGACAAAATGTGAAACTTGAGGAATTGTGGAATTGAATCTCGTAAACTAAAAGTAAACAAACAAATTAATAAAAAAATTATTTTAAAAAATAGAGCTTAAATGTATATTTCAGAGGGCAGATAATGGAGGTTACCCAAAAACTAATGGGTTTCAAAATAACCTCTATTCTCTCTATTCTAATATCAATATATAGGCTTGAAACACAGAGGGATCCAATGACCTACTGTTCAGAGAGAAAAGCTCTTAGATGTCCATTTCTATAGGGATGGAAAACAGGAAGAAAGAATACCTTGCAGCAAAAAGAAAGGAATGACATGAACTCATAAGTCTATCTTAGGTTCTCTCTAAAAGAATGACATTGAAACTTTTTATCAATAAGTAGACTAAGAGTGACTAGTAGACATATCTAATTGATGATTTACATTACATTCCTTTGGAGAAGTCTAGAATAAGGATAATCATTAAGCGCTGCTTGAGGTCATACAACTATAATGTACTAACCCAGAAATACTAATAATATACAATAATAATAATAAATGCACTCAATTTAGAGAGATGCATTCTCAATATAGTTTCTCCCAATACATGGGAGTAATCAACCCCTCCCCAGCCTTCACATGCTAGATAAAATTTTTTTAACTTCTAATTTGCACTATTCTGAGTTACAATTATGTAAGATGTGCTAACTAGTTCCAGCCCAATATACAGGAAATATACAGAGCAAATTCAAATAATGCAACCACTTCAGGGGATTCATTATTTTCACTAACTGAGACCTAGAGGTATACATACATTTCAAAGATCCTTTGAGAAAAGAATGCCTGAAACACCAGAAGGAAACTACATATATTGACAAGATAACACTGTTTTGGAATGATTTACTTGATCTTTTTTGTCACTACTTTTTGGAGGAAGCTATAACAGGACTCTGATTTATAATTACAGAATCCTTTTGGAGTAGGAAGGAATTTTTTAAAAAAATTCTTTGTGGTTATAGCGTCATTTGCCTTACAGCAAGATGATAAAGTCAACACTACGAAGGCTGATAGGTAACAGCTAAATTAATGAACTATGCACTCAGCCTGAATGATAAGGAGCAAAAGGAAAAGATTCATAAAAAGCTGATGCCCATCTGCAACAATCAACTTTATAATTCTAAACTGGAAAATATAAATTACTGCCTTCCCTTTAGAATGTAAGTGCCTACTTCCCAAGTGGAGGAGTTCATATGTGATAATTTAATAGTTCATATTTGATAATCTCTTCAAGGGTCAATTGCTTCCACATTATGAAGTCAATTCCTCCCCAAATGACAAGAGAATTTAAACTTACTCAGTCAAGGTGGAAAATGGGGATCTCTCAAAAGAGACTAAGCTGGGTAGACCAGCAATTCCTTAATAAACTTAAACTGTTTAAAGCTATGAAGAAAAGACAGAAATAAGACAGGTAAGTAGGGCCTTAATACAAAAGTGTGACATAATATTAATGTTAGAAGTACTAAGGGGGCAGGTAGATGGTGCAGTGAATAGAGGACTGGCTCTGGAGTCAGTAGAACCTGAGTTCAAATCCAGCCTCAGACACTTGACACTTAACTAGATATGTGACCTTGGGCAAGTCACTTAACCCCAATTGCCTTGCCTTCCCTCCTTCAAAAAAAAAAGTACTAAGGCTCACTGTGAGCTAAAGCTAGGGAGGAAATCTTATTACAATAAATAAATTTTTAAAAATATTGAACAATTACCATTTACAAAACACTATGCTAAGAGTTGAGAATATACATAGAAAAATAAGTCTCAAGGAACTCACATTCTAATATGAAAGAAAACACAAGAGGTTTCAGTCACAAGTCAGATGTAAAGATCCTATATTAGATTGGTATTCAATAAACCAAAGAACATAAACTACCAGGAAAAGAACACTATTCAATAACAGCCACAGAGGAAACTGAACAGCATCTTGGTTGGTTTAGACCAGCATCTTACAACATACACCACAATAAGCTCTAAGTGGATAAGCAACCTAAATAATCATAGATTTGGAGCTGAAACTTCAGATATTATCTAGCCTACTCCCCTCCTGTCACAGGTTGTATCATAAAAAAATACTAGAAGACAGAAAGTCACTTAATCAGCTGTGTTGGGAGTGGAGAGAAATTTATAAACTCATAACCAAATAAAAAGCATGGATCACAAAAGGCCATCTTGATTACATCAAATCAAAAAGTTTTTTTTACCTGGGAGAAGCTAGGGGAGGAGCAAGGGAATCTTTACTGCATCTTTAAAAAAACACACATTGACTTTTTGGTCCTAGCCTTTCTTGCAACAGGTTTTCTACAGAGGCCTTCTCCTATCTGTATCTCACTTTTCTAGAACCTTCTATACCAAGAACCTTGTATGACAGAAATTTACTTATCCAATGCAACCCTGCTAATTGGCATTTCCTTATCTGAGACATGAAAGGCAAAAAGCCAGTCAAACTCACCTCCTGAAGATCTGACACCTCAATAACAACAACAATAATGATAATAATAATATACAAGGAACATCAAGAACTTGGCATAATTTGGCCACCAGATCAAAAGCTACCATTTGTTAGATAACTACCCTCTTCTTGCTATGGTCTCTCTTCCCTTTGCTGAATCACATATGTATCTTGCTCTTGTTGAAATCTAGCTTTCTTTATCTGTGACGACATTCATCTAGATTTATCTTTGTCTCCTTTGGGTTTGTCCCATTTCTCATGCCTAGCCACGTCTCTGGTTAAAATGTAACGTTTCTTTCAAATTACTTAAAATGTGTAAGTAAAAATCTATTGCTTTCATCACTCACTGGCCATTTTGTCACTCCCATGTATCCTACACCCTGATGCCAAACAATACATAAATTGTCTCTTGTAACAAATATTCAGTCAATGAAAATAAAATTCCCACAAAGGCCATGTCCAAAAATATGTCTCATTCTGCATATTTAGTCCTCTGTCAGGTTATGGACTGCCTTATTTAGCCTAAGTCCTCTGGAATCATGGTTGGCCATAGCACTGATGAAAGTTCTAAAGACTTTCATTGTTCATTTTTACAATGTTGCTGTTATACTGTAAATTGTCTAGAACATAATATTAAAGGGATAGTAACTGAAAAATTAAACAAGAAAGCAGTGACCACAAAGAGCTGCATCAAAGGTCTGCCCATATCACTCATCTATGCAAAAACTCCTGTGGCTACCTACTACCTATAAGACAAAAATCTAATTTCCTCTTCTTAGCTTTTTAAAGTCTTTCACAGCATGCCCCAAACTTTTATATCAGCCTTATTCCCTTCTCACAATCTGTGGATTCAACCAAACTGTCCTTTTCTCTGCTCCTTACACATGATACTCCATATCCTTTCTCTGCGCCTTTCCCTGGGCCATCTCCCATGCTCCCAGTGCACTCTTCCTCCCCTTTGCCTCACAGAACTCCCTTCTTTCTTCAAGATGTGTGTCAAGCATTATTTGCTACACGAAGCCTTTCCTAATTTTCCCAATTGCTAGCGCCCTTCCTCCCAAACTATCTTGTATTAGTTAACTAATATAGTTAACTACCTTGTATTCTCTACATGTTTATTCTTTATATATACACATATATGTATACACATATACATATATATGGTTATATATTTATTGTCACTAACATTAGATTTTAATAGGGGAGACTATTGTTTATAAGCAGGGGTTAATTTAATTTATTTTAATTTAATTATTTTTGTATCTCCATATATTTACCACAGTGCTTGGGGCACTGTAGATACTTAATAAATATTTGCTGAATGATTGTGTCTTTTGTGGAAACTTTTAAATCCCCAAAATCAATGGCAATAAATTTGAACAGCATCAAATGTCTGATAAAAGTCCACCATCCAAAAGTAAAGGGAATTAACACAAATGTAAAAGATTAAGAGCCAGTCCTGGTTAGATAATGATGAAAAAAATATTAATTGGCATTTATATACTGATTTATCATTAGCAAGACTTTTTACATATGTTGCTTTGTTTAATTATAACAATTCTGCAAGGTAGATGTTTTTATTACCCCCAATTTATATATTACATTGGTTTAACCTAAATGTTTTTTGTTTTGTTTTGTTTTGCAAGGGAGAACTTTGTGGATGGGGGAATACTATAAAGTGATTATGGTGTGTGAGTGTGTATCTTTATAATGCATCAGTAAAACTTTTCGTTTTTTAAGAGAAAAGATTGGAAAGCAATATCGTGACAGAACTGAAGACAGGCAAATATCCTTATTTAAAAATGGAAAGAGTAGAGTCTGCATATATAGGCCAGTGAGCATGGCTTCAAACCCTGAGGAAAATTCTAGAACATAATATTTTAAATTTAATCTAATTTTTAAATTAATATTAATTTTTTCTTTCTCCCATCCCTGCCACTACCAAACAAAAAGTCAGGATCTAATCAGCAGGGTAAAACATTGGGCAATATCTAATAAGATGATATTCAATTGGAGTAACTGGGGTATAAACAATTAATTTTGTACAATGAGAGAGGCATGATTAAATAACAATTGTGCTGTAAAATATCTAGGGGTTTTATGAGTCAGCAGTGTAATTCTGCAGTCAAAAAGGTCTAATGTAAACCTGGGTTACATTAAAAGAATCATACCTTCCAGGAATAAAGAAATGATAGTCCTACTGAACTCTGCCCTTATCAGACTTCACCTGGGGTATTTTGTTCAGTCCCAAAGTTTAAAATAAGCTGGAAATTGTCTAGGAAGACAACCAAGATCATGAAATTTCCAGATGGAAAAAAAAGAAATTGAGAAAAAATATTTGTAGCAAATACATCAACTAAAGGATTGATGACTAGGATCTATTAAGTGAAGCTAGTGGATAGAGCACAGTCCCTGGAATCAGGATGGCCCAAGTTCAAATCTGGCCTTGGACACTTGACACTTACTAGCTGTAAGACTCTAGTAAGTCGCTTAACTGCCTCACACCCTCCCTACCCAAAAAAAGAAGTGAAGCCTTGTTATAAAACTAATAATATATACTAACAATAAAAGGACATAAAAGCCTTGAGTCTATGCAACACAAGGATCAGTTGAAGGAAATAGGCATGTTTAGCCTGGAAAAGAGAAGACTAAGA
Organism: Petaurus breviceps papuanus; assembly: GCF_028583685.1. Lineage (NCBI taxonomy): Eukaryota > Metazoa > Chordata > Mammalia > Diprotodontia > Petauridae > Petaurus > Petaurus breviceps. The sequence continues at coordinate 991,317 of NW_027187380.1, forward strand.
GGCAACATAATATTTGTGTCTTCAAGTATTTGAAGGGTTGTCATATGGAGAAAAAGTTAAATTTATCCTATTTGGCTCCAAATGGCAAAAACAAAAACAATGGGTGTAACCTGCAGAGAAACAAATTTAAACTTAATCTGAGGAAAAACTGCCTAACAACTGGAGCTATCCAAAAGGATTACCTTACGAGGTGTTCCATCCTCCTCTTATACCTTAAAGTAGAGGCTGGATAACTATTTGTTAGTTACATTACAGTGGAAATTTTTTTCATATATGAGTTGGACTTGGTCACTGAAATCACTCAAATTCTATAATTTTGTAAAGATTGATATAAACTAATAGAGAGTGAAGTAAACATAACAAGGAAAACAATATATAGCATGGCAACAATGTAAATAGAAAGAGCAAAAAATATTAAACTGAATACTGTAATTATGACGAAGTTTGGCCCCAAGAAAATGTTAAGAAAATGGTATCTCCCTTCCCTGCTTTGCAGGACTATGGGTTTGTAATATTGCATAGACTATCTGATAGAGATGATGTGTTGGTTAGTTTTTCGGATCTGTTCATTTTTTTTTCCCTATTTTTTGATATGTGTGATCATTCACTGGGTAGGGGGAAACTATATCCAGAAATGAAAGTAATATAAAAAAAAGATTTTAATAAAATAAGATTTTTAAAAGTAAAGTTATGCAAAGCATGGTCAATAAAAATATTATTGATATAAAATTGATGACTACTATGATGAAGGAAGGAAAGAAGGAAGGAAGGAAGGAAGATAGGTCAGAGGCAGCAAAACTTCAGAAAGACCTGGAGACAACAAAAACTTTTGTTCATTTATTTGGTTTGTTACATACTAAAGGTTTTAGATAAAGATTTACTCCCCATTTTGTAGGTTTACTTTATGACTATTAGGTTTAATATAGAAAGGTCTTTTAAAGTTGGAAATGACACAAAACTAGGAAGGAAAAATAACATGTGTCAGATTCAGAAACCAAGAAGATTTCAACAGGTAACACTGGACCAAATCTATTAAGATGAAATTTAATTTAACTCAGTATAATATACAGTTGAATGGACAGCTGATAAAGCTGGCCCATCAGTAGATATATCTTGGAAAGATCCTGTAGATCAGCAATAAGCTAGGCCAAAAAGGTAATAGTAGAAAGAAATATTTATGCTAAAATCTTACAAAGTATAGGCATAGAGAGACTTTTTAAAAAATATCAGAAAAAGCATATATCTAAAACCAAAAGCAAGCATTATATGCAATGGGGATACACTAGATACTCTCCAATAAACATGGGAGAGAAGCAAGAATGCCCACTCGCCCCTGTATTATTTGATACTGTTCTAGATATGCTAGCAATGGCAATAAGACAAGAGAAAGAAATTAATAAAACTTTTTCTATTTGTTGATGACATTATGGAAAATTATATGATTGGAAAATCCTGGGGAATCAGCAAAGATACTAATTGAAACAATTAATAGCTTCAACAAAATTGCAGGCTGCAAAATAAGCCCTCAAAAATCAACAGCATTTGGGCAGCTAGGTGGCGCAGTGAGTAAAGCACCTGGGAGTCAGGAGGACCCGAGTTCAGTTCCGGCCTCAGACACTTAACACACACACACACACACACACACACACACACACACACACAAAACTAGCCATGTAACCTTGGGCAAGTTACTTAACCCCAATTGCCCTCCAAAAAAGAAGAAAAAAAAATCAACAGCATTCGTATAATAACACAACACAAGAAACAAAAATAGAAAGGGAAATATTATTCCATATAACTACAAAATGGATAAAATATCTGGGGATTGAACTACCAAAGCACAAAAAAGACTTGTAAAAATTCAATTAACAAAGTGCTCCGAAAAGAAGATTGGGATGGCTAGGTGGCACAGTGAATAGAGTGCCCATCCTGGAGTCAGGAGGAACTGAGTTCAAATCTGGCCTCAGACTTAACACTTACTAGCCATGTGACCTTGGGCAAGTCATTTAACTCCAATTGCCCAGCCTTCCCCCTCTAAAAAAAAAGCAAAGAACAACTTAAATTTAGTGCTGGTGGGCTAGACAGTGCCAAAATAATCAAAATGACAATACTACTAACAGTTAATTTATACTTCTACTGGTATATTAATCAAATTATTAAAGGAATATGTCATAAAACTTGATAAAATAATAACAAAATTAATTTGTAATAACAAAAGATCTGTACTATCAAGGTAAACAATGAAAAGAAATAGGGATGAAGAGGGAATAGTACTTTCAGACCTCAAACTATATTATAAAGCAGCAGTGAACAAAACTACCTGGTACTAGTTACAAAATGGAGACATACCAATGGAACAGACTAGACAAAGGAGAATCAGAAATAATATAACACAATAACCCAGTGTTTGATTAAGTAGAAAACATAAATTATGTAGGAAAAATTCTTTTTTTTTATTAAAAATTAAAAACTGCTGGGCAAAACAGGAAAGCAGACTGGCAAAAATTAGGTTTAGACCAATATCTTACATCATATCCTACAATACATTCTCAATGGATATGTGAACATTATTATTAAAGATTATACTATAAAAAAATTAGAAGAGAAGCAGATCATTTACCTCTCACAGCTTTAGGTGGGAGATATATTTCTAATAGAAGCAAATACAAAATATAAAATAGATACTTTGATACATGTAACTGAAAAACTTCTGCACTGACAAAATAAACACACCTAGGATAAGAAGGGAAATGTATGAATGTGGGAAAAAGTCTTTGCATCAAATTTTTTTTCTGACAAGGATTTGGTACCTACGATATATAAACAATGAATAAATATATACATATATTTATATATACACATGCAAATATATGAATAATAGCCATTATCCAAAATATAAGTGGTCAAAGAACATGAATAAACAGTTATCAAAAGAACTGCAAAGTATTCAAAACTACATGAATATTCTAAATCAATAATAATAGAAATGACATGTAAATCAAAACAACTGAGGTTTCACCTCACACCCTGCAAATTGGCAAAGATTACAAAAAAAATGTTCATACTTAGTACTAGACAGATTGTAAAATTATAAGCACACTAATACACTGGTGGTGGAACTATAAAAACGGTACAACCATTTTGGAAAACAATTTTAATTATGCAAATAAAATTATTAAAATGTCCATATTCTTTGAATCAGAGGCTCCATTACTAGGTTTATACGCTAAGAAAGCCATCAATAAGAAGTCCCCATGTACACCAAAATATTTATGGCAGTACTTTTTATAATAGCAAAAATAAAACAAAGCATATGATCATTTATTGGGGAATGGCTAAACAAAATGCGGCACACAAATATTATGGTATAGTACTAGACTGTAAGAAATTATGTATATGATGATACAGAGAAGAATGTAAAGAAATACATGAACTGATGCAAAGTGAAGTGAGAACAGAGTCAAGAAAACAATATTCACAAATAATTACAACAATGTAAATAGAAACACACATTAAGAAATCAAAAGTGAATATAGTAATATTATAAAGATCAAGCATGACTCAAATGAAGAGATATGAAAGGATGTCCCAACCCACCCCTTCACAAAGGCAGGAAATCCATTGGTATCACACATTGCACATCTTCTAACTATTTTTTAATGTATCAATCAGTTGTGCTGATTTTTTTTTCTCTTTAAAAAAAGAATACTTTTTATATGGAATGGCTCTCTGGGAGGAAGAGGGGGGATACAAGGGATAATTATGATGATGTAAGAAACAGAAGATATCAATAAAAACATATTTTAAAAAGAAATGAATCTGCATTACATTTGAGAAAGTTTGAAGTGCTTTTTAATAACCTCAAACTTTTTCCTGAAACAAAGGAACAGTGTTTTAATGCTAGATTTCTTCTGGTGATGATACTTGTGCTTCTTTCTGACCTTCCTTCTCTTTATGGTTTTTTTTTTGAAGGGGGAAGGCAAGGCAATTGGGGTTAAGTAACTTGCCCAAGGTCACACAGCTAGTAACTGTGTCGACTGTCTGAGGTCACATTTGAACTCAGTTCCTCCTGACTTCAGGGCCAGTGCTTGATTCACTGTGACACCTAGGTGCCCCTCACTTCATGCATTTTTTAAAAAAGGCATCTTAATATGAACAGGCAGTTTTCAGGGAAAGAAATTAAAGATATCTATAAGCACATGAAGAAATGCTCTAAATCACTACTGATTAGAGAAATGCAAATCAAAACAACTCTGAGGTACCACATCTCACCAGTCAGATTGGCTAAGATGACAAAACAGGAAAATGACAAATGCTGGAGAGGATGTGGACAAATTGGAACACTAATGCATTGCTGGTGGAGTTGTGAACTTATCCAACCATTCTGGAAAGCAATGTGAAATTATGCCCAAAGGACTATAAATAATTTCATACATTTTGACCCAGCAATATCACTTCTAGGGTTGTATCCCAAAGAGATCACAGAAGTGGGAAAAAGACCCATATGTACAAAAATATTCGTAGCAGCTCTTTTTGTGGTAGCAAAGAATTGGAAATTAAGGGGGTGCCCATCAATTGGGGAATGGCTGAACAAGTTGTGGTATATGCATGTTATGGAATACTATTGTACAATAAGAAACAAGGAGCAGATGGACTTTATATTTACCTGGAGAGGCTTATACGAACTGATGCTGAGTGAGAAGAGTAGAGCCAGGAGGAATTTGTACACAATTACAGACACAACATATGTGTGACGACCAACTTTGATAAACTGGACTCTTCTCAGCAATCCAGAGACAAGTCAAACCCAAAAGACTCATGATGGAGAGAGATGTTTACATCCAGATAAAGAACTGAGATTGAACCCATATTGAAGCAAACTACCTGTCCTTTTTCGTTTTCTTGTTTTATTTTGTTTCCTCTTTCCCATTCTTCATTCCATCTGTTACAATCTTTCTTTATAACCTGACTAATGCCTAATGTTAAGTTAAAGTATTTGCAAATACTATACTTGATTGTATGCCACCATCGGGGGAGAGGGGGGAGAGAAAATTTGAAACTCAAGGAATTGTGGTAATGAATCTTGTAAACTAAAAGTAAACAAATTAATAAAAGACAAAAAAAAGATATCTTATTGACTAGATGCATATAAATTGCAGACAGGCAGACTTAGGCTTGATTCAAGGAAAAATCTATCAACAATTAGAGTAAGTTGTAAGTGGGACAGGGTTCCCTGGGGAGAGAGTTAGAAGTTTTTCCTTCTTGGGAGGTATTCAAGCAATCTAGATAATCATTTGTTAGATATGCTGTAAAAAGGATTGCTGCTCAGGTCCAAGTTGGACTAGGTGGTATCTTAAAAAGTCTTCCTCAAACCTGTGGAGGTTCTGTGATGATTTTGATCTATTTTCTTCTGATAATGCATTATTCCTAAACCTTTTTTATTCCACATTTATATATCCCAAGTAGCAATGTTCCCACCAAATTAAATGGGATAAAGAAACTTGTCTAATACTTTAGTTAAAAAAAACTAAGTGCAAAGATCTGGAATGGAATAGTCATGGCTAAACAACTGGTTATGTGAAGTAGTATGCTTCAATATGAGTCAGTATTCTAACATAATAGCTGAAAAAGCTAATGTCATCCTAGCATGCAAGCAAACATTTATATACCACTTTAAGTTCTGCAGAATACTGTGCATTACTTAATTTAAGCTTTACCATAACTGAGTATTAGTTTTATTTCATTTTATAGATGGGAAAAATCTCAGAGAAGTTGAGTGATTTGCCCAGAGTCACACAGCAAGCAAGTTGGTGGCGGTACTTGAACCCAACCTTCCTCTGACTCCAAATGTAGCATTCTTTGATGGTGTTGAGGTTATCATTACAAGCATAAATTATTACAATATAATGTTCCTCTCGGGGCCTACCGAAATACATACACTCCACAATAAATGGCCCCAGATAGTAATTGTTGGAGCTGGCCAGTATTATTTTCTACTGCCTATAAGTAGCCCCATGTCTAATTGATTATTTCAGATCTGGTGTGGGCTTTGAAACCAGACAATCAAACTCACAATATTCCTATAAAATAAGAGATAAAAACTTTGAAGAACTCAGGGTTCCTCCTGTGTGCAAAGTATGAATTTTCAAACATAATAGAAGCAGAGCATGAAGAACAAAGAAATGTAGTCTTGCTTAACTCTGCCAAAGTCAGACCTTATCTATATTACTGTGGTGCAGTTAGTTCTAAGTGTTACTTTTCAGAAAGGATACTGGCATGTTGCAATACATCCAAAGGAGGGCAACCAGGATGATAAGGATTCATGGAAGAAACTGGGCGTGATTAGCAACAAAAATGGGGCAGCTAGCTGGCACAAGTGGATTGAGTGCCAGGCCTAGAGTCAGGACAACTTAGACTCCTGAGTTCAAATGTGACCTCAGACACCTACTAGCTATGTTACCCTGGGCCTGTGTGACCCTGTTTGCCTCAGTTTCCTCATTTGTAAAATAGGCTGGAGAAGGAAATGGCAAACCATTCTAGTGTCTCTGCCAAGAAAACCCCAAATGGTGTTGGGAAGAGTTGGACATGACTGAAAACCACTGAACAACAACAAAATATGAAAAAAAGACATGAGGGGAAAAGTAGGTTGACCATGAGTATTTTAAGGGCTATTATGCAGGGCAAAAGCATTAGGTTTGCTCTGTTTGGTCCCAGAGGATGGAACTTGGGGCAATAGATGGAAACTGTAGAAAAGTAGCTATCAGTTGACATAAGGAGCTGACCAAGTCATCTGCCTTAGTTAAGAACAAGTTCCTTTATAACCAAAAGTCTTCAAGTTAAACTTCAATAACAACAGGTAGTCAATGTTTAGAAGATTATTTTGGGTTCTAAATTATTTCTTAGGCTATGATTTTGCCTTAAGAAAACAGGCAGAAATCAATTTTGGGGGGAAGGGGACTAGGTCCTGTGATTCCATTGGTGTACAGGAAATTCTCAGAGAGTAAATTCTACTGATGCCAACTGGCAACTGTTCTACTACTTGCAGTATTTGAGAGCTGCCTGGCTTGTTGAAAGTTAAATGCCAATATGTGGCAGAGGCTAAAGTCTTCTTGACTCTGAGGCAAACTGTCTCTATACCAAAATCATGCTTCCTTTTTATCACTAAAAAATGAATAAAATTTAGTCATTGATTTGAATGTTCTCTCTTTTAGGAGAATTTTGTTCTATTGCAAGGGGAAACTTTCCAAGTACCACACTTTTTCCTCTTCTTTCAATCATCCTCACATCATCTATCCATACTCTCTATCATCCCATACCTGTCCTGTCTGTTGTGGCTAAACTCCTTGAGAAAGCTATCCACAATAAGTCCTCCACTAACTCATTTCTTAACTCCTTAAAATCAGCTTCCAACATCATTATTGCACCAAAACTATTTTCTCTAGTTACCAACGATATCTTAATGACCAAATCCAATGGTCTTTTTTCAATCCTCCTGCATTAGATTGGGAGCTCCTTGAGGGCAGGTACTATCTTTTGCCTTTCTGGGTATCATCAGCACTTAGTACAATGCCTGGCACACAGCAGGTGCTTAATAAATGCTTAATGACTAACTGAAAAGTTTATACTTGGAGACTTTACCTCTTAACCCCATATCCCTACTAGCCCACCAAAAAATTATTTCAAGTAACATCACAACAATTTAAAAAATACTATGTAAGCAATGTACAGAAAACCCTATCTACAACAATGAATACTCAATATTTTTTTTTCTTCCAGTGTTTAAAGATAAATACAGGTTAGAATTCTCTTTCTTTTCTTTTTTTGTAATTTATGAAGACTCAAGCATAAGGTGAACTGGTCCAACCATTTTGGAAATTAATTTAGACTGGAACAATATATGTGAGAAATGACACTAAATAACCTACAACCCAGAAATGCTACTAACAGTATATATAATCCAAAGACAAAAAAAAAGTTTTCCTTTATACCAAAATATTAAAAACAGCACTCTATTTGTGACAGATATAAACTACAAGCAAAATGGAGAAGGGTTGGGGTGGCTAGATGGTGCAGTGAATAGAGCACCCAGCCCTGGAGTCAGGAGCACCTGAGTTCAAATCTGATCTCAGACACGTAACAAACACAAAAACTAGCTGTGTGACCTTGGGCAAGTCACTTAATCCCAATTGCCCTCTAAAAAGAAAAAAAAAACCAAAATGGGGAAGGGTTAACAAACTGTAGTATATTAATGTCAGATATTAAGACTTTGGATAAATGGGAATATTTATATGAAATGATTCAAAGTGAATTAAGCAGAATTCAAATATAAGTAATGGCTATGATGATGTAAACAATAAATGAATAATTTTAATGTGCGACGTTGGCCAGGAAGAAGAGATGAGGAAGCACTTTTTTCATGGAAGCACCTTTTTCATTACAGTAAGAAAGTAGAGCACTATAGAGTGGAGAACACTGTCAAGACAGTAGTCACCATGTTAGCTGGCTCTGCTTGACACTCCTTTGTTATTAAGGAAGAGTGTTTAGGATTGGGGGAAGGGAAATGACTGGTGATATAAAACAAAAGCATCAATCACTTTTTTTTTTAATAGTTCAGCATGAGGCAGAAAAGGAAACCTGCAGTTTCACATTCAGATGTTATTCACCCTCAAGCTCATCAGGTTCTTTGACCTCAGCAAAGAATTAGGCCCTCTCTCCCCTCTTTGCACAGGTAAGAGACTACAGGTATGAAACAGAGCACACACAGTCAAGCTCACTTGTCTCCCTAGTTAGTTTTGCTGAGCAGCTTTTTAAAAAAAAATCTTTTTAAGTTCTTTGCTACCAAGTCTGGGTCACTAGGCAGAGGAGGAAGTGGGGAACATTCAGAAGTGATGATTATATAAAAATAAAATACATTTTAAAAATTTTATAGTAAAGGTGAATGTGTGTATTCCACTACATTTTATATAATACTATTGAATAAAATTTATATATAACAATATAATATGAATGTGTGTGCATATATACACATACATGTATATACACATAACATACACACATACATGCATGCATGCATACATATATGCATGCATACATACATTTAGGGGCAGCTAGGTGGTGCAGCGTAGGACCTAGAGAAAGACACCCAATTCAAATCCAGTCTCTCCCACTTTGCAGCTTACAAATGAGATAATAATTGTAAAGTATTTCATGCAATGTTTGGCACAGAGTAAATGCTATATAAATGCTAGTTATTATTTTACATATACATGCACACATATATGATGTACCACACATATAGAATGTGAGTATATATGTGTGTCTGTGCCTGTGTCAGTGTATTACTCAAACTGTAAGAAGGCAGCATACACACTAGTATCAAGGACCAGACAGACATTGGGGTTAGTTGTACATGAATGGTTATTATGAACCAGATGGTAAGGGAATACCAACTTGACCTTGCCCTCCAATCCCCAGGACCCCATGTTTCAGTCACATTTATCAATCAGGAATCTACTAAAGCCTTAAAGAGCAGTAACTGCGGAAAGCAGCAGATTTTCTTCATGATTCTCTGTCCCCTAGTCCTAATACAAATGAGACACACTAGAGAAAATAGCCACCATTACACTCAAGACTCCCTCCTCCCCAACCACCCACCCAATCACTGTCAGAGTGTAGAAAAAAGACTAAGTAAGCCAGGCCTGAAGAATTAGTTTCTGCTAAAACTTGATTACCAGGTTTCTTGATAAGGGTTCTTGGGGGCCATTCTAATATCAGCCTCCTCTCCACTCCTTTCCAGGGTTCCAATTTAATGAAGGGGATTGAAGAGATTGAAGCAACAAGGGACCATTGTACTGTGCTTTGAATAGAAAAGTCCAAAAAGAGAAGCTTTTAAAAATTTATTTAAATGTTGCTATGCAGATTTTAACAGTCCACAGAAACTCAATGCTGAAATGTGTTCCATCTACTGCATAAAAAGGATGGTCTTAAAGGGAAAGCATCATCTTTCTGTGCAAAGGGATAAACAAACAGGTGATGATTCTCATCCTAAGTAGAGAGGCAAAACACTCCGGTTTAGCCCACTGATAAGAACAAACAGCCTATATAATGCCATTTTTATGTCAAAGTGAAAAGCCAGTTATGAATGCAGATCCTACTCAATCTAAACACTTTGGGAGTAATGGGTATATTTTAGGCCCCTCACAATTCTCCTTTGGGTGATATGTTGATTCAGTTAAGACACTGAAGACAAGTACCTTTGCCTTTTTATATCACTATTATAACTTCATTCTTCTTTTCCTCCATATTTCTTCATGCATAGCTGCCATTATTGAGGTTTGGTTCCTTCATTGGTTTCATCAGGAGGAAATGGAATTTCAATAGGAGGAAATGAGGAATGGTAAGGTAAAGAAAAGGTCTGGTATAGAATTATGAGGACAGCGCTGACATAGATATCTATTTCTTTTCTCTTAAACATAGTAATACCCTATCTATTCAAAATACTCTAACTATAATCTCTGGTCACCACCAAGGCCAAGGAAGCAATCTTTAAATACAACCCATCCCTCTTCTAAAAAAAATACAAATTATTCCCTTTCAGTTGTAGAAATGATGAATTAAAAGATATGATAGGTTTTGTGACTCATTTCATATTCCTATATGACTCTACAAAATGTTCATAGCAACCTACAGTTCTACCAGCAATGTGTTAGAGTGCTTGTATCTCCCCACTAGTAAATTTCATCGTTTTTTGTTATGTCTACAATCCAGAGGATATAAGGTGATATCCTTTAGACCTTAACTTGCATTTCTAGGAGAATTAGAAAATAGGAAGATTTTTTTCATGTAGTTATGTTTAGAACACAATCCCAGAAATTAAAAACAACATAGGGCCAGAATTTCTCTTTGGCAATAGTTTTGTACAAGATAATCCTCATATGGGAAAAGGATTCAAATGGTATAAAAAGTCATATTTAGGTTAGATGTCAGAAATAACTTCTTAACAATTAGAGTTGATCAAATTGCCTTGGAAAGCAGTGCATTCCTTCTTATTAGAGGCTACTTACCGGGTATGTTATAGTGGATGATTCCTTTTGGTGTGAGTTGGCCTATAAGGATATGGCAGTGCCTTCCAACTCTGAAATTCAGTTATTTTCCTTAATCTCTTCCTCCCCTCTGCCTCTCCCTCCCCTCATCTCAAACTCAAATAATATCATAAAACAGAGAGAAGCCGCTAAAAGGGGGGTGGGAGGAGAGGCAGCTAGGTGGCCCAGTAGGTAGAATGCCGGTCCTGGAGTCAGAAAGACCCGAGTTCAAATTTGATCTTAGACATTTACTAGTTATGTGACAATGAACAAGTCACTTAACCCTCTTTGCCTCAGTTTCGTCATCTATAAAATGAACTGGAAAAGGAAATAACAAACCACTCCAGCATCTTGACCAAGAAAACCCCAAATGGGGACATGAAGAGTCAGACATGACTGAACAAAAGCAAAAAAAAAAAGTAATGAAAGATATTTCAAGAGATAATCTTAAAGTAAACTCAGTAGATTGAGAGAAATACATACAAGAACCTTACAAAAATTATACAACAGAAGAGAAAGCTCATGAAGCAAAAGGGGTAAAACTTACAAAGTGGGAGGAAATACAGGCCATAAAACTGATTGCTCAAGGTTATTACCAAGTACTATAAAAGAATGACATTCTGAGTCATTAAAGGAACAGTGGCTAAAGACCACTGGATATCAAAAACCAAACACAATTTACCCTTTCTCAATATGTGTAATGGAGAAAGTAGTGGACAAATTTTAATGCTCATTTACAATATACGTAACATTTCCTTGTTGTATTTCTAAAATAAAGTCACTGAATTTATTAGATATTTTGATGAATAGGAACTGGGGGGGGGTAGGTATCTGTTTAAGTGAGATGTCAACATTTCGAGAATTAAAAGATGGGAGATAAAAACAAAGATCTTGGGGGTGGAGCCAAGATGGGGGATTAGGGGCAGCCACTCACCTGAACCTTCTCAACACTGCCCTCCAAACACCTCAAGTTTTCAGATAAAGAAATCAAAGCTACCTATAAATACTCCAAATCACTCGTTTAGAGAAATGTAACTTAAAACAACTCTGAAGTAGCACCTCACATCTATCAGATTGGCTATTATGACAGAAAAGAAAAAAATGACAAATGTTGGAGAGGATTGGGAAAATTGGGACACATATGCATTGTTTGTAGAGTTGTGAACTAATACAACCATTCTGGAGAGGATTTGGAATTATGCACAAAGGGGAATCAAGCTGTGCATACTCTTTGCCTCAGGAATACCACTAAGATATAAAAAAAGGAAAACGATTTACATGTACAAAAATAGTTATAGCAGCTATCTTTTTTTGTGGTGGCAAAGAACTGGAAATGGAGGGGAAGCCCATTTATTGGGGGAATTGCTGAACAAGCTGTGGTAATGAATGTAATGGAATACCACTGTGCTATAAGAAATGATGAGCAGGTGGATCTCAGAAAAACCTGAAAAGACTTAGATGAACTGATGCAAATGAAGTGAGCAGAACCAGAAGAACAGTCTATGTAGTAACAGCAATATTGTATGATGATCAACTATAAAAGACTTAGCTCTTCTCAGCAATACAATGATCCAAGACAATTCCAAAGGATTCATGAGGGAAAACGCTATCCACATCCAGAGAAAGACCTGATGGAGTCTGAGTGCAGATCAAGCATACTATTTTCACTTAATTATTTAGTGTTTTTTTTTTCCTTTTCCTGTTTCTTCTTTCACTACATGACTAATATGGAAATATGTTTTACATGATTAAACATATATAACCTATATCAAATTACTTACCATCTTAGGGAGGGGGAAGAAAAAAATTTAGAACTCAAAATTTTCCAAAAAATAAGTGTTAAAAACTATCTTTACACATAATTGAAAAAAATAAAATAAAACACTAAGGGGATGGGAGGGGGGATAAAGGAGGGATAACTAGAGGGAATAGGTTAAAGGGGGGTTAGAGAAGGGTATTTAGATTAATGGGAATGGGAGGATAAGGGAGGGATCCTTGGAAGGGGGATAGGTTAAGCAATAGGAGGATAAGATAGCAAGTAGAAGTAAAGTAGAGGACTTAGGAGAGATAGGAAATGAGAGATATACACATACATAACAAAGATCAGGAGCAGAATTTGTTAGGGAAAGTATATGTCTATATATACATACATATATATACGCATATATATATGAATGACCAGGTACCCTTCCTGTGTAAGGAGCAGAGCACAAACCAAATTCATCTAAGTCTTTCCAGGTTTTTCTGAGATCCACCTGCTCATCATTTCTTGTATCATAGCAGTATTCCATTACATTCATATACTACAAATTTTTCAAATGTGTATTTGAAATATTTCAATATCTAAATATAAATACATCTGTACTTAATTGTAGCCTTGGGGAGGGGAGGGGGAAAAATAACAAATTAAAAAGTGCACAACAGAGAACAAAAAAAAAACTTACAAGAAAGCAAAGTTCTCAACACAATGTGTAGTATTTATTATATAGGCTTTCTTGAAATGGAAATTTATTGGGGCAGCTAGGTGGCACAGTGAATAGAGCACCAGCCCTGGAGTCAGGAGGACATGGGTTCGGATCAGGCCTCAGACACTTAACAACAACAAAAAAAATAGCCATGTGACCTTGGGCAAGTCACTTAACCTCAACTGCCCTCCAAAATGCAAAAAAAAAAAAAAAAGAAAAAAAGAAATGGAAATTTATTGCTCTATATTTTGAATCCTCTCTTGCATTCTGCTGTGCATGAATTTTTTTCCTTATTTTGTATCTGTTTCAATAATTAAGTTTATAATGTGTTTCTTATTCTTTTCTTATTGTGCATTTGCGTTTTAGTTACAAAAAAGAAAAAAAGAAAATCATCTTTACATGTAATTGGAAAAATAAAATACCATTTACAATTTTAAAAAATGCTTCAAAATAAATTTTAGAATGGCTAAGAAAACTTAAGAGGCTGGCATGAAAAGTCTGTGGCATCTGGGTGGTGGCCTGTCCAGTTTCAGGGGTCCTCAGCCCAGAGACAGTAAGGAGGTCAGACAACTGGTCAGAAAGGGTTTACAGGGGACCCTATGTTGGCCCTGAGTACAGCTGGTTGGCAACTCTACTGTTCATATAGAGTTCTGGGTTGCAGTTCTGGGCTGGAAAGGAGTGCTTATGATTGGTCACAAGGGAGTAGAGGCCCTAGTCACAGTACTAAAGCAAAGAATAGCACTAGCACTTATGGCTTCAGGGGACCAGGTGCCCTTCCTGTGTAAAGACCAAAGCACAAATGAGAAGAAAAGTGACCACACCTCTCCCAGGATCAATACACTATGGAAGTTACTTAACCCCAATTGTTTAAAAAAAAAAAAAAGAAACAATAAAACAAAGTCAAATGAATGAAAAAATATAAGAAAATGTCAAATATCTTATGGGAAAAACAACTGACCTAGAAAACAGACCAAGGAAAGATAATTTAAGAATTATTAAACTACCTGAAAGCCATAATCAAAAAAAGAGCCTAGACATCATATTTCAAGAAATTATCAGGGAAAACTGACTTGACATCTTAGATCCAGAAGGTAAAATAGAAATTGAAAGAATCCACCGATCACCTCCTGAACGAGATCCTAAAATGCAAGCTCTCAGGAATATTACAGCCAAATTCCACAGCTTCAAAGTCAAAGAGAAAATATTGCAAGCAGCAAGAAAAAAAAAAACCAAAATGATTCAGATATCATGAAGCCACAGTCAGGATTACTCAAAATTTAGTGGCTTCCACATTAAAGGAGTGAAGGGATAGAACTACAACCAAGAATCACCTATCCAGTAAAACTGAGTATAATCCTTCTGGGGAAAAAAATAGATATTTAATGAAATAAAGGACTTTCAAGCATTCCTGATGAAGAGAACAGTGCTGAATAGAAAAACTAACATTTGAACACAAGACTCAAGAGTAGCATAAAAAGGTAGATCTAAAAGAGTAATCATAAGGGACTCAATAAAGTTACTACAATAAAGTTTACATTCCCATATGGAAAGATAATACATGTAACTTCTCAGAATTTTATAATTATTAGGGTAGTAAAGAAGAATTAAGAAAGTGGGATGTACTGGGAAAAGGGGAAAGGGAGAGGTAGAGTAGGGAAATTTTTCTCACATGAAAGAGGCATGCAGGGGCAGCTAGGTGGCACAGTGAATAGAGCACTGGCCCTGGAGTCAGGAGGACCTGAGTTCAAATCAGGCCTCAGACACCTGACACACTTACTAGCCGTGTGACCTTGGGCAAGTTGCTTAGCCCCAACTGCCCTTCAAAAAGTGAAAAATAAAAGGCATGCAAAGAAGCACTTTTACAATAGAAGGGAAAATGGAGAGTGAAAGGTAGCAGGCAATGCTTGAACCTCAGACTCACTGGAATTGGTTCAGAGGGAATACATATGCATACATACATACACACACACATACACACTCAGTTATATATAGAAATGTAACATCCAATAGGGAAATATGAGGGGAAGGGATAAAAGGAAAGTGCAGGTTAAGGGAGGCAGTGGTTAGAAGCAAAATAGACTTTTGATGAGGGACAGGATAAAGAGGAAGAAACAGAAGAAAATGTGATGGAGGGAAATATACAGTTAGAAATCAAAACTGTGAATGTACATGGGATCAGTTCACCCTTAAAATGGAAACAGCAGAATACATTAGAAACCAGAATCTAACAATATGTTGCATACAAGAGACACACTTGAAACAGAGACACACACAGAGTTAAAATATAGGGCTAGAGCAGAATATAATATATTTCAGCTGAAGTTAAAAAGCAGGAATACAAATCATCATCTAAGACAAAAGCAAAAGGAAAAACAGAGTTAATTAAAAGAGATAAGCGGGAAACTATACTATGGCTAAAAGGTACCACAGACAATGAAGTAATATAAAAAAATTTTACAGCAAGTTTCTTTAAAGGCGTCATTTCTCAAATAGATACTGAGTCAAAGTTATAAAAATACAAGTCATTCTCCAACTGTTAAATGGTCAAAGTGATATAAAGCAGCAGTTTTCAGAAGTAGTCAAAGCTATCTATAGTCATATGAAAAAATGCTCTAAATCACTATTGATTAGAGAAATGCAAATTAAAACAATTCACATAATACCACCTCACACTTATCAGAAATGACAAATGCTGGAGGGGATAAGGAAAAAACAGGTACTCTAATGAACTGTTAATAGAGTAATGAACTTGTCCAATCCTTCTGGAGAATTATTTGGAACTAGGCCCAAATGGCTATAAAAATGTGCATACCCTTTGACTCAGCAATACCACTACTAGGTCTCTACCCACAAGATGTCAAATTAAAACGAAAAGGAACTATATGTACAATAATATTTATAAAAGCTCTTTTTGTGGTAGCTAAGAACTTGAAATCAAGGGGATACTCATCAATTGGGAATGGCTGAACAAGTGGTGGCATATAATTGTGATGGAGTTCTACTGTGACAAGGGGGGTAGTTTCAGAAAAATGTGTCAATATGAACTAATGAACTGATGCAAAGTAAAATGAGAAGAAGCAGGAGATCATTGTGCACAGTAACAGCAATGCTGTAATGATGATAAACTGTGGAAGACTTGTCTACAGTGATCAATACAACGACCTAAGACAATTTCAAAGGACTCATGATGAAAAACAATGCTAGCCACCTCCAGAGAGAGACTTGATGAACTCTGAGTACAAACTGAAGTGTAATTTTCTCACTTTATTTTTCTTGCTTTAAAAAAATATGGCTAATATGGAAATATATTTTGCATAATTTCACATGTATAATTAATATCATATTTCTTAGCTTATCAGTGGGTAGGGGTGGAGGTAGAAAGGAGAGAATTTAAAACTCAAGCTTTAAAAAGAAAAGAATACTAATAAATAAATAAATCATAAACTAAAATGTTTAAAAATTTAATTAAAAATGGTAATTCCTTTCAAACTATTTATTGAAGTTTTACAGGCAGAATAAAGCAGAGATATGTGTATATGAGAGTGTGTATATATATGTATACATACAGTGTATATAGTATATATATATACATATATGAAAAGTGATTGAGTATTTTTTTGTACTCATGACAAATTTGAAAGAAAAGCAAGTTTAGAGTTCAAACATAATGACAAAGGTTTCTAATGATTATTAAGACAAATGGAAAATAAACAAGGTTTAACAAAAAATTTTTCAACTTTCTGATATAAGAAGTTTGCAGGGTAAGAGCTTCAGAAATTGGAGGGTATGGATAGAAGAATGTCACCCAAAAGGAGCTGATATTGGAGTATCGGGCATGTAAAAGGTTACAGAAGCTAGAGAGACTCAGTAAAAGCAGGCAGTCATAGAAATTAAGTTAGGCTCTTGCTCTTAGCATCATAGTGCTTATTTCTATTCTGTTAAGAGAAACAAGTGAAAGGTGAAAGAAGTGACTATGCAGGCATAAAAAGAAAGATAAGGTAAAAAGGCCCAAGAAGTCTGATAATGCTGACCACAGAGATCAAAGAATCCAAGGCATGAAATGCCAGATCCCCTACTATCCCCCTGGCTGAAATCTTTAGAGATGTCACTCTATCAAGGCCTATAGCAGCTTCTCTCCCTTGATTCAAAACTCTTATCTCTACCATACAACAGAGAATTCATTTGAATCCTCCCTGACACAAGGCATTCCATCTTTTATGCAAGGTTTACCTGCCTGAAATCAACTAATTTATGGTCGTATCCCCTGGACACTCTTGACATTCTGTACTGATTGTTTTCTTTCAGGCTGAGTGTAAGACTTATGCAATAATTTCCTTTTTTTAAATTAGAAAAAAAATTAAGTTCAGGATTTAAGGGATATAGAAAGGAGAATGTCCCAAGTTGAAGCATAAGAGACAGGAAAGAAATGTATAGTCTACAAAGCTTAGTAAACTATTCTGAAAGAAAATAATACTTAGTATTAAAGGATTAAAGTAATGAAGATAAGTGTAAAAGAAATTTGTAAAAATAGAAACCTGCATATCTTACATCATAGAGCCAATGAGATACTGGTTGGAAATAAATTATACAGTATTAATAAAAAAAAATCTGTCAAGTTTAGGAAAGAATCAGCGTCTTTCTAGCAAGATGAGACTTTCAAAAGACTAGAAATACAACATAAAAATAGATAAAGAGTTCATGCTTTTAAGAAAACTAAATTTAGAAAGCTAAAGTGAAACTTTGGCACCTATAAAAAGTTATTGTTTTGGGTAACTTGTTAAGTTGGTAGTAAAGGCTTTTACAGAAGAGACACCATGTAAAAGTTTTGAAATAAAGACCCACCCTGAATCAGTCACAATCAACAAGCATGTAATTAAGCAACTATTACATGTCAGGTACTGCATTAGGTGTTGGGGATACAGGAGAAAAATAAAACAGTTCTTTGCCCTCAAAGAGTTGACACTGTATCAAGGAAAACAATATATACACATATAAATCTATACAAAATAAATACAAAGTGATTTCATATGTGGGAAAGATGCTAGTAATAGGGGAAAGTCAGAAAAGGCCTCATTCAGGAAGTAGAATTTAAATTGAGCTTTAAAGGAAGCTAGAGACTCTAAGAGGTGGATTAGAGGAGAGAGTGAATTCCAGGCATGTAGGACAGCCTGAACAAAGGCTTGGAGAAAGAAGATGGAATATTGTGTGCGATGGATAGTAAATGGGTCAGTTTGGCTGGACAGTAGAGTATGTGAAACGAACTGTTGTCTGTAAAAAATGGCTTCAGAGCGATTATGAGGGGCTTTAAATGCCTAACAGAGTCATTTACATTTGATCTTACAGGCAGTAGGGCGCCTTTGGAGCTTCTTGAACAAAGGCCTGTCAAACTTATGTTTTAATAATATAATTTTGGTAGTTGTGTGGAGGATAGACTGGAGACAATGAGTTCTTCCTGCTATATGAATTTCTTAACCAAAGTAAGTGTAATTATTCCTAATATGTGACAACAGTAACCTGCTTTCCTAAATATTTGTCTCATTTCTATTCTTTTAGGAAATTCTGAACTGAGGAAAGCAAAAAATGCAGTGGAAACAAACAGGGATTTAAAGTCAGAAGGCCAGGATTCAAATCCTAGCTCTAGAACTTATCGTTTGCATGACTTTGGGTAAATCACATTTTCTAGGCCTCATCAGTTTCTTCATTTATAAAATGAGGGAGTAGGAAGAGCTAGGTGACTTGTGAAGTCCTTATGACTTTCCCACACATAGCTGTACATGCTTAAGGATTGCATTATCTTATAATTTTTTAAATTATGCCTGTGAAAAACTAACCTTCACTGTAAGAGTAAAACAAATTAAATCAGCACTTTTTCTATTAATCTGGCATGTATATTCACCCTTGAAAACTAGAAAGGCTGTCTTCATGTATACTCCACAATTTCTTATGGTTTCTATTATTTGCATTAAAAAAATCCCCACCTTTCTCTGTAACAGTTACAATGAAGACTGTGTATTTTAAGAACAAACATCTTATTCCCTTAAAACTAAATGAATCTTTTTATTTTATCTGGGTCTATGACTTCGTTAAGTGTAGCGAACTTTAAATGAGGAAACTCTCTCTACCAATGCAGAACTGTCCTGCAATTTCTAATCTTAGCGGTACATGAGGCATTGTCTTCTTGACCCTGAGGCAGGTTCTCTAACCACTACACTTTGTTGATTCCTAAAACTTAGAAGCATCATATAAATCCAGTACTAAACCAACAATTCCACCCTTATTTCCTACTAAACTTCTCTTTAAGGAGTATAATAAACTTATTGTACAGTGATACATGAAGTCATAATTTGGGCATTGCTAATTTCCCCTTAAAGAGAGATTAAAGTTGAATCATACTTCATTTAACAAATCCTAGAATTCCCCACTACAGTCTAAATAGTTTTACACTTAAATCAGTTATCCTGAGGAAAGCTGGTCAGATGTTGAAGTAATAGAAGCTTAGTTACGGAATCTTATTCTAAGAGATGATTTAAAGAAATAAGTGAGCATCAATAAAGGTTCATGGTTGCCAAACTCATTTTCAGGCCCTAACCTTTAAGACCTACTGATAACTACCTCATATTGATGGAATTCATAGCAGTTCCCTTTCTGACACTCATCCTTCAAGACAAGGAACCCAAATATTGTGTTTAAAGGACACAACAGGAACTGAAGTCAAATTTAGCTGTCTGAATCAGGAAAAGCCATCTTCTGCCACTAGCCTCAAAGGGGGGAAAAAGCACAATTCTAAAACCTTGACAAAAGCTAGGACATATCTGTTAACTGGTAATAAAGAGTACCTAATCCTCTGTTCAGCTTTGTCTTCCTTCTTTGCTAACAGAGAACACTCTCCATTCACTGCAGCTTCTGCTGTTCCCCTCTCCCCAGACAAAGTCAAATGGGATCTGTTAGAAGCATCCCTACCATAGTATGGCTGCAGTATCCAGTCCCTAAAATCAGAGGAGTGCACGTAATCACCGTCAGTCTGAGCAGCTGTGCTAGCACGCCCCTTCACACCATAAAATAGAGGCTTAACAGTATTTACTGAGTTAGTTCTCTTCCTTGTGGCCCCCTCCCTGAAATCAGCTAGTACACTGGCCCTTAAGTAAAAGACCGTATCTTTTTTTATAAAGTCAATCTTAGAAATCTGCCTTAGTCTTGTAATCAGAACAGATGTCCAGGATAGAACCAGATGTGTTACTATTCTAATTCCTTCTTTCTATTTATCTCTGGGAAGGGGAATAAAGAGATTCAGAGTCCCATGGACCTTAGTAGGTAGAAGAAAAGTGCAGGAAAAAATAACACATTAATTTACCTTTTTGCTTCCTGTCATCCTGCTCTTTACCCACCTCCCCCTTACACACACACACACACACACACACACACACACACACACACACACACA
>NW_027187380.1:1012313-1070448 GCF_028583685.1 Petaurus breviceps papuanus
ACACACACACACACACACACACACACACACACACACACACACACACAGTTCAGGACCACTGAAATTAGATATTAGCTTGTTCCTAAATCATAGGCCTAGAAACACTGCACTGAATGCTTAAACAACACCAGCTAAAGCAGCCAATGAAAAAAATGCTGAGAAGAGAGAACCAGAGTCGGAGAAGAGGCAGACATACAGCGAGATAGACACACTGCACTGATCAGCAAATGCCGGTGGCTTCAAGACAGAAGAGGCAGGCAGCAATGCACAATACATACAGTCTTCTATGTATTGTGAGCACATATGTACACATCCACCACCCAACCTCTTACCCAAGGTGAGTCCCCTGTCCTGCTGCCCTAGTGTCCTTGCAAGCCCTGGGTTGCAACATTAAATCACCAGCAGATTGTTGCTTCTCTCTTCAGAGCCCATAGCAGATTTGTATAGCAGTTCCAGTCTCCTGGGTGCTTCCACAGCACTAGATGGAGCAAGAGATGGAGGAAAGACAGCATGTGTGTGCCAGCACAGCAGAAAAAGGAAAAAGGGCGTCCAGATGAAATGAAAGATGAACAAAAACTGCTAGTGGAAAGGGAGTTGGTCCTGGAGGAGAACGCTGGCCTGTACCATAGAGATGTATATGCATGGAGCTGTGACCCTAACTGTTACTTGTGCACAGCTCAGCTTCTCTCAGGCTAATTTCCATGAATGCAATTACATGGCTGGCCCCTCCCACTACTCCCCTATTCTCTGCCTCCTGGGGCTTGAGGAAGGGGGTTGGGGATAGAGAAAAATTGCTTGCTTCTCTTTCCCCCTCAGAAGCAAGAGTGGATGGTTGCTTTTACTGGGAGATATTAACCCTTACTTGGATATACTTGTATTATTGACTGAATAGAAAATAGGATGAGGAAATGCATCATCCATAAAGAGTAGCACCACACTGTCACTCCCCTCACCCACAATCCCAACGTGCTGCCTGCTACTCTGCACTATGTCAGCAGTGAACTGACACTGACCAGATTTCTAAAACAAAGTCAAAGGAGGTTTCAGGAAGCAGTTTGCTTATTAGCTAGATTCTGGAATATGCAGGAGATTATGTTAACGCTGCTCTTCCATCTCCTTCAAAGCAGAGATTCAATTTTTATTTCACTTGCTATTAATGACTGAGGCAATAGCTCTTCCTACTTCCCTTTCTCAAAAAAAAAAAAAGGTCCAATATATGCATCCTAGTAAATTTTTTTCAGGGTGGGGATAAAGAAGCTTGTCTTGGAAACTGACACGTAAGATGGCTGATGTCAGGAAACACAGCTAATGTCTCATGTATACCATAACTCCTTTTTCCCCACACAATAAGAAAATTAGTTTTGAAAACTCTATGGTAGATTGGTATAAAAGAGAGTGAGGAAATGGGGGGAAATAGCAACCAAAAATAAATGATATGCCTTCCCAACAATGTTTCAACATTCAATAATACATTAATTCCCCAAACCATGTCCTGATGGTATTGCTAAAAACTAAATCAGAAGTCTAATGTTTCTAAGAATAAACTTTTTTGTTCTCAATACAATACTAATGTGGCAAAACCAACCCTTCCTTCTGAATTATGTATTGAAGTTTCAATATTGCCTGGGAATGTGAATGGAACTCATAATTACTATATAAGCATCTTCATACTTGATCCAAACATTTTAGTTTTATATCTCAGTTTCTATCTTTTAAGGAAGAGAGGATATTTTGAACTGGATGTCCCAAAGATATCTTAAACTCAATATATCAAAAATTTAACTCATTATCATTCACTGTGAGCCCATCCCTTTTCTGAATTTCCCTATTTCTGCTACCACCATCCTTATAATCACTCAGGATCACAACTTCAGTATCACCCTGAACTCCTCACTGTTACTCATTATACATATACTCAGGTGTAAAATCTTGTTTCTACCATTAGGACATCCCTCAAATCTATCCCCATTTCTCCATTCACACAGCCACTACCCTAGTTTCAAGTACTCATCACCCTTCATTTGGACTATTGCAATGGCACCAATTGGTCTCTCTGCTTCAAGGCTCTCTTCTCTCTAAGCTATCTTTCACTTTGCTGCTAAATTGAATTCCCTATAGCACAAATCTGACAATGTTATTCCCCTACTAATAAACTCCAATGGTTGCCTATATACCTCTACAATAAAATATTTAAAACCATTTACAACTTGGTCCCAACCTGTCTTTCCAACCATCTTGCATATTCCTGCCCTCCAAAGAATACATTGGTCCAAACGGACTTTCTTAATGTTCCACACACGTGGTATTCTATCTTCCATTCATCCACCATCCAAAAGCATATCCATTATCCAAAGGCACAAACCTCTGCCCTGGATGTCTCCCACGGTTGGAATGTATTCTCTCCTCACCTCCATTTTTAAAAAATCTCTAATATTCTTCAAGGCTCAGCTCAAGTGCCACTGCCTGCATGAACTATTTCCTGGGCCACCCAACTGCTAGTGCCTTTTCCCCCCAAATCACATTGTATCTGTTTTGTATGTAACTATATTCGTCCCCATCCTCCCCCCCAACGAGACTGCAGGAGACGTAGTCTACTTTTGCTTTTATCTTTTTATCCTTGGTGCCTAGCACAATGCTTGGCACATAAGGACTTAATAAATGCTTGTTAATTGACTGATATTGACAGACACCACAGTTTTTTTTAATAAGAAATCATAACAATTCTGCAAAAGTCAAACCTTTAAAAGAGACCACCGAATTCATTTATAGAAAATAAAATAAAATGTAAACTCCAAAAACCACTTCAACAGAAGTTTAAAACAAGTCCAGAAGACCAACTGTGACATAAAGCTATCTCTATCTTTCTGTCACCTCATTCGTGTATTTCTTTTGCTGGCCCCCTACCACCTCCCTATGACAGTTTCTCTCTCTCCACTCCAGAAGAACTTCTTATTTCCTAT
Organism: Petaurus breviceps papuanus; assembly: GCF_028583685.1. NCBI lineage: Eukaryota > Metazoa > Chordata > Mammalia > Diprotodontia > Petauridae > Petaurus > Petaurus breviceps. Next base: position 1,015,274 of record NW_027187380.1, read on the forward strand.
CATTTAATCTCAGGGGTCCCTTTCCATTCCTCTCTACCTAGGCAGACCCACCAATCCTTTCTAACCCTCAAGTTTCAGTTCAAGACCTTCTTTCATGAAGTCTTCCCTAATGATTCCAACTTACACTGATCTTCTCTAATACCTTTTGCACGTATCTATTATACAAGTAACGTCCTAATAATACGTATGGTTTTGTTCCCAGCTTGTATCTCACAATTTAGCACTTTCTTATACACTATCTTGTTCATTAATTATTTCAAGTGAAAAGAACTGTGGTACAGCGGTATGGTGATAACAATACAGCATCTGCAGTCAGGCATTCAAGTCTCAGCTCTGACATTTGCTAGCTGTGTGACCAGGCATAAGACACATCTGAGTCTCCATTTCATCCATAAAATGCAACTAATAATGAATGAATGAATGGCACTAATTAAGTGCTATTTTGTGCCAAGCAGTGTACTAAGGGCTGGCATCTCCTTTCTTCAAGGAACTTACATTCTAATGAGGGAGATAACACAATTAGAAGAGCAGGGAAGTGACAAGGGATCATGAGTGGAACATGAGAGAAGTTAATGACATATCATTTCCTGAGCCAGCAGTAGTACTGACTTGCTTATAGTTCTCAGAGCATCAGGTAGATAAAGGGAAAGAGGAAGAAAGAGAAGGTGAAGATCATTCAGGAGTGGGTAACTTGAAGCTTGGTCTGGCAGTCTAGGGTAACCAAGATATAGTGAGCTATGTGAGTTTGGTCTCACTGATTCACCAGTGTCCCAGAAGTTTCAAAGAAGTATGAACTAAGTTCCCAGAGTATGGTTTCCAGATTTTCAGTGGTTCAGAGGGTACCACATCAGAGCATAAGGCAAGAAAATGATGGCTAGAAGAATGAAAGCACTCATGAATACCAGTGAAAGGCAAGATCTTGCTTTCTCTTCCACATGGTTTTTCTGTCCCTCACTATTCTTTAGCTGTAGCTCTCACTTAGTCCAGTATCTCCTTTGCTGAGTCTAGTAGATTTGATCCAATGACTCTTATATTGTCCTACCACTGCCATCCTACTGCTGCTAGCTTATAATCCTTGCAGTTCTCAACCCAACTCAGGAATTCCTGACCTCTCTACTGTTCAGCTGTCATTTCTGGGATCATTGAGGGGTCTTGAGAAATATAATGGTTTCTCCTCCAGAGAAATGATTGATGTATTAGGTGATCTTGTTAGACTGGTTTCCCCCCTCTTTTTATTCTCCCGAAAGCAAGGGGAATGATATATTCATAAGTGTAGATGATGCAAAAACAAAGGATATCACTAAGAATTTGTTTTAGAAAAGAAAAAAAAATACAGGCCTTTGTTTCCAGGAGAAACTTGGCAGTGATTAAGGAAGCTTTGCAATTTCCTGTGCAAAGGAATCCAGCTTTACTGACACAGAGCCACTCTACTATTCCTGTTTAGTTCTATGCCTAATTTGCTGTCCATTTGGATTATCAGTTACAGATACATGTATTGAAATAAAATCCCTTAGGCTCTCCATGCAAGAGCACTCTAAGGCAATGAACAATCTTCATCTACTTGATTTTTTCCATTGTAGACAGTCAGGCAAAACTCTTTTGAGTGGTTACAGATCCCTTCCAAGAGTCTCTGTTCTGAGATGTGATGCCCAGACTAAATGTCATTTACAAAAAGAGCATTCACAGAGTTTCTCTTCAACTTAAACTCTGCACTGTATCTCTTCTATCACAATGGCAAACACCTCTTTCAAGCTCGTATTTCCCTCCTTTATGCTTTACCCAGGGTTTATGATCAGAAACTAAATGTAAAAGACTTTTTCAATTGTTATATTTTTCAAAGAACTTTGAATGATTTTGAGATACAGATGGTAAACTTCTTGTTAGAATACCTTTAAGGAGGTATTTTACCTTGCCAAACTACCAGATTAATTTTTTTCATAATCACCAACAATAAGTATAATGGAACATCCAATTGTTTACATCTTTCAGTCAACTGCAACATCTCCTGAAGAAATGTGATGAATGATTCTAAGCAGTATTGTCTCATAAAGGAGGGAGGGTAAAATAATTTTAAAGAAAGTTTGGGGGAAGCTAGGTGGTGCACCAGCCCTGGAGTCAGGAAGACCTGAGTTCAAATCCAGCCTCAGACACTTGACACTTGCTAGCTGTGTGACTTTAGGCAAGTCACTTAACCTCGACTGCCTTGCCTTCAGGAAGGAAGGAAGGAAGGAAGGAAGGAAGGAAGGGAGGAAGGAAGGAAGGGAGGGAGGAGGGGGGGGAGGAAGAAAAGTTTGGCAAGAGATCCAGCTAATAATCAGCAAATCATTTTGGAGACACTTAAGACTAAAAGTAGAACAAAAAAAAGAAAAATGGATAAGAGCCACAAAAGTTTTCATAACCAACTTTTTGTTTAAAATGTTTCTATAACTTGTTCTTTAGGATTCAGTTATTTGGCTCCAATTAATTTCTAATTCTTTGTTTAAAGGTTTTTTATTTAGTATATTTTTAATCACATCATAGTTACTAAATGATAAGTTTAGTATTTCTGCTTTTTTGCATTTTTTTCTGATGAGATGTTTATGCCCCAATGCAAGGTCAATTTTTTATAGATGCTGCATATGGCTCTCAAGTCATTTTTAATACAAAGATTAAAGAGATGACAGAATTATAATACTATGTTATATTATATTAATAGAATCATATTATTAATGATATAACATTATAATATAATTATAAAAATTTTAATATAGTTAACAACATATTTTATTAAGTATATGGTACTATATAATAAACCCCAAAGATTAAAAAGTTCTCTATTTGAGAAAGACAAGGGAAGCAGGCATGAAAGTCCTCACAGCTATTATCAGGAAATATATAGGACATCAGACCATGGGCAAGCCACTTAACCTCGCCGTGCCTCAGTTTCGTCACCTACAAAATCATGATAATAATAACATCTGCCTAAAAAAGTTATTGTGGAGATTGAATGAGATAACATATCTAAAAAACCCTAGGTACATCATTCTGAAAAGTATCTTGAAAGAAGATTCCAAAGGAGGAAGAAAATAGAAATGGTAGTTATATGATCCCCAAATTGCCTACACACACTGATGCTGCACAGTCTTCTAAATGAACCTGATATTTGTCTGGTTTTTATGAGTAAGACATTAGAAGGAGCTGAAGTTCAGTAGATAGACACTGCCTAAAACAAGCTCCCATACAGAAGCTCTCAAACATTAATTATAAATAATTTCTAAGAGACTTTCTAGCTCTAAAATTTTATGATTCTATGAAGGATAAAGAATTCCTTTAGTTGTTTTTAACAAGTCCATCCTAGTTAATCTCATTAAGGCATTAGTTGCAAAATTCTTTTATACCTCATGAAAGTAAACTACTATACCTAAAAGTGAAGGCAAAAGATAATAGTTCAGAGAATCACAGAATTTTGGAGTTGGGGTTAAAAAGAGTCTTGGAAATTATCTAATCCAATCTCAGTTTACAGGTAAGGATATTGAGGACTAGAGACACTGTGACTTTTGAGATCACACAGCAAATAAATGTCAATGTTAAGATGAGAACCAGGATCTCTAAACGCTCAGGCCAGGCCTCTTCCCACCACACTATATTGCAAATGTTAGCACAAGATGATATCTTGGCATAATGAAGAATAGAAATAAAAGGACAAAAGACTCAAACTCCATATCCAGACCTGAATCCACATTTCTATCTGCCTTTTGGATATGGCATCTCAAGTTTAACAAGTCCAAAACCAAATTCAATCTTTCTCCCTCTTACTTCACTTGTTTCTTAACTATATCTACTGAAAGTACCACCATTTTTCCAGTTACCCAGGTCACAAACTATAAGTCACTCTCACCTCTTCATTTTCTCCCTCTACCATGTATACAATGAGTTATTAAGTCTTTCTGATTCTACCCCTTACCACATCCTTCACATCTGGCATTGGTCCCCTTCCTTCCACTCACACTACAACCACCTTAGCTCACTCATACCCTCACTACATCTCACCTGAACCACTGCAAAACCTCTTAGTTGACCTCCCTACATATATTCTCTCCCACTTCCAATTCATCCTCCACATTGTAGCCACCAAAATGAAATTCCCAAAGTACAGGGCTGATTGTCTAACATGTTCCACTAAACCACAATGCCTGTAAGTCCTTAATAATTCTTGTTAATTGACTGAATGCCACTCCCCTGATCAAGAGGCTTCAGTAGTTCCCTATTGCCTCTAAATTAAAATGCAAAATCTTCTGTTAGGTATTTAAAGCCCTAGAGAACCAACGTATCCAGGTCAATCACACTTAATTCCCTCTCCTACATTCTATGTTCCATTCAAACTATCCTATTTGCTGTATCCTGTACATGACATTTCACCTCCAGCGGCATAAATTTGTTTGGAATGTTCTTCCTATTCACCACTACATATTGGAACACTTAGCTCTCCTCAGGGCTCTTCCCACCTTACCACTTCATTCAAGAGTCTTTTCTAAATTTTCCTAGTTATTAGTGCCCTAACTCCCACCAAAGAAAATCACCTTTTATTTATTTTGCTGAGAGCAGGAACCATCTCACTTTTAAATCTTGTTGTCCCAGGGCCTAACAGAAGGACTGACACATAATAGGCACCTAGTAAATATTTATTAACTTATTCTCTATCTTCATATTGCTACTACCTTAGCTTGAGTCTTCATTACCTCTTGCCTAGAGTACTGCAACAGAATCTAACTTCTCTGACTCCAGTTTCTTCCCCATTTAAACCATTCTATAAACCAGGTTCAGATTAATCACTATAGCCCTCATCCCTTAACCAAAAATTTTCAATTGATTCTCATTACCTACTGAATAATACTTTAGTTTGGTATTCAAGATTATCAACTATAACCTCTTCCCTCACTAATGAATCAGTTCAACTCTACACCCAAAGCATCTGAGGCCCCTCTGTCCTATCCTGATCATGCCTTGTCAAACCCCAATCTTGCAGTTACTCCCAACATCTACCTCTCCCATTCCTACTAATAGGCTGATGAAAAGGACTAGAGAAAATCACAAGACTGGGCTAAATGAGTCCCACTACAAATTTATTTAATATAATTTCAATTAGACCCTCAATGCAGTAAAGAAATCCTTTTACACCTCCCTAATCAATTTACTAGCACTCACCATGGTGGCTATTCCAAACCTCTTCGTTCCTCCTTAAGGCTCCACAGCAAGACCTCCCCCAGCGAACTCGCCGGAGGGCCTTGTTTAACATTTGTCTCCCTCATTAAAGTGTGATATCCATGAGGAGGGAGGTGCTTTTGCCTTTCTTTGTATCCCCAGGACTTGGCATAGTGCCTGGCACATAACAAATAACTTAGTTTTAATAAATGCTTTTTGATTGACTATCTAGCCTTATCTCCTACTACTACTTCCCTTTGCATTTTTTCTTCTCTAATCAAATAGAACTATTGTCCCAATATACTCAAATTATTGCTTCCTTGACATGGAACAGTCTCCCACCCTAACTGGCTCTTTCAATTCTAATCCTTCTTCAAGACTCAGCTCGAATTCTATCTCCCCTATATTCAAATAATTTTTCTCTTCTCTTTAGCACTATAGTACTTTGTGTTTCTCTTTCTGGATTTTTATGTATCTGAATATAAGCTCCTTGACAGCAGAGACTACTTCACGTCTTTTCTTTGTATCCCCAGGTCTTAGAGGGATAATTACTATGTTTCAGGTAGGTGTTTAACAAATTCTTGTCGATTGATTTGTGTAAGCCATCTCCCTGATTACATGTGTTTTATTCTTTTTATTCCCATAGTACCTTGCACTGGCACTTGGTAATATGAATATTCGATTGCAAGTTCCTTAAGAGCACATATTGTCTTTTGCTTCTGTTTGTATTCTCAGTACTTAGCAAAGTGGCTAGCATATAGTAGTTACTTAAGAAATGTTTATTGATTCATTGATTTGTTGTTGTTCAGCTGTTTTCAGTCATGTCTGACTCTTTGTGACTCCATTTGGGGTTTTCTTGGCAAAGATACTGCACTTGTCATTTCCTTCTCCATCTCATTTTACAGATGAGGAAACTGAGGCAAACAGAGTTAAGTGAGTTGCCCATGGTCACAGAGCTAGTAAGTGTCTGAGGCTCGCTTTGAATTCAGGAAGACAAATCTTCCTGACCCCAGGCCTGGAAGTCTATCCACTGTGCCATCTACATGTACACAAACAGACATAAATATTTATGGTTTAAAAAAAAACTTCTAACAACTTCCAAGGTAGATAGTTATAATTAGTAGGCAGTAAGTATTATAACCTAATTTTATAGAAGAGGAAACAAGGCTTCATGAGGAAAAGTGATGATCACAGAAGCTAGTAGGTATTGGAGTAGGTATTCAAATCCAGGTCCCTTGATTCCAAATGCAATGCATTTCATGAAAGCTTAGGATTCTAATTTAAAAGAAAGCAGCAACAACAACACTATACTCATTTTATTTGGCCCATTATTCTAAGATAAGAAAGATCTCATGAGATATTTTTCCTTGCTAAGTTACTCAAATGTAGCCAGTTTTACTATGCCTTATATCAAAAAGAAAAGGTCAAAGGCAAAACAAATGGAACTGAGAAGAAAGATTGAAAGTTACTTATTTTGCCTTAAACAGACATGAATTTCAACATTCATTCAGTAAATTTTTAATAAAGACATTGAGGAGGTTACAAACCATTAAAAGGGTTTACTTTAATTAAGAAAAACAATGGGCAAATTATTTACACTTACTGGTCTTAGCAGACACTCATTACTGAAATAAAAAGATTTCTAGATGGTCAGCAGATAGATGAAATAGTAGTTTCCTGAGGGTTCTGGGACTAAGAACAATGCTAAAGAAAGACATCTTATTTTAAACAGAATTTTCTGAGCTCTCTATAGACATAAGCATTACATGAACTGATCTTCAAGGCAACATAAACCTGATAATGGCAACCATGTTATCAATGTAATGATAACATTTAACTTCTCCTCACTTCTGGAAACTCTGGGAACTGCCAAACGAAACTCTATTTGCTTCTTTCACTTTCATATAAACCTAAATGATACTCTGAACAATCTCTAGGAGCAGACAATAGGATGTTTCCTAGATATCTGATATTCAACATGTCTAAAACCAGACTTATCTCAAATTACCTTTGCCCCAAATCTCCCCTTTTTAAAACTTCCCTGTTATCCCCAACTTTTCACTCTCATCCCCAATCCATATCCAATCTATTGCCAAGTCCTGTCAATTTTGCCTTTGTAACATTTCCCATATACATCTCTTTCTCTCCTCCGATAAAACTGCCATCCTGGTTCAGGCCCTCATCACTCATGACTAGACTACTGTTAATAACCTTCTCTTTGATCTCTCTGCCTCAAGTCTCTCATCACTTTCCATCTTCTACCCTAAAGTGATCTTGCTAAATAAAGCCTGTCATCCATACTACTCAATAAATTCTAGTGGCTCCCTATTACTTTCATGATAAGAAAATATAAAATTCTCTGGCATTTAAAGCCCTTCATAATTCAATCCCTTACTATCTTTCTAGTCTTCTTATACATTACTCCCCTCCACATATTCTATAATCCACTTACACTGGACTACTTGCTTTTCCCCACACATTGACACTCTATTCTCCCAACTTTGTGATTTTTCACTGGTTGTCCTCTCCCTCCTTTATCATTATCTCCTGGCTTCCTGCAAGTTTCAACTCACGGATCCTGCCTTCTGCTAGGGACCTTTCCCAGAAATATGTTTAACATGATGGCACATGCATAACCCATATCAGATTGTTTGCCTTCTTGGGGAGAGGAAGAAAGGGAGAAAAACTTGGAACTCAAAATTTTATAAATTTTATAAAAAATGAATGTTGACAGCTATCTTTACATGTAATTGGAAAAAATAAAATATTTACAAAAGAGAGACAGACCTTTCCCAGTTTCCCTTAATAGTATATATCCTGTACATATCTTATATGACCATAGTTATTTGCATGCTGTCTCCTCCATTAGAATGTGAACTTGAGAACAGGGACAAATTTTGCCTTTTCTTTTATCATCAATGCTTAGCACAGTGCCTGGTACATAGTACCTGTTTAATAAATGTTTGTTGTCTCTTAAGATTATTCCAGCTAGGTAGTGTAATGGATAGAGCACCAGCCCCTGGAATCAGGAGGAACTCAGGTCAAATCTGGCTTCAGACACTAGGTATGTCACCCTGGGCAAGTCACTTAATCCTGACTGCCTCCTCAAAAAAATTTTTTCTAGAAAGATTAGTTTTACTTAACTATACATCCTGATAACAAAGTGTTTTTTAGAAGGGTAAGGAGGAAGAGAGGGGTGAAAGATAGGGTGGTCAAAAAAAAAGAAAAAGAAAGAAGTAATTGCAAGAAAGAAAATGCATTTTTTTTAAATGCAGAGACCAGAACAGAAGGAAGGCCAGAAGGAATCATAAGGAAGCAAGATGGATTTGAAAGCTACATATTTAATTTATTATACACTTTAAAAGAAAAGCAAGTTGTACATAAGAGAGATTTGCAGTTTCATGTACAAAATCTTCTTTATCTGTTTAAAAAAGAAATACAGAAATATTCCTGGACCTACAACAGAAGAATAATCTCCACATATCTCTATAATCATTCTCTTGGACTCAATCTTAAAGTTCTTATACAAGTTGTCCCAAAAATTCTGGTCCAGTTTTTTAATAGCTGAAAATTGCACTAAGACTTTTAGGATACCCTGTATAAGTAGTAAGTGGCTTTGGGAAGGAAGGCAGCGTGAAGTGACAATATGCTTGGGGTGGTGGGGGCGGGGGGGACTCCTACTACTGCAAGTGGAGCTTTTTATTAACCTTCTCCTTCCCATACCTCTTTTTTTTTTTTATAAGCAATCAGGGTTAAGTAACTTGCTCAAGGTTACACGGCCAGTTATTTCTGGGTGTGGTGCTAAGTATCTGAGCCCGGATTTGATCCCCAGGTCATCCCGACACTGGAGCCAGTGCTCTTACTCGCTGAGCCACCTGGCTGCCCCCTTCCCATACCTCTTTAAAAAAATAGCAGTTTGAAAAAAAAAATTAACAATTTGAAAGTGAAAGTGAGATAGCCTTTGCCTTCTTTTAGCCTGGGGCTTCAGCCATCTAGCCCCAGACATATTCTCTTCTCCTTCTAATGTACTATAATTCAGTTCAATATGTAGTTCAAAACCTCCATTCAGTTTGTACAGGTAAAATTCAAAATGGGTGCATAAAACCTCAGTACTTTATATCTGCTTCCTTTCTGGGTCTGTACCTCCTCCATTGACAATCTCTCCACTAGCATTCAAGTAAGCAGAACTGGCAGAGTTTCAAAGGGCCATCTGGACTTTAATATGTTGTCACATGCATACTGAAAAAACACTTAAAACAATCCTATTTTAAAAGCAGCCACAGCCTGCAGCTGCAAGTTGGGGGTGGGAAGGGGAGAGGGGAGTAGAGGGAATAGTGTGAGGTAGATACGGTAACAGGAGTAAACCTCAGTCTCTAGGAAAACAGTGGGAGGGGGCAGTAGAGAGTCTCCAGGCAGTCTCCCCAACAATCCCATTCCTGCATTTCAGATGACGTGGCTCTGAAATGTCTTTCCCTGGTTCAGCAAGAAACAGCAAGGGCTTTTCTCAAGGTTCCCCAATATTCCTCCCCTTTCACTGGGAAGAGATGAGTTTAGAGGCTTCCAACTCAGTATACGATCTGAGGTTGGAACATTATCCTGATTTCAACCCTTACTATTATCCACCTGCCTGGTCCAATCATAGTATCTGATCCCTTTCTCCACCCACATATTCTTTTCTCAAAGGTAGGAGAGGCAAATCTGGAAATCAAGGTCAGACTGAGCTATAGTCTGGGTAGGTCAAGTCCAAAAAATCCTCAGAGCCCAGGGAACACTGAGAAGACTGTTTGCTAACAGAAAGCCCTACTCATAACCTCGTGTTCAGTTTTAAAAGGTGAGTTAAATTATACTTAGCAAGAATTAATACAAACTATGGGCTGCCTATGGAAGCTCGACTTATTTATTCCCTTTCACCTATTAGGCAGCATTCTCCCTATTGTTTCTGAATTCAAGTCAAAACTGGAAGGACAAGCATCAGCAAGCAGGGATAATGCATCACCTGCTTGCTAGGATGAACCAAATTCCAAGTCCTTTAAGAATATTACAAAATGCACGGGGATTTTTCAAGTTAAAAAAAAAAAACAAACCTCCACCTACTCCTGGATTTCCCCTAGAAGTCATGTACCTACTATAGAGTTCTTTGAACTGTGAAACTTGGTAGGGTTCCATTCAAAGTTTTACAAGCAGCAATGGACTTTCAACTTCCTTTGTAAAATTTTTGTTGTTGTTCAGTTTCAGTCATGTCCAACTCTTCATGAACCTTTTTGGGGTTTTCTTGGCATAGATACTTACAGTGGTTTGCCATTTCCTACACCATTTTACAGATGAGGAAACGACACAAACAGGGTTAAGTGACTCACCTAGGATCAGAAAGCTAATAAGTATCTGAGGCTAGATTTGAATGTAGTTCTAGGTCTTCCTGACTCCAGGACCATCACTCTACCCATTGCGCCACCTAGCTACCTTATAAGATCAATGAATTTATTTTTTTTTATATTTTAAGTTTCTATAAAGACAAAATTTCTGAATCTAGTTCCTCTTCCTTCTATCACCAAACTGTACTCCATTATCATAACTGAACTGTGGTTCTCAAAATTTCTTTGTTCATGGCACAGTATTCTTTGTTGTGAGGAATCAGAGTATATTGGATGTTTAAGTTGGCAATAAAGAAGAGTTCCCATGTAGCTGGCCCTCCAGGCCTACTACCTGAGCCTTGGAATTCCTCTATCTACTTACTCACCTTCTTCTTTATTTCCCCAGGACATGTAGAAGAAAATGCAGATAAATATGCCACTGTAACCTTCATGAAACATCAGTCTGGAAAGAGTAGTCAGCAAACAAGCTAGAAGCAAGGGCTGGTGAGTTTGGAAGTCCTGGGATGTGAAAAAAGAGTTCTGTACTGATATAGAAGAAAGAGCTCTGGACTCTGAATTTTAGACCTGGCTCCAATACTTACTGTGTGACCTTGGACAAGTCAAATTCTCTGAGTTCATTCTATGACTTCATTCATCTTTCAAATGGAGATAAATATTCCTGCCTCCCTCTCAGGGTTGTTGTGAGAATGAAATTAGAATGTGAAATTAGGTTTTGAAAACTAAAGTGCTATGCAAATTTAAGATGTTATTTTGATCTTTATCCCAAACAGTTGTCACAGGACCATAAGAGATTTCAAGCTGAAAGGGATCTTAGAGGCCATCTAGTCTAACCCCTTCACTGTACAGATGACAAAACTGAAGTCCAAAGAAGTTAAGTAACTTAAACACATTAGTTCTCAAGTACAATCAAGGAAAGACCTTGCTTTCACTCCCACCCCTCCTATGCCCCACCTCCTTTTTCTACATTTTAAATCTCTTGTTCTCTATTGGCCTTTTCTATTCTATCTTCTAATAGACTATGTCCAAATCTCCCCCAACCTTAAAAAGGCTTCCCTTGACTCATATACCATTTCTCTCTGCCTCTCCAATCCTGAAAAAGTAGTAATGTTCCTATTTCCTTACTACCCCCATCACCTACTGCATTGCCCGAAACATAGTAGGTGCTTAATAAATATTTGTTGATTGATACCTACTCTCTCCTCAAAACTTTCCAACTGGGGTTTTGCTTCTCCTTTTCTCCTGCCATTACTCCTCTACTGAAACTGTTCTCAAAGATCACCAATAACTTCCTAATACCCAAATGCATTGGCGTCTTTATAGCCTTCATTCTTCATCATCTCTTCAGCATTTAACATATGCATGGCAGTATTGTACCAACATCCCAATACCTTCCTTCTCTAAGCAATTCTTCTCAGTGACCTTGGCTGGCTACTTGACTGCTTGACGTGGGTATTTCCAAAGGGTCTGTCCTTGGTTCTTCTTATGCCCATACCTACAACTTCAGCCACAGCCTCTATATAAATGAATTTCAAATATATCTCTCTAATCCTGACCTCTTTAGAGCTATAGGCCTGCATCTCTAATTGCCTACAGGATGTCCCACTAGCACCTAAAACTGAGATCACGGTCTTCCTTCTAAACATGATTTTCCTTCTAGGTTAATTATCTCCTGCAATACCACCTTTCTCACCCTCTCTATCATATTCAAAAATGTGAGATTATCTGACATTCACCACCCAAATCCAGTTTTCAGTTCTGCCTCCATAACAGCTCTCACATCTAACTCCTCCTCTCTATTCCCACCAAATTACCTAAGTAGGAATAATGAGAGGCAGCATCTCATACTATAAGGAACTGTACTTAAAGACAGTTGCAACCAGGATTAAAATCCCACTTCACTTACTTAACTTCCCTGGTCCTTATATTCTCTATCTTTAAGATGAGTACCTACACCTCAAGGATAATATAGTTGGGAGAAGACCTCAGAGGTTGTCTAGGGACCATATTTTGGGGAATAAATCCAGCAAAGGATATAGAAAAGGAAGGGTTAAGTAAATAAGAAGAGAACTAAAAAAAAGGGGGGGTCAATTTCATGAAAACCCAGGGAAGAGAAAAGCAGTCAGGAGGAAGAGAGGTCAACAGTGTCAAATGTACAGAGATCAAGATGAATGAAAACTAAGAAAAGGCAATTAATTTAGCATATAAAATCAGTGATGTCTTTGGAAAGTACAGTTTCAGTTTAGTGATGATGTCTAAATGTAGACTGTAAAGTGTTTAGAAGAGAGTGAGAGGAGGATTTTCAATTTCAACTGAGATAGCTACTTGAATAGGAAGCAGACCAATCAGCTTCCACATACCTATTCAAGCAAAACTGTGAAGTTTGCAGCAGCCTGAATAATCATCAAGTAATCCATTAAGAAACTTAGTAAGTAACTTCTTCAACCCCGGAACTGCATAAAAAAGTCAGTCAGAAGCCCAAAAGCAACAGGAAAGGGGCCCCTTTCACAAAAGCTAGTTCCAGTAGGGCAACCAGCCTTAAGAATTTATAGGATCTGTTAACTTTCTTGCACAGCTGTTTTTTGACATTATATTAAATGAAAACAAGTTTTTTGTTGCTTATTAAAATGATAATTTTTAAAATAAAAAATAGTTTCTACTGATAAATTTAGTTTTATATCTTAAACACTCAATCTCAAGGAAATCATAGTCTAATAATGGGGGAACAAAAATGTTAACACCTATGTACATACAAGACAGGACAAATTGTAGATAATTAACAAAGAGAAAGGACTAATATTAAAGGGGATTAAAAAAGACTTTTATAGAGGGTTGAACTTTAGTCAGGATCTGAGAGAAGGCAGGGAAGTCAAGAGACAGAGATGACAAGACAGAATGCTACACATGAGATACTGAGTCAATGAAAATGCAGGAAGTAGGGAAGTTAAAGATGAACTAGAATGTGGAGGGATGAGACAAGGAAGATCAATTAGAGGCTACTCCAATAGTTCAGACATAAGGGCCTGCACCAGGATGGAAGAAACAAAGGCCAGCACTTTAATGTATGTACTACCTGTCTCAGAGGAAACTTTTTTTTTTCCCCAAAAAATTACCTTTTCTCAATCCTTATCTGTCTAAGCCAATTTGTAGTTTTTGACACTTTTAGAAACCTTGTCTTGGATATTCTCTTCTCTTTAGGTTTTCATGACACTACTCTTCCCTGGTTCTCCTCCTTCCTTTAGGACTCAGATTTCCATTCACTCTGACATTGAGCCATTAATGAATATAGTGTCTCATTATTCCAGTGGTTCTGGATTCACTTAACTATATAATCATTTAGCCCTCATGTCTCTCTATCTTATAAAGAATATCATGAGATAACTTTTGCTGAATTTAATTATATTAACATGGAGTGAGGACAGAGTGGTTTAGAGGATATAGAGCTGGCCTCTACCCCAGGAAGACCTGGATTCAAGTCCTGCATCTGACACCTACTGGCTATGTGACTTTAGGCAACTCACTTAATCTTTTAGTGTTCTGGGCAACCTTTTAACACTATCTGTAAGTTACAGAAGAAGGGCTGATTTGAATTGTGACTTTAGGCAACTCACTTAATCTTTTAGTGTTCTGGGAAACCTTTTAACACTATCTATAAGTTATAGAAGAAGGGCTTATTTGAATTGGAACAAGGAATTTCCTTATGTTCCCTACAGTAATGAAATCATAGGTCTAGGGCTTATCCTTACGTTAATACCATTCTCAGATCTAGTTGCCTTTTAAAAAAAGAAAGAAAAGAAAAAAGGAAATGGGTTTATTAAATTAGGCAAAGTACATGAGGTTGTTGGGAAGACAGTAATGGTAGTAGCAGTGGTAGTGATAGCAGAAGTAGGAGGAGCTGCAGCCACAGCAGAAGCAGCCATTATACCAATATGCTTGGGCTGTTATAACAAGAGCCCAAGAGCTATTCCTACACCCCCTTTCATACTGTTACTAGAATTCCTTATATACTAAATATTAGATCTGGCCATGTCATACCCTGGTTCATAAATCTTTAATCTTTTTTTTTAATCTAAATTCCTGACTATGAAGTTAAATTAAAACTTCTTTGCCTAACATTCATGACCCTCAAAAGGCTCACCTTACTTTTCTAGACTTATTTCGTGTCCTCCAAGCATGCCTCTGTGCCTTTGATCACATTGTTTCCTTTGCTGGAAATGTCTTCCTGTTCCCACCTACTTCTCAAATTCCTATATGCTCATTAAATCCCAACTCAAATGTCACTTGTCCATGAAACTTTCTCTGATCCCTTGCCAATAACAACCTTCCCCCTCATATAGTATTTTGTTCAGCAACTATTTAATGTATCCATATATTACTGTGTATTAGTAACCTGAATGTCTTATCCCCCTAATAAACTATAAACTTTAAGAATGGGTATAATGTCTAATCAAAATTTTGTACCTCCTCCGTTCTTAACACAAAGTGTGGTCTTAATAAATGTTTTTTAAATGAATGAGACAGAAAACAATTGGTATGAGTTTGCCATTCACAGGTCAAGAATATATACATTTTGTTTACCTTATCCTGGATATGGAACAACATAAAAAGGAAAGGCATTTTTATTACATCCTTCATGTCTAATCGTAAAATCCCACTACTTGACTATAAGGTTAGATGTAGTCTTCCCCCCAAAATAAAACATATTGTTTCATACAAGCCTGTATAAATTAATTTTTATTATAATTTAAAGGTAATATAATATTAAAACTCTACTACCTACTCAAAATTCCATGAACATCATTTTAATAAAAAATAAAACATGACTTTAAACACAGTGACTCTCAGACACACTTTTCACAAAGAATCTATTGGAATCCAAAAACTATAGGAATATATTACTTATAATTTCACCATTTAAATGGTGGAGAAGGCAATCCTATCACATCTCTCAAGCTTCAAAATAATCTAAAAGTAATTTTGTAAAAAGAAGAAGCCCCAAATATTAGGCACTTTTTTCATCATATTTAATGAATAAAAATATAAGTAATTTTTAGTCTTAACCCAGAATATTCCTGGTCCCAGTTTGTAATGTCAAAAACATTATGACTGATAAATACTTTGTTGACCTTGGTCAAAAAACTAACCTAGACCAACTTCATAACCTCTATAACTTCTGACCAAGTGCCAGTTTAAAAAAAGAAGGAGCTGAGGGTTCTGAGAAAAAGTTAATCCCCTTAACTAAGTAGTGTAAGTACTGAAAGTTAAATTTCAAAGAAAATAATTTGGTTGGTAATAATATACTTTTGAAAAAGGGAGAGCTAACAGGGACAAGTAGTTTACCCCTTTTCTAAAAGAGGAGGTAAAGATAAATGAAACAATCCCTATACTATGCTTTTTTCTTTCATGTGGAAACTTTGCAGTAAGAAGAAAACACAGTCCAGTTAATTCTTAACCCCACCCCAGAAAGGTAAAAAGTAATTCTGTCTTCAAGCTTCATATTATTAGTCAACATACATACAGAAATTTCCTGTCCTTTAGCAGAAGTTTTCAGTATGATCTTGGACTCACCTTCCTCTTCCTCTGTTTTAAGGACCATTTTGTCCAACTGGATAAATTATGAAGGTCTCAGTCAAGTTTATTCCTCTCAATTGGTTTCTTCTGGTAAAAAAAAAGGTAACCAAAGAGAAAGCTTTCCAAACTAAGTAAGATTTTGTGGACCCAGAAATACCTGTAAATCTGTCTAGCCACTAGGACAGCTCAGAGCTGCTTCCTG
This sequence comes from Petaurus breviceps papuanus, assembly GCF_028583685.1. Taxonomy (NCBI): domain Eukaryota; kingdom Metazoa; phylum Chordata; class Mammalia; order Diprotodontia; family Petauridae; genus Petaurus; species Petaurus breviceps. The sequence continues at coordinate 1,031,597 of NW_027187380.1, forward strand.
AACTGAAAGCTACAAATACACAGAGCCAATCAGTAAACAGCCAGAAAAGGAGTGTCATTCCCTGTTGAATCACCACCACCTAGTTCCTGTCAAGCTGAAGTACCTTCTTATGAAGAAAGTTAACTCTTTTAGCACCTAGAGTTTGTCTAATGGGGAGACAAACTGTTAAAGCAGTTCAGCTCGCTTCACAAACATAAGCAAATCAGATTTAACCATTAGAACTGCCTGTTCTCTTGTTCTTTAGCCCCAATTCTTAGACTACAACAAGAAAAAGCCCTATCTTCTCATAATTAGATCATAGTTTATTTCAAAAGAGGATGATTAGTCAGAGTTTATGACATCACAGGCCAAATAGGCAAGATTTTATGAGCCAATAAAGGTTCAGAACCTTGCTATATATATAATAAGTAAGCTCAATAAATGTACAGTATGAATAAAGCAAGCAAAACACAAATCTAAAACAAAATGCCAAACATGATGAGTTATCCCTTTCTAATCATGAAGACACTTCTTCTAATGTACTTCCCGCAGCAGTTTTTTTCTTGTACAACCCCTATCCCAAAGCCCAGTGGGACTCTCACACTGATGGAGAGGAAAGCCCAAATTTTTTTAAGGGGCATGACAGTGCTGGCAAAACAGAAAGAGCTCCAACCTTCAACAGTCTACCTTCAGGAATTCATCCTTTGGGTGCTCCTGGCTTCCAGCTTCAAGAAAGAAGATAGAAGGGTCCAACCCCGTAAAGTGCATTACTTTGGGGGAGTTTCCTCTTGGGTGAGAGATTCCAATAAGAGATTTCTTTCATTCTGTATAGCCTGGTATATGTTCTTATATGTATATCTTTTCTGATTTCTGCTTGCCATGATTTGGATAAATAGGTTTATTTGCTATGTGTATTCATTGTGGAACCGGTATTAAGTGGTAAAGCAGACAGGTCCTGGATATACAGTTTGGGGCTCCCTCTTCCCCCCCAGTAACAAAGAGATCTAAAGTTAGATAGAACCTATCTCCTAGATGGACATTATTTAAGGGAGCATATAGATATATTTCTGGACCAGAACTCTCTCACTTTCATTGGGAGTAAGGTAAGTCGGTTCAACTAAGAGAGGGTTATGGATCTCACCCAAAGGTAATACACCCTGAAGTCTCTAGAGTAGCAAGCTGGGAACAGGGACATGATGGAGACTGCTTGCTCTTCTCATGTCTTCCTAGTCTTCAGCAACCTGAAGTGGGGGTGCCTTCTTCCATCTTCTCTAAGGAGAGCAGAGCGGTGACCTCTGGCCCCAACTTCCTACTTCCCTTCCTGGTCGGAATGAAAGTCTCCTTTGGAGAAGGGTAAGGGGAAAAGAGGCTAGAGACATCTATTTTGCCTCCCTCCACCACACAAGGACAGGCCTCTCACCAAGGGTTCATTTCCCATTCATTATTTTTTTCCTTGATTATTACTTTAGCTTCCTGATTAGTCTTCCTGCTTCATTTTCCCAATCTATCCTCCACAGAGCTGCCAACAGTGACCTTTATAGGGTATGGGTGTGGCAATGGTCATTCTCCTGTTCTGTAAATTCCAGTGGCTTTCTAACACCTCTAGGATTAGCGCCTGACACACAGTAGTCACTTAATAAATGTCTGCTGACTTGACTATGGGATCAAATATAAACTCCTTTATTTTAATTTGAAGTCCTTGACGGCCTGATTCCAGTTTACCTTTCCAGGCTTATTATAACACTGTTTCCCTTCATTTACTCTGTGGTCCTGCCAAACAGACCTCGCTGTTCTGCACATATGACATCACCACTCCTATACGCATGCTGGCACTACTACCTCCTATCCTCTACCTCTTGAAATCCCTGTCTTCCTTCAGGGTTTAGCTCAGGCAGCACTGCTTTATAAGGCCTTTCTTAATCTAGCCCAACTGCTGCTCTTTCCCCTGCTCTCAAAAAATTACCTTGACAATATTTTACATATCCTTAAATGCATACATGTTGACCCCAATTAATTAAATGTATGTTCTTTGTGGGTAGGGACTGTCTATCTTTATACCTCTAGCACCTAGCACAGTGATTAGCACACAACAGTTGAGTAGTAAATTTTTTATTAATTTATCTTTGTAATTTTGTTTGTACCATCTCCTGTGGCCAAAATGAACTTCTACTGATCCCCTATTCTCCCCAGCTAATTTCCATAGGATGAAGTGCATCCTTATCTTCAAACCACAATTCATGTGCTTTCTCCTTGATGACGTCCCTAACTCTATCCAATTGATTCCAAATTTTTCCTATCACTTTGCCTGAAACATTTCTTTGTACTTTTTCACATTCTTACATCTCCATTACTGATATCTCCCTAGTTCACACATCTAAAAGAGAACATAATCTGTCACTGGTATCTTCATATCTCTAATACAAACTCTTGCATATCACAGATGCTTGATAAAAGCTCATTTAATTGAATGTCAGTGATGCTTGTGAAGCATATATATATATATATACACACATACACAATATATAATGTATTTATGTATATTATACATATGAGAATTCTCAGTATGAAAACTCCCTTCACCAATGTAGATCAGTAACTTGTTTACAATTTATAGTCTTAGAGACTAACCTCAGCATTGAGAAGTAAAGTGACTTGCCCATGATAAAACAGCTAGTATAATAAGTCAGGGGCAGGTTAACTTCCAAGCTGGTTTTCTATCCACTAGGCCTCTTAGGTGAATTATTTACACAACTGAGAATTTCATCAAGAGAATGTATGCTTCTCAATGTGTTGCAAAAGATGGCCCCTACTAAGATGACAAAATAGGAAAATGACAAATGCTGGAGAGGATGTGGACAAATTGGAACACTAATGCATCGCTGATGGAGTTGTGATCTGATCCAACCATTCTGGAAAGCAATCTGGAATTATGCCCAAAGGGCTATAAATAATTTCATACCCTTTGACCCAGCAATACCACTTCTAGGGTTGTATCCCAAAGAGATCATAGAAGTGGGAGGAAGACCCATATGTACAAATATATTTATAGCAGCTCTTTTTGTGGTTGCAAACAATTGGAAACTAAGGGGGTGCTCATCAATTGGGGAATGGCTGAACAAGTTGTGGTATATGCATGTTATGGAATACTATTGTACAATAAGAAACAAGGAGCAGATGGACTTCATATTTACCTGGAGAGGCTTATACGAACTGATGCTGAGTGAGAAGAGTAGAGCCAGGAGGAATTTGTACACAATTACAGACACAACGTATGTGTGACGACCAACTTTGACAAACTGTACTCTTCTCAGCAATCCAGAGTCATAAATCAAACCCAAAAGACTCATGATGGAGAGAGATGTTTACATCTAGAGAAAGAACTGAGATTAAACCCAGATTGAAGCAAACTACCTGTCCTTTTTCGTTTTCTTGTTTGGTTTTATATCTTCTTTCCCATTCTTCATTCCATCTGATACAATCCTTCTTTATAACCTGACTAATGCCTAATGTGACAGTATTTGCAGATACTATATTTGATTATATGCCACCATGGGGGGGAGAGAGGGAGAGAAAATTTGAAACTCAAGGAATTGTGGTAAATGAATCTTGTAAACTAAAAGTAAACAAATTAATAAAGACCAAAAAAAAAAAAAAGATGGCCTGTAAGTTCCCTTCCAGCTATAAGTCTGGTTCTGGGAGTTATACTTTAATATTTCAGCAAATCTATTTCCTCTTAAATGCAGGTATTCTCCTCTGATGATATGGGAAGATTTTACTCACAAGATCTTCTAAAAGCCTTCCTAGTAAAATTACAAGGATACCAGTCCACTTCTCAATCTATCAATCTCATCTATTGCTCCTTCCTGACCTGGATGATATATTTCCTGGATGATTTTTATGCCACTTTTTACAGTCAATTTTAGTACTATGCTGACATCAAATTACGCCCATATTTTTTTCTATTGCCCTCTGGGTCTCTCAGAATTTTAAAGTTTCTCTCCCAACCAGTTTCCTCTCATACACATGTTAAATTCCTTGACAGAAGCAAAAGCAGACAACTTTGTTCAATAATCTCTGATTATTAAAGTCAGGCAAGAAATAAAGCTAGAAGAGATATGCTTGCTAAAAAGCATTCACCAGAGTCATGGGGGATATCCAGAGAAGAGTTCAAACAGAAGAAAAAATTCAAAATAAGTGATGAGATCACTGCTGTTCTTGTTTGTGGATGACATTGTACTGATAAAATAAAGCCACAGAGCACTACAAAGCCTCACTAATGAGATTCATAACCCATTCAAAAGAGTTTAGCCTAAAAAGCCACTGAAGAAAATCCAAGTAGATGAAAAATGCTTTGTGCACAGACTATCACATGGAATTGGACAGATAACTCATTGAGTTAGTCCACCATTATATTTATCTTGGAGAGAAAATGTAGAGAGACAATGAGATGGGCCCAGAATTAAATAGGAGGAACAAAAGTCGGCTGGAATTTCATTTAGTAAATTTGAACAGAAAAACTTATCTCTGTAAAAAATTTTACGTTATTTTTTGATAACTTTTGTTCTTTCATCACAATCATTTCTACATATTGCATAGTTCTCCTGCCCAACAAGCCATCCTTTATAACAAAGATGTTTTAAAAGTGGGGGAAAGCAGTTCAGCAAAACTAACACATCAACCATGTCTGAAAACATAAGCAATATTCTATACCAATAATCCCTTCTTAACAACTCTTTTCCAGGACCAACCCTGGTTTAGATCAACATTGTTTCTTTTTCTGTTTATTCAACATATATTGTTATACTCATAATATAAATATCCTTTTCTTGGTTCTGTTTTCTTCTCTCTGCATCAACTTATACAAGTTTTCCCAATACTTTTCCATTTCTTTCATGTATTTTTTTTTTTTACCATATAAGTAACATTTAATTACATTGACTTACCACAATTCGTTTAGCTATCCTCTGATCAAAAAACATCTACTCTGTTTGCTGTTGTTTCCATAAAATAGCGCTGCTCAAAATATTTTTATGTATATAGGATATATGTATAGACAATGCAATATCTGGGTCAATGCATATGGACATTTTAATAATGCTTTTTGCATAATTAACGATTGCTTTCCAGAATGTTTGGGCCAATTCACAATTCCACCAATAGTGTATTAAAGTGTTTCTTTCTACAGTCCCTCCCACACTGACAATTCTCATTTTCTATAACCTTTGTCAATTCACTAGATATAAGGCAAAACCTCATAGTTGTTCTGATTTGCATTTGAATTACTGATGTTTTGGAGCAATCTTTCAAATGGTTGTTAATAGTTTGTGAACATTTTGAGGAACTGTTTGTATCCTTTGAACACTATCTACTGGGGAATGGTGCTTGGTCCTATATTTGTGCTAATTCCCTAAGTATCTTAGAATTCAGATCCTCATCAGAAATAACTGATGCCAAGATATTTTCCCTCTTAAAAAAATCCCTTCCAATCCTAGCTACATTAACTTGGTGTGTCCAAAAGAGTTTCAATTTGATATAGCCTAAATTTTTTTTGTCATTTGTGATCTACTCTATCCACAGTGTAGTACTTCTACCCCTATTTCACAACCTCAAATTATATTTGTTAAAGGTACGTGATCTCATTCTCTTCTAATTTTTTGACAGTATGATATTTCATTATCAGATCATGGACCACTTTTGAGCTTATTGTGGCATATGTTGCAAGGTGATCTAAATCTAATTTCTGCCAAATGGCGTTCTAGTTCTCCCAGAAGGTTTTATTGAATAGTGCCCTTTCCCAAGTTATTTTTGTTTTTGGATCTATCAAGCAGTTGATTACTGAAACTGGTTTTAAAAAACCCCACCTTTTTTTTTTTTACACCAATATTCCTTCATGCAATACTTTGTGGCTGTAAACTACAGAATCTCAAGTAACCTTCCTCTCTAACACACCTAAACTCACATGAATTGGCAACAAAACTCTGTAACATGGCCAGGTCCTTGAAGGTCTGGCAAGGTGAGACAGGACTCCAGTGGCTTTGTATTTCCTCCAGGAGTAAATACAAAATGGTCTGTTTGGCATTCAAAGCTCTTCATAACCTAACCCCATCCTACCTTTCACTTTACTCCCCAAAACAAATTCTTTGATTCAAGCCATCTCACAAGCAAGACACTTCATCTCTTGGGCTTTGGGTATTTATTTTCTCTGGCTGTCCCCCAGCTCTCCCTCCTCTACTCCAAACACTGCCCTCCCTGTCTTGCTTTAAATTCCAATGAAAATTCAATTTTTTAAACTGGAAGCTTTCCCCAATCCCTTTAATTCTAGTGCTTTCCCTCTTTTCATTATTTCCGATTTTTCTTGCTTTGAATGTATTTGTTTGCATATTGCCTACCCCATTAGATTGTAAGCTCCTTCGAAGTAGGAAGTTCTTTCTGTATTCCCAGAGTTTAGCACAGTGCTTGGCAGATTGGGGGTACTTAACATTTATTAATTCATTGATGGTTCTCCTCACTAGACTTTTAAATCAAGGCTGAGATAAATGATCCTTAACTACTCTACTAAGTCTCCAGAGGCCTTAGAAGGTCACAATAATGCTACATTTGCCCCCCAAATAATACCCAGGACACAGTGTACTATGCAGAAACACCCAACCTCCTGCTCATGCCTGCTGCAGAGAGGACTGATAGAGGCCTCCAAAGACACATCAACTGGGAATGGAAAAGTAGAGTGCTGTGCTGAAATCCAGCAAAAACTGAATTTACTCAGTCTGGAACATTTTAATCATCTGCCTTCATCAAGAGATAGTACTTTTACTGTACCTGGATTCATTAAAAAATGAAGTTCCCATTCTTTCCTACTCTCCCCAACACTGTGATTCAGTAATCCCCAGTTGCCAAAGAATAAACTTTTCTCTTCAAAGGAGGAAGAGTAGTACCTCAGCAGTTCACTTCTTATTCCCATCAATCTCAAAATACTCCTCCCAGTGTCTAGATTTTCCTGTCTCTTCCCCTGTGCTCTATGGACTGCCTGATCCATAATTAACAAACTTCTCATCTCACACCACTTACGCTCTTGCTCCTCCCATCTTTTGAAACTGAGACCTGGATCATTTCTGACGGTATTTAAATACTTTTTTCATTTATTTGTATTTAATCATTTTATATTTATGTTACATGGATATTTATCTCCCCTATTCAACTGTAAATTCCTTGTAGGTAGAGATTGTTTCATTCCTTGTATCTCTAGTTTATCACAGTGCCTAGCACACAGTAAGTGCTTAATAAATGCTTACTGAATTATTGAATCCTCTGATTCCTCCCTAATTGATTCTCTCACCTACCATAGGACCTGTTCCAAATCTTTCCCTGCCCTATCTTTAAGCCTACTCTGATACTCTAATGAGGACTTTGCCTCATACTTCACAGGAAAATTTGAGGCTATTCCTTGAAAGCTCCTCTTTCTCCTCTCTTCCTTATCACACATACTTCTTTATTCTCCAGTAGCTCCTCCTTCACTTCAGTCTTTCATAATGAGATGGCCCTTCTCCTTTCCAAGGCCAGTTCTTCCGCATATACCCTTGATCCCATCCCCTCCTATCTTCTTTAGCAGATTGCCCCTACCAGTATCCTTACACTTATTTAACCCCACTTTCTCTTTATTTAGTGTGTTCTTCTCTATTGCCTACAAACGTCTATATCTCTTACAGGTTTTAAAGAAAACCCTCATTTTATCCTACCATGCCCATCAGTAATGGATCTCTTTTCCCCTTGTCAGTTAAATTTCTTGAAAAAAACTTATCTACATATAATAAGCAACTCTACTTTCTCTCCTCTCACTCTCTTCTAGACCTTCTGCAACAAAGCTTCCCAACTCATTGTTCAATAGGGTGTTTTCTATGAAGTTACCAATAATTTCTCAATTGTCAAATCTACTGCTTCTCCTCAATTATCCTCCTTCACCTCTCTACAGTATATGAGACTGTCATCCACCTACTCCTTCTCGATACTCTCTCCTCTCTAATTTTATTCTGCTCTCTCTTAGTTTTCCCCCTACCTATCTTGGATGCTCCTTCTGACTCTCTTTTGCTGTGTCTTCATCCATGGTATACCTACAAATGTAGCTGTCATGAAAGAGTCTACCCTGAGTCCTCTTTCCCTTTCTCTTTAACTTATCTTACTTGGTGAGCTCATCAGTTCCCATCAGTTCAATTATCATCTCTATGAAAATGATTGCCAGATCGATTAATCTGGCCCTAGTTTCTCTTCTGAACTATTCCTGAACAATTCAACATGTCTAAAACAGAGCTCATCCTACCTCACTATTGAGGATACCACTATGTTTCCAGGTTTAAATAGCAGTGTCACCTTTAACACTTCTCTCTCATTCACCTCACATAGCCCATTAGTTGTCAAATCTTGTTCCCCTTTTCTACATCCATACAAACACCACCCTAATTGGGCCCCTCATCTTCTCTTCCCTAAAATAATCCACAGGCCTTCTAAGTGGACATGCCATCTCAAATCTCTCCCTACTCCAATCCATTCTCCTCCACTAAGGTGCCAAAATGATGCTACTAAAGTACACCCCTATTGCCTCCATAAACTCTATAGTCTAGTCATACGGAACTACTTGCTATTATTTATACACAGTATTTCATCTCTTGTCTTCATGTCTTTGCATATGCTGACCCACATACTTTGAATGTTCTCCCTCCTCACCTCCAACTCTCAGAATCTTAGACTTACTTTAAGACTTAAATGGGGGGGCGGAGTCAAGATGGCAAGAGTAGAAACTGGATTTCCGAGGGGCTCAGGCTTCCACCTCTACCAATTCATGTAAAAGGGGACTCTGAACAAACTTTGGAGCTACAGAACCCACAAAATGACACGTCATGTAAACGAGAAGTAACTAAAGCATTTGGGGGAAAAAAAAAAAGACAACTGGAGCACCACCTCTTCCAGAAAGCCTTTTCCCATCCCTAAAATTGTTAGTGTCTTCCTCTCTAAATCTTCCTTCAATCTATTCTATTTATCTTGGATATACTGATTTACATAAGTTGTCTTCCCCTCAGAAAGTAACTCTTTAATGTCAGAGACTTTTTTTGCTTATTTATTTGTATTTTATTTGCTTTTTAGTTAGTATAATTCCTGGTACATAATAAGTGCTTAATAAATGCTTGCACTGATTAACTTAAAGAGGCAATGATGTACAGGAAAGATACTTGAGTAAGTTATAAGAAAGGGAAAGTGAAAAAAAAAAGGACAAAATAATGCAAACTGGCAACAACAACAAAAAAGGATTCATAGAAGATTACAGATTTAGAAGTATAAGGGACTTTATGTAACATCCAGCAAACCCCCTATACTTTAAAGATAACGTGAGACCCGGAAAGATGAGACAATACCTTTACACCACACTCTAGTATAAACTAGCTCATATTTTTATAAGTAGTGTGGTACAAAATCAAAGATGTTAAAAGTTGAGAACCTTCCACTTGGATCCTCAAAGTTAGGCAAAACCCATATAATATGACCCCAACCAACACTGATTTTGTACTAATCAAACTCTATTATGATGTCATGAAATTTTTATGATGAGCCAATAGCCCATTTATAATGTTTCTATGGAACTTATTGGTCTCTATAATGTTTTGGCTGTAATCTTTTCATAAGACCAACTAATTCCATTTGGGGGGTATGCCTGTACTGATAAAATGAACTAGTACAAATTTATTGAAGAGAATCCTAAATGATGCAAAGTGTTGATGATCAATCTGGAAAGAATAGAAAAAATATGGACCAAGAAAATTGATGATTAAGCTCACGGTTAAAAAATAATTCAGAATTCAGTTATGCCTCAAATGGGATTTTACCACTGTGTTATAAAATTATTGTCATAAAAAGTCATACTGTTACAAAAAAGAAATAACAGAACCCTTTATACTTAGTTATAAGCCACTCCAAAAACAACACTGAGAATGCAAACAAAATAAAGGAATACCTACAAAAACAAAAAAATGCAAAAATTAACAGAACACCAAACAATCTAATCTCAGAAAAGGAAATTGACTCGGCTACAAAAGAACAAATAAAGGAAAAATTCTGTGATCCAAATAGATTTAAAGGATAAGTCTATAAAACTTTTACAGAACAATTATTATGTATAACACACAAATAATTCTCAAAAACTGAGAAGAAAAAAGCACTCAAACTCTTATTATGAGACAAATATAATCCCAATATCTAACAGGGATAGATCATTAATTAATATCAATTCAAAAATTTTAATAAAATCTTGGCAAAAAGACTACAGAAATTTATACCAAAAAAAAAAAAATCATTCACAATCATCATGTTGGCTTTACATCAGGAGTGCCTGGATGATTTAACATTAAGAAAACAAAAGTATAAAAGACCCCATGATTATTTTATTAGGTGCAGAAAAAGTCTTTGACAAAGGACAATAATCAATTGGGGGGGGAGGGGGGGCTAGGTGTTGCAGTGAATAGAGCACCGGCCCTGGAGTCAGGAGGACCTGAGTTCAAATCTAACCTCTGACACTTAACATTTACTAGCCATGTGACCTCGGGCAAGTCACTTAACCCCAATTGTCCTGTCTTCCCCTTGCAAAAATGCAAAAAGCGAAAACAAAAAAAATATCGATTTAGGGGCGGCTAGGTGGTGAAGTGAATAGAGCACCAGCCCTGGAGTCAGGAGGACCTGAGTTCAAATTTGACCTCTGACGCTTAACACAAAAACTAGCCATGTGACCTTGGGCAAGTCACTTAACCCCAACTGCCCTCAAAAAAGCAAAATATATATATATATATATATATATATATATATATATATATATATATACACACACACATATATATATATAGATTTAAAACTAAAAGTATTATCTGCAAGGAGGAAAACTATAGAAATATATATTATATATAAATATATTATAAATCTATAAAAATATAAATATATATAAAATAGAAAAAGTATATTTCTCCACCACTTGATATAGTTCTAGAAATGCTAGCAATAGCAATGAGAAAAGAAAAAAAAACTGAAGGCAAAAAAGGAAGAAAAGAAGAAATAAATCTATTCCCATTTGATTTGGGGGCTTTTTTTTAGTCTTTATTAATTTGTTTACTTTTAGCTTACAAGATTCAGTTCCACAATCCCTTGAGTTTCAAATTTTCTCCCTCTTCCTCTCCTCTCCCCTCCCCCATGGCAGCATGTAATCAAGTATAGCATCTGCAAATACTTTCACATTAGACATTAGTCAGGTTGTAAAGAAGGATTGTAACTGATGGAATGAACAATGGGAAAGAAGAAACAAAACCAAACAAGAAAAAGAAAGAGAGCAGGTAGTTTGCTTCAGGCTGCATTCAAACTCTGTTCTTTCCAGTTCTTTCTAGTTCTTTCTCTGAATGTAGCCATCTCCTTCCATCATGAGTCTTTTGGAGTTGTCTTATAACCTTGCTTTGCTGAGAAGAGTCCAGTCTATCAAAGCTGGTCATCACACATACCTGTATTGTCTGTAATTGTGTACAAATTTCTCTTGGTTCTGCTCTTCTCACTCAGCATCAGTTTGTATAACTATTCCCATTTGTTGATGACATGATAGTTTATTTAGAAAATTTGGAGGAATCAGCAAAGAATCTAGACAATTAGTAGCTTCAACAAGGTTGCAAGAAAAAAAATTAACCAACAAAAATCAATAGCATTCCTATGCAAAAGCAACAAAATCCAGAAGGCAACAGGAGAAAGGGAAATCCCATTAAAAAAAAAGCATCATAAAATGCATAAGATAACCTGGGAATCCATCTTCCAAAATCATAGTCACTCTGTCTCTGTCTCTCTCTCCAACATGCCCCTAAAGAAATAAAGGGTATTTTAAATAGCTGGAGAATGAACAATGTTACTAGGCTGTTGGGCAGTCAGCAAATAAACCTTAAAGTGTCTACTATGCACCAGGCATCGTGCTAATAAGCACAAGGATACATGAGGGCAAAAACACAGTACCTTCCCTCAAATAGTTCCCATTGTAATGAGGGAGACAACATGCAAAAAAAGTTTATATATAAGATATATACAACGTAAATGGAAGGTAAAAAGAATGTGGCTAAATGTCCCTTTTCTTTGACCTAAAGATTCCACAGCAAGGCATTTGCCTAAAGTTGGTGAATGTCAAAAGAAAAGGCCCTATAGATGCCAAAATAGCAAAAGCCTGGAATGAATAAATTTTACATTAATATAAATATAATGGTGCAGTAAGAAATAATGTACATCCCCAGTGATAAACTCAAATAGAAATTGATCCCTGCAGGCCTCATATTGACTTAGAAAACCTCAAATTAATATTATCTATGTTGTATTGCATTTTTATTTTGTTAAACATTTCCCAGTTACATTTTAATCTGATTCTGCAGAGTTTTGTACCTCTGATGTGTATAATTACAGAGAGGAAAGGATTTATATGAATCGATGCAAAAGAGAAGAAAGCAGAACCAGAAAAACCATACACACAATGAACACAGCAATGAAAACACGAAGAACATCATCATAATCAAAAATGAAAACTGCATAATTATAATGACTACACTTGGACACAAAAAAGAGATATGAAAAGATACTTCCCTTTCAAATTTCTACCCTCCCCCTCCTTTGCAGAAGTGAAAAATCAGGGGTGTGGTATACTGTATACTGTACCATATCAGACTTTTTTGATTTGTTGCTTAGTTTTGCAAAACTGGTTTTTTCTTTCTTCCTTGCTTCAAACTTTATGAGATGGCTCTGAGATGATATAAGAAAAGGAACAATAAGAACTATAGATGATAGAATAGAAGAAATCATCTAAGTTTTATTTTTTAAAAAAGAATATCACTATTTTTTATTAAGTGGAATTCAGAATGAATGGGGCAATGTTTGTTTGACCTGTATATATTACTTCACACTTTGACCACTCTCTTCTTATAGACACTTTTGCCTCTATATTTCCATGATAGTGGTCTCATTTGGTTCTCCTCCTACTGCTCTGATACCCTCTTCTTACACTTCCTGATGGATCATCAATCAATCAAGTATTTAATAAATGTCTAGTAACGTTCTAAGCAGTGTACTAGCCACTGGGAATGCAAATACAAAAAAGAGAGAAACAAAAAAGAAAGGAAGGAAGGGAGGGAGGGAGGGGGGGGAAGAGAGAGAGAGAGAGAAAGAAAAAGAAAAGACAAGCCTTACTCCCAATAAGCTTACATTCTAATGGAGGAATTAAATGTAGTACCGTTAATGCGAACAAGACCCAAATAATAATTTTAGAATGGACCCTTTATTAAAAGCCAGCACCACCCACCCACATCTCAGGTACAGCAATAGCAGTAGCAGCCGGCAACAGCCCCGATCTGGGGCAGAACCTCAGCTTATATAGGGGGCCTTATGTAAGCAGTGATTGGTCAGTACACACCTTGAAACTCCCCCAGAAGCCTGCCCACTTTTATGCAGATGAGCCGACTGGGGGAAAGGAAGGAGACCTAGTGGGAGAGGGCGGAGCTGAGCTGGCAGTCTGCTCACTTCCTTGGGGGAGGGGGGGTTGTGGGGAAAACCAGGCACAACAGAATCACCATGTACATATATAAGTATATACAAAATAAATATAAAGAGAATAAATACAAATAAATAAAGAGGAAAGAGAGTATGAGAGGAAGGGTAATAATAGATGAGGGGGATGGGTGCGGATCTGGCAAGATTTCACTTGGAGCTGGTGCTTAAGTTGAATCTTGAAAGGGGGGATTCTCTGAGGTGGAGGTAAAGAGAAAATGCATTCCAGACAAGGGGGAATACAAAAGAAAAAAGATTAGAAATGGAGGGTAGCATATAAGAAAGCGAAAAGAAGAGAGAGGATTCTGGGAAAATGGCACAGCAGGTCAGAAAATTCCAAGCTCTCAAGACTTTCCTCTACAAGAGATGAAACAGCACCTCAGGAAAAACACAGAACTGAAAAAAATAAATAACAAAAGGGGCAGAACAGTGGTCCTCAAAGGACAATTGGAGAAGATCTGAAGAAAAATACCAGGAGGAGATTTGGTCCTGGTGAAGAGTAAACACTCCCAGGCTAGGGACAGCTTAAACAACAAACTGTAAGTAAGCCCTGGGGTTAGCTGGGTTGGGAGGCTGCCTCAACCACAAGAATTTTACCCTCTTCTGACAAGGAACAAAAGACCCAGCTGTGCTGCAATGACGCCACTGGGTCAGAAAGAACCGGCACATGCCTGGTGAGTGCAGAAGCTGTGGGGCAGGGACACCACTAGCTATAGGCACTTACAGGAGGCTGGAGGTCTTGGTTTGGGTTCAGGGTCAGAGAGGAGAACTGAAGGAGGATATGAGTGCAGAGACACCATCCCCCACACTCCAGAACTAGAGGTGATTACAAAAATTAAGTTATTAAAAAAAATGCACAGGCAAAGGAGAAAGACTAACTACAGAGAGTCATTACAGGAATAGAGAATATTAGGAACAGAGAAGATCGCCTTCAGAGGAGGATGATGAAGCAAAGAAAACCACTTCTATCTCAAAGAATAATGTTAAATGGTCACCTGCTCAAAAAGAATTCCTAGAAGAACTTTAAGAAGACTTAAAAAATCAAATGGGAGATACTGAGGAAAAACTGGGGAAAAAAATCCAAGAAAAACAAAATTATGAAAAGAAAGTCAACCAATTAGAAAAGAAGATCCAGAATCTTAAGGAACAAAATGACTCCTTGAAGGAGATCAAGAAATAATAAAATAAAATTTTAAAAATGAAAAAAAAAAATAGGAGAATGTGAAATATCAGAAAAACAAGTGATCTGGAGAAGAGATCAAGAAGAGAAAACCTAAGAATAATCAGACTACCTGAAAGCTATGATTAAAAAAATCTTGATAAAATAATATAAGAAATAATTAAAGAAAACTGTCTTAAAGCATTAGAATAAGGGAGGAAAGTAGAAATAGAAAAAAATTCACTGATCACCACCTACAAGAGATCCTGCAAGGAAAACCCACAGGAATAGTATAGTCAAATTCCAAAAACCCCCAGCTCAAGGATAAAATATTATGAGCAACAAGAAAAAAAAATTTACATATGGCAGTACCACAATTAGAATCATACAAGACCTAGAAGTGGTGACAATAAAAGGTCTTGGAACACTATATATCGAAGAGCAAAATAACTGGGCTTCCAGTCAAAAATATCATACCCAGCAAAGCTAAGTATAATTCTGAATGGAAAAAAAAAAGGATATTTAATGAATTTTCAGACTTTTTGGATTTTGTAAAAAAACAGAAACAACCAACTGAACTTAGCAGAAGATTTGATATACAAGAGTCAAGAGAAACATGAGGTACATATCAAGACCATAAGGGACTCAATAAGAACAGACTGCTCACCTTTTATAAATGTAAAATGTAAAACATATGTCTAAGATTATTAGTAAATGGGTAGCTCATAAGAAAGACTGGGGTAGAACTTGTTCAGGAACAGCTAAAAAGAGTAAGAACTGAAACAGAAGAATTAGATGGGGAGAAGAGTGAAACCTACTTTCATTGGGAATGGTTTCAAAAGGGAACAATATATATACATCTAGAAGAGTATAAAAGTTTTCTAAATTCAGAAAGAAATAAAACACTAACTGGATAGGGAGGGGGGAGAGGATAAGGGAGGGCTCTTTAGAGAGAGAGTGAGGGAATAGGTTAAAGGGGGATATAAAAGGGTGTTCAGATTTATGGAAATGGGAGGATAAGGGAGGGATGATTGTAGGGGGGAGTAGCTTAAGTAATAGGGGAACAAGGTAGTGGGTATCAGTAAAGAAGAGGAGCCAGGAGGGATAGTAAATAAAAGATATGCACAAACATAAAAACAAAGGTTAGGAGCAGAATCTCTTAGGAAAGTACATGTTTATATACATATATGTATGTGTATGTGTGTGTGTATATATATATATGTGAGTGTGTGTGTGTGTGTATCCATGTTTAATTGTATTGTGAGGTAGTAGGGGGAGGGAAGGGGGAAATAAAGAACAAAGTAAAAAGTATACCAGCAGAGAACAAAAGAAAATCTACAAGGAAGCAAAGAAAAGATGGACAGCTTTCAACACAATGTATAGTATTTAAAATACAGGCTTTCTTGAAATGGAGATCTATTACTATATATTTTGAATCCTCTCTTATGTTCTGCTGTTCACATGACATGTTTTTTTCTTTTCTTATTTTATATTTGAGTTTATAATACATTTCTTTTACTTTTCTTATTGTGTATTTAAGTTTTAGTATTCATCTAAAAAATTTTTTTTAAAGATTTAAAAAAAAAAGAAAGAGAAAGAAGGCCTGTTTGATTGTATCACAGTATGGGGGTAAGGGTTGGGGAAAGGGAAATGATATACAATGAGGTTGTAAATACTGGTTATTTTCCTCATTAAAACCATCCCTGAATTCCAGCTATAAAGCTATGTAAAAGAGTCTCACTTCTATATATCCAGCCCCACTCTCTCATGAGCTGAAATACCACATTACCATATTAGACACTTCCAGCTAGATGTCCCAAAGGCATTTCAAACTCAATTATTCCAAAAACAAGCCATTATCTATACACGCAAACCAACTCTTCTTAACATCCCTGTTACTGTTGACTGTGCTACCATCCACACAGCTACCTAGACTCACAATCTGAGGGTCATCATCAATTTATTCTATATCCAACTCATGGCCAAATCTTAATAATTCTAGGGAGTGCCGTGGAGAGAGCACTGGGACTGGAGTCAGGAAGATCTGAGTTCAAATCTGAGCTCATACACTTACTAGCTGTATGACGCTAGGCAAGTCACTTTGCCTCTGTTTACCTTAGTTTCCTCAACCATAAAATGAAGGTATTAATAATGCCTACCTCCCACAGTTTTGGTGAGCATCAAATGAAATCACAATAATAAAGCACTTAGCATATGCCTGGCACATGATAAGCACTACATCACGAGTACTATCATCATTACCATAGTCATCACTATTTCAACTTGTCTGCTGTCTATTTACACAGCTACCACCCTAAGTTTACGTCCCACCTAAACTACTATAAAGCTTCCTAATTGGTGACCCTGATTCAAGTCTCTCCCCTCCCCAATACATCCTCCACACTGCTGCCAAAGAGTTGCTTTTTTTTAAAGTACAAGTCTAATTCTGTTACTCCCATGGTGAATAGGAGACAGTAGCTCCACAGTAGGATCCAGATTGCCTCTAGGATCAAGTATAACTTTTCCAATTCACAACCTTTGGCAGGTAAGGGGTGAAGTGGGAGTGTGGGACTTGGAGTCAGGAAGATCTGAGTTAAAATTCAACACCAGGTACTTATGAGCTGTATGTGACCGCGGGCAAGTTATTTAACCTGTCTGCCTCAGTTTGTTCTATTGCAAAATGAAAATAATAACAGCACCTACCTCCCAGGATTGTTGTGAGGACCAAATGAGATGATATTTATAAAACATTTTACAAACCTTAAAACTCTCTATAAATACTAGTTATCATCATCATTAAAACTTTGACTCCTGCCTACCTTTTGTAGTCTTATTACATTTGTAGTCTTACTCCAAACTTGTCTTTTCTTGCTGTTCTTTACAGAAAACATTCTATCATTTGAATGCCTTAACACTGTCTGGACTCCATAGCTGAAATGCATATTCTCTTCACCTCCAAATCTAAAAATCCTCAATTTCCTTAAAAGCTCAGCTCAAAAGCCACCTTCCATATGAAATCTATTCTAACCCCACCAGATGCTAGTGTCTTCTTCCCTCCATTTCTCCCTATTGCTAACATTACCTTGTACTTATTTGGTGTATTTTTTTGTTTATATTTCTGCCACTCCCCCTTCAAAAAATAATAGAATTAGAGATTTTTGAAAAGACATCATTCATCTAACCCAACCCATACCAGAAAAGAATCACCATTATAACATGTGTGATAAGCAATAGCCCACCTCTGCTTGAAGATCTTCAGGGAAGAGGAACCCACCACCTCTCAAAATAATCCAATCCAATTTCAGAGAGTTTTAATCATGATGAAGTTTTCCCTGACATCAAACCTAAATTTGCTTCTCAACAACTACCTTTTGTTCTTGGTTCTTCCCTCTGTGACCAAAGAGAGTAAGTCCAATCCTGACAGTCCTGCAAATATTTCAACACAATTATCATGTTCTCCCTCAGACTTCTCTCCTCTAGGCTAATCATTTTCATTTCCTTCAATATAAGAACTCAAGGCCCTTCATTGGGCAATGGATAGAGCACTAGGCCTGGAGGAGTCAGGAAGACTGGTTCAAATCTAGCCTCAGAAGACTTACTAGTTGTGTGACCCTGAGCAACTCACTTAACCCTATTTGCCTCAGTTTCCTCATCTGTAAAATGAGCTAGAGAAGGAAATGCCAAATCACTCCAGTATCTTTGCCAAGAAAACCCTAAATGAAGTCACAAAGAGTTGGACACAAATGAAATGACTGAACAACAAAAACAATAAGGCCCTTCACAACCCTGATTGCCCTCCTCTGGACATTCTCCAGCTTATCTTCCTTAAATTGTGGCACTCAGAACTTAACATAATACTCCAGATGAGCTCTATCAAGGGCAGAGTAGAATGAAACCAATAACTCCCTATTCCTGGAAGTAGGAAGGTAGACCAAGATCACATTAGCTTTTGTGGCTGCTATATCACTCTACAGACTCTCACTAAACTTGCAGTCAACTAAAAACCCCCAGATCTTTTACAGAACAACTATCTTACCATAAAGAGATAGTTCCCTCATCTTGTGCTTGTAAAGAGGTTCTTTTTTACCCAAATGAAAGACTTTATATTCATCCCTACTGAATTTCATCTTCTTATATTCACCTCAATGATTATATTCACCTCTGTCAGGATTTTTTCAGATTCTGTCCCTTATCATCCTTCTTAGCCTGGTAACATCTGAAAATCTGAGAACCATGGCAGCTATGCTTTTGTCCAAGTCACTGATAAAAATGTTAATTAGCAGAGCCAAAAATGGATCACTACTGGAAAATATCTATCCTATTGACAACAAATCATTAACAACAATTCTGAGTTTGGATAATCAGGTCTGAAGCCACATATTATTACTGCCTAGTCTACATCCCTCCATTGTCTCTGTAACTGAATTACACATAGGAAAATTAGATAGATTAGATTAGCATATGATATATTAGCAGATAATATAGCAATCATGATTAGCATATTACATTAGCAGTTATACATGACAGCAAAATCTTTGCTAACATCTAAGTCAACTATATCCACATCATCTAGTAGCTTTATAATTATAATCTTGGAAAAAAAAAGCTAATGAAGTTATTCTGGCATGGCTTGTTCTTAAGATGCTGCTTCCTTTTTGATCATCACTTCCTTTCCAGATGTTTGCCAACTTGTCTCTTTAATGTTTCATCAGAGAATTTCCTTAAGAATTCAAGTCAACAGGGGCGGCTAGGTGGCACAGTGAGTAGAGTGCCGGCCCTGGAGTCAGGAGGACCTGAGTTCAGATCCAGCCTCAGACACTTAACACACACACATACACAAAAACTAGCCATGTGACCTTGGGCAAGTTATTTAACCCCAATTGCCCTCCAAAAAGAAAAAAAAAAGAATTCAAGTCAAACTCACTAGCTTATAGTTTGTAAACCCTATTAATCTCTTCCCTCCTTTGAAAAACTAGAACATTTGCCCTTCTCCAATCTTGTGGTACCTCTCTAAGTTTTCCAGGTTCTTTCCAATATCATGACAGTGGCTCAGCAATTAAAACTGCCAATTCTTTCAGTACCCAAGGAGGTAGTTTATCTCAATCAGATGACATGAATGAAATTCATTAAAGAAAACTGAGTGGATTTTTTCCTTTATCTCCTTACTTATCTTAAATAGTATCTCCTTTTTATTTTACCATTTCCAGTATAAAGATCATTCTCTTTTGAAGAAAAAACAGAAGCAAAATAAGAATTATGAAGTTTTGTCTTCTCCATTTTGTCAGCATTAAGCATCCTATCCACCCCAGGCAGAAATTCTATCCCTTCTTTCATCCTTTTCCCCTTGAAATATGTAAAAATCTTTTTTGTTGTCTTAGAGTCCCCTTGGCCCCTTCCTGAGCTTTAACATTCCTGACATTTTTTACAGGACTGTGCCATACTCTTATTTATCCCATTACCAGATTTTGCTTCTATGTTCTGTACATTTCTTTTTCAAATATAAATTGGGTGGTGAGTTTCTATGTATCCACATTTGACTATACAAATTTTATTTTTCCTAATCACTGAAATAGTTCCCTTTGTATCTACAGAATTTCATTCTTGAGCATCTCTCATACCTACTAAGCTGACTTCCCTTGTAGCATTTAGACCATTGGTTACTTCTTACCCTCACTCTTTTTTTTTTTACCTAGTCTGTTTCTTCTGAATAAGATATTCACCCATCCAGTCATCCAAACAATTCTCAGTGATATCTACAAATTCAATTTTACTTAACTTTTACTTAACTCAAATTAACTTTTTTTGTTTTTTACTTGGCTCAAATTTTATTCAACTTACAAGCTCTAATGAGAGAGAGTGCATGTTATCTAACTTAGGGAATGTACACAGTCTTCTCCCTCTCCCATTCTTTTTTGTTCAGGGCCCTATTGATCAGACTGTAATACAAGGAGATCCAATGGCAAAGATCTCAAAAAGAGTATAACTATCTAAATATATTTGTTATTTCAAATGAATCAAAACTAATTTGTTATAGCCTTTTGCAAGTCTCTAAATTTAAAAAAGCCTGAAGTGTCATAAAACTAGGAAAATTATCTCAATCTCAGGCAGATAATTTTTGAGTGAGTGATATGAAAATGGAAGCCTATATATTAGTGGCATTCCCTCTCTTTTGAAAGATCATCTAAATTGTTAAAACTTAAAAAAGTAGAAATATACAATTATAACTCAATATCATGAAAATACCATTAGGGAGAATGAATGGAAGTGGTGAATGGATTTCTTACCAAATCATCTCAATTTGCTCAGGGAGGGGAAAAAAGCCCTATTAGCTGTGTCATCAATATACAGATTACACATAAACAAATTTCTATTATACCAAATTACAAATCTTCCTCAAAGGTGCAACACATTCAGAAAAATGACAGGGGCTGCCAGGTAGCACAGCGAGTAAGAGCACCAGCTCCAGTGTCGGGATGACCTGGAGATCAAATCCTGGGCTCAGACACTTAGCACCCACCCAGAAACACCTGGCTGTGTAACCTTGAGCAAGCTACTTAACCCCAATTGCTAAGGGGTGGCCAGATGGCTCAGCCAGTAAGAGCACCGGCTCCAGTGTTGGGATGACCTGGATCGAATCCCGGGCTCAGACGCTTGGCACCCACCCAGAAACACCTTGGCCGTGTAACCTTGAGGAAGTTACTTAACCCCAATTGCTTTTAAAAAAAAAAAAAAGAAAAGAAAAATGGTAACAATGGAGCAATAAGAGTGCTATACCATGTTTCCCCGATAATAAGACACTGTCTTATTATTTTTTTTGGACAGAAAAACACCAGAGGGCTTATTTTCAGGGGAGGGCTTATTTTAATGAACATTGACAGCAATTTTAATAAACAGGTAAATGTGAACAAAAAAATGTACCAGCAAGCAAATCACTGGGGAAGAACAGGATGACAGGCTCACTGCTGCAGCTCTGATTTGGAGGCAGCTCGGAGCATGGCGTGCGTTCGGGGGGGGGGGGGGGACGGTGCGTGTAGCACAGGGGATCACCTTCACTACAGTAGCAATCTCAATAGGGCTTATTTTAGAGGAATCTTACACAGTAAGGGGAGGGCTTATTTTCTGGATAGGTCTTATTATCGGGGAAACACAGGTAAAGCAGGTGGAGCTCCTCATCTTCCAATTTGGACTAGTTTCCATGTAGTGGGAGAAGGTATCTTAAAAGATCATACCATTCAAACCTATCATTTTACTGAAAAGAAAATGGAGGCCTGGAAAGATTATTTGTTTGTTTTTTTTAACTTGACCAAGGTCACATATGGAACTTAAGGGCAGAGCTGGGCCCAGAACCTATGTTTCTCTATTGTTTTTTCTGCTCTCCTCTTCTGACATCTTTATATCATTTCCATACACCTTTCCCTCTTTGGATCAGGTCAGTTTAGAAACAAAAGAAAAACTTGTGTCTGTTGGTATGATATAGTAAGGAAAGCGCATTGGACTAGGAATCAGGGGATCAGTTCTAGTCAGAATTAAAATTTCTTCTCTCTGAGTCTTCCCTAGACTTATATAAAATTCATATGATGCTAGAAAGGATCTTAAAGGTCCATTTCTTCTCTCTGAGTCTTCCCTAGACTTATATAAAATTCATATGATGCCAGAAAGGATCTTAAAGGTCCAACCCCCTCATTTTTCAGATAAGAAAACTGAGGCCCAAAGAGGTTAAATAATTTGTCTAAGATTACACAAAGTACTAAACTGCAGAACCTTGAGGTATGAATTTAGTGTCTTTTCTACTGCACCTCAACACCTTTTAATTCTAGTGTACTCTCTGTAAAGAAATTTTCATTGCATACTATACTGACTTAGGGCAGAAGCAAGACGAACCATCCATACCCACATCACCACTAAATCAAGCTCTCGTTATATAACCTGTTTCTGGCAACACTATATATCACCCTACATTAATGACAACCACTTACCTCCACACATAATTCTAGAAACTTCTGCAATAGGACTATGCACGAGTATTTACACATTGAAATAGTGACCATGGGAATGATGCATCAATTAATGAAACTAGAATTACAGTCACAGAGCTTGAAGGAACCTAAAAGGTAATCTAGTCTAACATTTACATTAAATATGAAAAACTTCCACTTAAATATCTCTAATGATTAGGAAGTCACTGTACCCTAAGGCAGCCTATTCTACTTTGAAATGACTAGCCTTAGTTCTATCCTCTGAAGTCACATTTAATTAATTTAATCCCTTCTCTACAAGGTGAGACAAGACTTCCTTTCTTTAGGACTGTACTCAACAGTATCACAGTAGTGGCTAAACCCTTGTCATGTTTCTAAAGAGAACATCTAGGGCAGGGTTCTTAATCTTTTTTATGCCATGGACTCCTTTGGCAATCTGGGGAAGCCTATGAACTCCTTTCTCAGAATGTTTTTAAATGCACAAAATAAAATGCGTAGCATCACAACAGAAACCAGTTATATTGAAATAGTTTCAAAATATTTTTTTAAAAACATTCACGGGTGCACTTGATAATGTCATCAATAGATCAGAAAATCATTATACTGCTGTTAAATTAAAAAGGAAACAAACATTGTCTTCCACAGAGTCTGAGCAGTATAAAGATGAGAAGACGAGGGAATGAAAGAACATAAAATTGACATGAAACTTACACCAACACTAAACTTTTCTTCTCTTTCCCCCTTCTAACTACCCTTAGCCACTGTGAATGTAGAGATCATACTAAGCAATGCATTACTAAGCAATCACATACTGAAAGTTCAATCTACACTGCCCTCCACCGGCTACAAGGAGAAACAGGTTTATTTCTGAAGGTTTAATAACCTGGAAAATTTTGCTGATGAATTTAAATTTCTTTTTCGTGTTATATATGAAGAATAAAGTTAAAGATGTACTCTTCAATTTCAGTCATTCTCAAATCTCATGCTTCTTCCCATTCTTAAGAGGAATTTATTCAAATCTTAACATCTATCTTTGTCACCAAAGTGACTTTCCTAAAGTACAAAGTCTGACCATGTCACTGCACTATTCAATAGACCCTAGCGGTTCTCTATCACCTCAAGTATCTAATACAAAATACTCTGGCATCCAAAGCCCTTAATAACCAAGACCTACCCCTACCCTTCCAGTATTCTTACACCTTGCACTCCCCTCACTGTTCAATGCAATGACACTGGCCTCCTGGCTATTCCATGAACTACATCTTTCAGCTCTGGATATTTTTTTCTGACTATCCCCCATGCCTAGAATGCTCTCTCTCCTGTACTATGCCTGCTGACAAAATCTTTCCTAAACCCTCTTAATTCCAGTAGCCTGCATATAGCTTGCTCTTTATATATGTTTGTATGTATGTTGTCTCCCCAATTACCTTTTAAGCTCCTTGAGGGCAGTTAGACTTTTAAAGACTTTCAGAATCTAGCTTCATTACAACCAAAGGGTTCCCTGTACATGACATTCCATTTCTTTTCTCTTTTCCTTTTGCTATCTATGCATGTAATGCCCTGTCTCTCCTTACCTTTGCCCCATAAAATTCCTAATTTTATTCAAAGTTCAATTAAAAAATCAATATCTTTAAGAAAGTCTACCTATTTCAGGATTAAAAACAGTCTGTCCTGTTCTCATAGTAACTAATGCCCTTACATGCCAAGAAATTACTTTGTGAGCATTTTGTATTTACTTTTTCTGTGTTCATGTTGTTTCCCACCAGAAGAATATAAACCATTTGAGAGCCAGAATGGTTTCTTTTGAGAGGTGAGGGATTTTTTAACTGTTTATCACAGTACACAGACTTGATTTCCATCATAGGATCATAGATATGGAGCTGGTGAAGAGCTCAGACACCATCTCATCCAACCCTCTCTTTTTACAAATGAAGAAATGGAGGATCTGGGAGTTTATGTGACTTGTCATACAAGTAATAAGAATCTGAGGTGGGATCAGTAAGAGCTTAAAAAGAATGAAAGAATAAAGGCCTAATTTAAGCCTCAATAGTTTCTTTGAACTCTGGCAACACAAAAATGCATATTGAACTTATTAATTTCTTTCCTATGGAACTGCATCCTTTCTATTATGCTGATTGGCAAATCATAGAGTTTTCAAGGAATCATATGGGATACAGGAATATATAGAGGTGCAATCAAACCTCATTAGGAAGTTGCCTTCAATTCATACTTTAAAACACACCTAGGCTCACCACTAGAATAGATCGTGTGCAAAAGTCAATCTCCAGTTCCTGATCTTTTGCCTTAACTTCTCCCTTGATCTTGATCCCTTGGATGCATCATACTTGGGGGTATAGTACTTTATTAGTATTATAAGTGATAGTTTGCAAAATTAATTGTAAAAACTAACTCATAAAAAACTGTAAATACAATCAATTTTACACTATTGCCAAGAAGCTTTAGTTTTCTGATTAAAATTGGACGGAAAACAACTCATATCTCCTCTGTGAAGTAATTAATAACAAAGGAGGGACAGCTTGCTATCCAAAGAAAACTATAATCTCTTTTGTAAAAAGTGAAGAATTGTCTTGCAATGTAAACAATCACACTGTATATCATCTTCTTCTCAAGTTCAAACTTTTGTATTGTTGTTTTCTTAAATTAAAGTTCTCTAGTATCTCTATGTTTGAAGATGAGGACTGAAGGGAAGCAAGAAACAAATGATCATCAGTCACTTAGGTGACCAATTCAAGTCAGTTTTATGAAAACGGAAGATGTTTTTTAAATTTAATATGTAACCCATACCTTTCCCCTCCATTTGCTTTTGAACTTTTTCAGAATTATCATCTTATATCATAGAGAGGAATAGGTGATGCAGAAAAATACTATTAATTCAAAATATGAATAACCAAAAAGCAAAAATAACCATATTTTCTGACATAGACTTCAATGATAGCTGATTTTCAAAATGACTTTAAGGTCCTCAAGGGTCTTTTTTTTTTTCCCAAGGCAATTGGGGTTAAGTGACTTGCCCAGGGTCACACAGCTAGTGAAGTGTTAAGTGTCTGAAGCTGAATTTGAACTCAGGTCCTCCTGACTCCAGGGCCAGAACTCTATTCACTGAACTGCCTAGGTGCCCCCTTAAGTGTCTTCTGAAGGCTTCTGACACTGCTCTCTCCTTATTCTCCTCCTACCTACCTGAACACAAAGTCTCCTTTGCTGGGTCTCTATCCAAGTCATGCCAACTAACCATAGCTATCCCCTAAGGTCCTGTTCTGAGCCCTTTTCTCCTTTCCTTCTATACTATTCCTCTTAGTGATCTCATTAGCTCCCATGGATTCATTTATCATCCCTATAAAATGATTCTTGGATCTATTTATCCAGTCCTAACCTCTCTGCTGACCTCCAGTCTTGTATGTACAACTTCCTATTAGACATCTCAAACTGAATGTCCCATTTTGTGGTTAAATTGTTTCAATCATGTCTGATTTCTCATGACCCCATTGGGATTTTCTTGGCAAAGGTATTGGAGTAATTTGTCATTTCCTTCTCTAGCTAATTTTAAAGATTTGTAGAACTGCAGTTAACAGGGTTAAGTGACTTGCCCAGGGTCACAAAGCTAGTAAGCATCTGAAGCCAGATTTGAATTCAGGAAGGTGAGTCTTCCTGACTCCAGGCCTGGCACTCTATTCACTGTGACATCTTAAACTCGACATACAAAACTGAACTCATTGAATTTCCCCAAAATCCATCCTCCTTCCTAATCTCCACCCCTTAACGGCCAAAAGCACTACCACCTTCCTGGTCACCCAGCTCCTAACCCAAACCTCGGCCTGAACTTCTTACTCTCTTAATCACCCCATATATTCAAAATCTTTTGTGAATCCTTGTTGTTTCTACCTTTGCAACATCTTGTTATATATCCCCTTCTCTGATATTGTCTTAACAGCAAAGGTCCTCATCATCTCATATGTAGAATGTTACATCAGCTTTCTGGTTGGCCTTCCTGCCTCAAGTTTCTGTTAATGTTGATCCTCCATTCAATTGCCAAAGGGAATTTCCTAAAAGCACAGGTCTGATCATGTCAGCCCACTCCCCACTTCCAGTTACTCCCTATTAACCTTCAGGATCAAATATAAAATCCTCCCTTGACTTTTAAATCCCTCCACAACTTGGCCCCTTTCTACCTTTCCAATCTTCTTACATTTTACCCTCTCTCCATGTGCTCTGAAATCTGGTCACACTGACCTTTTTGCTGTTCTTGTACATGATACTATCTCCCAACTCTGTGTCTTTTCACTGGCTGTCCCTCATGCCTGGAATGGCCTCCCTTCTCATCTCTACTTTCTGGTTTCATTGGCTTCCTAAAAGTCTCATCTAAAATTGTACCTTCTACAAGAGGCCTTTTCCAGTTCCCCTCAATACTTTAGTGCCTTCCTTCTGAGATTATCTCCACTCTACCCTAAATATAACTTGGATATACAGAGTCGTTAGCATGTTTTTCCCCCCCTGGAGTGTGAGAGTTCCTCACAGGCAAAGGTTGTCTTTTTTGCCTTTCTTTGGATCCCAGGACTTAGCATAATGACTGGCATATTTTAAGCACTTCAAAAATACATATTGTCTTGACTTCAGTATATTTTAATTCTTTGAAATTAATATATCATAGATATGTAGTAAATAAATTAATCAGACTACTAAATTCCAAACATCTCTTTCTAGATGAATGGAATTATAATGTATAAAATCATAACAACATTGTGTTAACATTGGGTAATCCAAGTTACTAAAGCATATAAAAATAAGGGCCAAAAATATGGGGTTTGTGTTAAAGTCAATTATCAGATGAAACTGAAAAACAGGCACTCCACCCACGATATCCTGCTAATTCAGTCTTGCCGGTTAACAAAACCACAAAAGTCAGACCCAAGAGTTTTACACAATCTTAAACAGTATTGATACATCTAGAAAGTCAGAGAATGGCAAAGTGGATTGAAAAAACCTGGGTATTTCAACAGTGTAGGACGAACATAAGCTCTGTGTTTTTGGTTGTTGATAAACATAAAACTGAAGTCATACACAGCAAGATGATTAGTTATTTCTTAAAGGTCTCCTTTCTTTGCACTTTTTGGCCTTACTAATCTCAAATATTAGAGAAGGATAGTGAGGATTAAGGTGAAGCATAGAGGCATCACTTCTGGGTCCACAGGAACTAAAAAACCCCTTGTTCTTTCTGTTTCCAAGTACAGGTTGAGTCCTAGTGGGGGCCTGCCTCTAATTTCTCATATTCGTTGAACTTATTAAGCCTCCCACCCCAATGGAGAGCAGGGTTGCTTAAAGCTTAGAATGTCTTGTGTCTTCTCAAATTGTGGGAATAAAAGAGATATTCAGTTATAATATGAATAAGGTATGGAACAAGTCGTTTGTTTCTACACATAAAAGGAATTTAGGTTTAACACAGAACACCCACAAACACCTATTAACAAAACAATTAAACAGGCATCAGGAACAATTTATAACCACTGTAATAATTTGCTGAAAGGCTAACATCTAGAGCAATTTGCTATACTGATAACGAGTCATTTTACATTTCACCTCAGCTTCCCACTGTCCCTACAATTTCGCTAGTATAACTGGCCAGTCCTCTTCTTGTGGATTACCATCCTCTCCAATGCCTAAGCATTCTTTCCCTGCTACCAGCCAGCTCCAACCCAATGAGATCATGAAACTCCAACCCTTCCAAAGTCAAAAGGCTGCCTCAAATCATAGACATGTCAATTTCAGGAGAGGGAATCATTCTCTTAAAATCAAGAAACAATAAGTAGGAAAGAGACAAAGGCAGCTGGGGCAAAGCTTTCCTAAGCTTGACATGTTCTCAGAGCCACATGGAGGTCAAGTGGAATGTAGAGTAGTTACCCCTTCCCCCTACCCACCGCTCAGGAAACAATTCAAGACAATTCTCACATTCTTCTCAGCCAGAAAGGAAAAGAGTGGAGGGGTGGACTTACTCCTTTTGAACATCTGATGAATTAATTAGTTTCTCTGGCCTAACAGTCAAGATGCTCTTCTTCATCTTAAAAGTGAAAGCCCTTTAACTCTCAGTCACATATGGCCAGAAGCAGGCCCAAAAGCTCCCACATAACCGGCCAGAACCAGTGAGAGTAGTTCTTAGCATACTACATGGAATAGCCCACAGAAAATATGCCCACTGTGCATATTTAAAGTGTGTAAAGTTTTATAACTTTGGAGTTTGGGGAGAATGATTTTTAAAATTTATCATTTAAGCAATGTACTCTCTTTTTAACCAACATCTCTACTTGAATGACTCCCAAATCTTTTATCTCCAACCCTAATGTCTCTTCTGAGTTCCAAACTTCTATCTCCAGCTGCCTTTAGAATATCACTTTTACATGCCAAGAGTTATTAAAAATTTAACATGTTTAAAATAAAACCTATATTTTCCCCTTCTTATTTTACTATTTCTGTTTGTAATTTATAGTCTACTTACCTCAAATGTTTGCAACCTTGGGGTTATAATCTTGACTACTGTCTCTCTCACCTCTCATATTCAATAGGTTACCAAATTAGGTCAATTTCATTTCTACAATTAACCAACAAGTATTTATTAAGCACCATTATGTTCTAGTCACAGTGCTAGGGGCTAGGAATACAAATACAATAAAAGCAACAACCCTGCTCCTAATAAGATAGACAACAAGTATACATATAAGTATATATAGAATAAATATACAATAGTTAAAAACAAGTTAGTTTAAGAAGGAGGACACTAGCAATTGGAGGGGATCATGAAAATTTTAATGTAGAAACAAGTGCTTGAATTGTATTTTGAAGATATGAGGCAACATCTCATATATTTTCCCTCTTCTCTATTCCTTGTGTTAGCCCTCATACCGCCTGCCTAGACTGCTTCAACAGCCTAGTAGCAGATCTCTCTGACGCTGCTTTCTCCCCTTTCCATACTATTCCTCATACCCCTGTCAGAAAAATCTTTTTTATGCATAGATTTTATGCACAGATTTATGCATAGTCATATCAGTACTCAATGCAAAAATCTTCAGTAGTTCCGTATTATCTACAAAGGGAAGTTCAAACTCCTTTGCTGGGCACTTAATACCGTGTTTCCCCGATAATAAGACCTATCCTGAAAATAAGCCCTCCCCTTACTGTGTAAGATTCCTCTAAAATAAGCCCTCCCCCCAAAATAAGCCCTATTGAGATTGCTACTGTAGTGAAGGTGATCCCCTGCGCTACACGCTACCCCCCACCCCGGGAAACGCAGGTCGCACTCCAAGCTGCATCCAATCAGAGCTGCAGCAGTGAGCGCATAATCCTGTTCTTCCCCAGTGATTTGCTTGCTGGCGCCATTGAGAGCAGTGCCGCGGAGGAGAGCTGAGGCAGGACAACATAAGCCCTCCCCTGAAAATAAGCCCTCTGGTGTTTTTCTTTCCAAAAAAATTAATAAGACAGTGTCTTATTATTGGGGAAACATGGTAGTACGCCTTTATAGCTACACCTTTTTTAAATTTTTTATTTATTTTATTTTTAATGTATGGAATAAAACAAGAATTTATATAATAGTATAATAAAAAAGATGATTACATATGAAAATGCAAATTTATTATGTACAACCTGCTATTCCTTTAAATATATGATAATATATTGCCATAGTGCAAATTTCTTTTTTCCCCTTCCTCCTACAGATGGCTACAATTAGACACAAATATGTCTGTTATATGTGTGTGTGTGTGTGTGTGTGTGTGTATACACAAAATCATTCTATACATACTTTTATTTATCAGTTATTTCTCTGGATGCAGATAGCATCTTCTTTCATATATCCTTTGTAGTTAGTTTGGGAATTTATAATAGTCAAAATGACTTATTCACTCAAAGAGGCTCTGAAAACAATATTGCTGTTATTCTCTTGGTTCTGCTCATTTTGCACATCACTGTTTTGTACAAGTCTATCCATGTTTTCTAAGATCATCAAACTCATCATTTCTATAGCATAGTAGTATGCTATCATATATACCATGTACATCACAGCTTGTTCAGTCATTCCCTAACTGATAAGCATTCCCATAATTTCTAGTTCTTTTGCCATCACAAAGAGCTCTATAAATATTTTAGAACATATAGAACATTTAGAACTTTTCCCCTAATCAATAGCTCTTTGGGAATAAGTCCAGGTTGCTCTCCAAAATGGTTAAATCAGTTCACAGTTCCACCAACAATGAATTACTGTCCCAACTTTTCCATATTTACTCCAACATTTAGCACTTCCCCTGTAATTTTAGCCATTCTGATAGGTATAAAATGATATCTCAAGGTTTTTATTAGCATTTCTCTAATCAATAAAGATTTAGAGAAATTTTTTTTCATAGTTTTGATTTCATCATTGGAAAACTGCCTGTTCATATCCTTTGACCATTTATCAATTGGGAAATGACTCATATTCTTATAAATTTGACAAAGTTCTTTATATATTGGGGCAGCTAGGTGGCATAGTGAATGGAACACTGGCCCTCAAGTCAGGAGGACCTGAGTTCAAATCTGGCCTCAGATGCTTAACACAAAAAATTAGCCCTGTGACTTTGGGCAAGTCACTTAACCCCAATTGCTATACCTTCCCCCTCCAAAAAAAAAAAAAAAGCAAAAAAATTCTAAAAAAAAAGTTCTTTACATATTTGAGATATGAGACCTTTGTCTGAGAAAATGTCTATAAAATTTCCTCCCCAATTTTCTGCTTTCCTTCTGATCTTGGCTACATCTCTTTTATTTGTACAAAAAAAAATTTAATTTACTGTAATCAAAATTATCCATTTTCTACCTCTCTCTCTGCTATCTCCTTTTTTATTAGTGAAGTATTTTAATTATTTATATTACCAATTTTACAGATTGACTCAAGTCAGCTCATTGTTTTCTTTTAAACATTAACTATTCTTTTTTTTTATTTTAGAACACAAATATAGAATAAAGAAAAACATAACATAAATTTAAATATAAAGTAAGAAAGGAGAAAAAAGGCATGTCATGTGCATAGCAAAACATAATAGAGGATTCAAAATATGTAACAATAAATTTTCATTTCAAGAAAGCCTGTGTGATATATACTACACACTGTGTTGAAAGCTGTCCATATTTTCTTTGCTTCCTTGTAAGTTTTCTTTTTTCTGCTGTCTACTTTTTTTACTTTGTTTTTTCCCCTCCCCTCCCCTGCCCTAGAAAGCTACAATTAAGTGAGGATATATTTTCTATAGCTATAGATATATACATACACATATACATATATACATACATATATAGACATAACATATCCTACTCCTGATCTTTGTTTTTTATGTTTGTGCCTATCTCTTGTTTCCTACCCCTCCTGCTTCCTCTACTTTACTTCTACCTGCTACCTTGCACTCCTATTACTTGCCTACACCCCTCCAAGGATCCCTCCCCTATCCTCCCATTCCCATTGATCTAAACACCGTTCTCTACCCCCTTTACCTATTCCTTCACCCTCCCCTCTAAAAATCCCTCCCTTGCCCTCTCCCTCCTCCCAATCCCCTTACCATTTATTTCTTCCGAATTTAGAAGGCTTTTATACTATTCTAAATATATATGCATTGTTCCCTCTTAAACCCATTCCCAATGAAAGTAGGTTACCAGAACTACCAACCCTCCTCCCCATCTAATTACTATGTATTGATTCTTTCTCTTGTACCTCATTTGTATAAAATAATTACTCTTTTTAGCTGTTCCTAAATGGTTTTACTTTTTAAATTCATATCATACTCAGGTTTACCCAAATCTTTCTTGTGAGCTACCCAATTATTAATAAGAATCTTAGACATATGTTTTCCATTTTACATATATAAAATTAAAGGTCGGTCCTTATTGAATCCCTTTTAATCAGTCTTTGGTACGTACTTTATGCTTCTCTTGACTCTTGTATGTCAAATCTTCTATTAAGTTCAGGTTGTTGTTTTTTTTTAAACAAAGTCTTGAAAGTCTGATAGTAGATCAAATGTACATTTTTTTTTTTTTTAATTCAGGCTTAACTTTGCTGAGTATGATATTCCAAGACCTGCGGTCTTTTGATGTCTCCACTGTTAGGTCTTGTATGATTCTAATTTGGCATCATCATATTTAAATTGTTTTATTCTTGTTAGTTTTAATATTTTTCTTTGAGCTGGGAGTTTCAGAATTTGACTATAATATTCCTATGAGTTTTCCTCATAGGATCTCTTTTAAATGCTGATTGATGAATTTTTTTCTATTTCTACTTTCCCCTCCCCCCTTGTTTTAATGCTTCAGGACAATTTTCTTTAATTATTTCTTGTATTACTGTATCAAGATTCTTTTTTTGATCATAGCTTTCAGTTAGTCTGATTATTTTTATGTTTCCTTTTCTTGATCTATTCTTCAGATCTACTGTTTTTATGTTTCACTTTCTCTTCTATTTTTTCATTATTCATATTTTGTTCAATTATTATTATTATTATTTTTGCTTTTTGAAGGGGGCAGGGCAGGGTAATTGGGGTTAAGCGACTTGCCCAAGGTCACATGGCTAGCAAGTGTTAAGTGTCTGAGGCCAGATTTGAACTCAGATCCTTCTGACTCCAGGGCCAGTACTCTATTCACTGCGCCACCTACACACCCCTGTTTAATTATTTCTTGATCTCTTATAATTTCCCTGGCTTTGCCTTGCTCAATTTCTAATTTTCAAGATGTCATTTTCTTCCCTAAGATTCTGGATCTCCTTTTCTAATTGGTTGACTTTCCTTTCATAATCTTGTTTTTCTTGGATTATTTTTTTTTTTTTAGTTTTTTTCTCCATCTCTGTCATTTGATTTTTAAAGTCTTTTTTAAAGATCTTCTGTGAATTTTGGGGGGGCAAGTGACCATTTGACATTACTCTTTGGGTTAGAAGGGGGTTTCTTTGCTTCAATAGCCTCCTCTGAAAATGAACCCCAGTCTTCTCTATTCCCATAATAGCTTTCTATGGTTGGATTCTTTCTCCTTTGCCTGTGTATTTTTTGTGTAAATAGCTTAATTTTTGTTATTCACCTCTAGCCCTGGAGTATAGGGATTGATTGGTGCCCCTTGCCCCAGATCTTCAGTTCTCTCCTCTAGCTTGGAGCCAGAGCCAAAGACAAACTGCCAAATCTTCAACCCCCTGTAAGTGCCCACAGCCAGGGGCAGTCCCCCCCCCCCCCCACTCACCAGGCTTGTGCTTTTTCCTTCTTACCCTACTGCTTTTTGATGCATAGCTGAGTCTGGTGTTCCTTATCAGCAGAGGTTCCCTCAATCTTCCTAGGCTCAGACACCCAACTCCCCTCATTGTCTCGGGGTTTTGTAAAAGTTCCTGTGGCTGGGGCGGGAGGCAGCCTCCCAAACCAACTAACCCCAGGGCTTGTCACTAGCTCTTAAAGGGGACCCTAACCTGAAGTAGTTTACTCTTCACAGAGACCAAACCTCTTCCTGAGATTTTTCTTCTGATCTTCTCAAACTGTCCCATGAAGACCCCTGTTGTACCCCTATTCTCATTTATTTTCACCAGTACTTTGTTCACCCTAAGGTGTTTTTCTATCTCTTTTGTGGGGAAAAATCTTGAGAGTGGAATTTTCTGACCTACTCTACCATCTTCCCCAAATCGTCTATTCTATCACTTTTTTATTCATAAATTGTTCACCTATACATAAGTCTGATAAGTAATATGTTCCCTGTTCCTCACATTTTCCTGTAACATCTCTTATTACAACTAGGTTACATATCACTTCTGACCTCATCTTGGTAAGCCGTGTAATAGCTACAGCTTCTCCAACATATACTATTTCCATCATTTGTCATCTTTGCCAATTTTCTGGGTGTGAGATCGGAAAGTTGTTTTGATTTGTATTTCCTGTATTATTAATAATTCAATAACTGATGACTAAATGGTTTGCCAATCTTTTGAGACATTTCAAATGGTCAATTTTTAAAAGAGAAAAAATAAATTGTTAATACTTGGGAAATCATTTAAAACTCTATGAGAAAGGCAAATTAAATCAATTTTGAAGTACTATCTTTTTCATTACTTCAATAAATCTCTCCAGTCAAGACCACAAGCATTTCATAAGCACTTACTATATGCCAGATACTATATTAAGTTATGAGTTACAAGGAAAGGCAAAAAACAGTTCCTGCTCTCAAGGAGCAGGCAACATGCAAACAACTATGTACAAATAAGACATATATAGGATAAACTGGAGGTAATCTCAGAGAAGAGGCACCAAGATTAAGGACTAGGAAAGGCTTCTTGTAGAAGATGGGACTTTGGGAGAGAGACAGAAAAAATGTCTGGAGTTGGAAGAGGAAATATGAGGAACTTCAAGGAGCCAGTGTCACTAGAGTCCAGAATACTTGAAGAGAGTAAGGTATAACAAGACAGGAAAAGTAGGAAGGGAGTGGGATATTGAAGGGTTTTAAAAGCAAAGAGGATTTTATATTGAATCCTGGAGCTAATAACTAGAGTTTACTGAATAGGAGGGGTGAAATGGAGGATAGTGTATATGGTCAAACTTGAAATTTAGGAAGATCACTTTGGCAACTAAATGGAAGATGGATTGGAGTAGGGAAAGACTTGAGGCAGGGAGACCAACCAGGAGGTTTTTGCAATAGTCCTTTACCTGTGAGTTAATGAGCTTCTGAACAATGGAGGCATTATCTGAGGAGAGAAAGGGGCATATAGGAGTACTGTTGCAAAGGTTGAAACAACAAAACTTAGCAACTGGTTGGATACAGTGGGTAGGAGATAGTGAGGAGTCAAGGATGACATTTATTTTGCTAGCCCAGGTGACACCCTTGATTGTAATAAATGTTCTACATTTTTTACAAGCTGCCCGGAAATCCTTTGGTGGGCCATAAGCCTCCCTTGGGCCCGTGTGTTAGTGTAGGTCTGTTCTAGTGCTTCATGTAATAAGCATAAAACTGGGCCTTGCCTTCATGGGAACTCCTTGTCCATGTAGATGCTGATTGGACATGTGGCAAAGACCTCTAGTAAGCATGTGTTTCCCTAATTTATGTCTTGCTTAATATTATTAAGAGTAAGAAGATCATAATTATTCCTACTCTTGCATTTATCAGGACATCTTTTGTATTTTGTCAAAATCTTATATTTTGACCTTAAAATATAAATGAGAAACACCTTGTAGTAGAGTTTTTAAGATAGCACTTTGCTCTGTGAAATCAATTTAAAAAAAACAAACCATAGCTGTGTTTGATCTTGGGCAAGTCACTTAACCCCAACTGTCCTGTCTTCCCCCTCTTAAAAAAAAAAGGAAAAAACAACAACAATGAACACTGTGGGATCCTGCATTTTTTTTTCCATCTGTTTGACTTAGAAAACTGTAATGGCTGGAGAAAACCATTT
Organism: Petaurus breviceps papuanus; assembly: GCF_028583685.1. Classification (NCBI taxonomy): domain Eukaryota; kingdom Metazoa; phylum Chordata; class Mammalia; order Diprotodontia; family Petauridae; genus Petaurus; species Petaurus breviceps. The sequence continues at coordinate 1,067,724 of NW_027187380.1, forward strand.
GTGAATGTCTGCCTGTTCTTTTCACATTCTTTTCATTAAGGACACTGATGTTCTATGTAGTCTCAAAAATTCTGTAGTGGTATGACAGTAGATACATGAGTCAGAATATATTGATAACTCCTCAACACAATTTTTTAAAAAGTAGTCATAATATCCATGACTTTTTCCCCAACCATCTAGATAGATATCTTCTACTTTCAAATAATTAAAAAAAAAAAAACGTCCTTCAGAACTGTCAGCTTTCTCACAAACAACCCTTGTATATATTTAGTCTGGTCTGACTACTCTTTCCATCTTTGTCATGCTAAATGCCATTTTTACTTCTTCATTAAGTATAACAGAGACTGATGCTAGAGTCCCTATATCATGGCTTTACTGTCATTGATTGAATAAATATTGTGCTATAGAAATCTTGACAAAACTTTTCTATTTTTTGTCTGTTGTCTTCTAGTTTCACCTTCCCAGTGATCTCAGGTTGAATGAGTATAGGTCTCAAGCTAAGTTTTCTCTACTCATTTTTCAGTTAATCACAGAATCTCAAAATTGGAAGGAACCTTGGAGGTCACCTAATCTAGCCCATACCAAAAGAATCTCTTTTACAACATATTCAACTGTGGTGCTCTAGTGTTTGCTTGAAAACCAATGGGAAGGGGGGAGCAGGGTTGAGAGGAAGTAAATGGCTACTTCCTGAGGCAGCCTTTATACTTTGGGATAACTTCTCAGTAACTTTTTCCTTATATCAAGCCTATATTTGCTTCTCTGGAAGCTTCTACTCATTGCTCCTAGTTCTGTTCCTCAGGGCTAAGAACTCATTTAATCTTTCTTCTCCTGGAAGCCTTTCAGACACTTGAAGATGGTTATAATGTCCATCCCAAGTCTTGTTTTCTGCAGGATAAAGATTCTCAGTTCCTTCAGGCTATGATACTTATACAGCATGAGGTTAAGGCCCTCCACCATTCTGGCTGATCTTCTCTTGTTTCAGAGAAGTCAAAAAGGATTAGACCTAAGAAAAGATCTGTAGGGGCCGCTAGGTGGTGCAGTGAATAAGAGCGGGGTAGGAGGACCCGGGATGGTTCCAGCCTCAGATACTTAACACCCACACAAAATAACTGGCCGTGTAACTTTGGGCAAGTTACTTAACCCCAATTGCTTAAAAGAAAAAAAAAGACTTGTAGATATGATGACTAAGATAATCAGTTTTAGAGACAGCTATTTCAGTTGAGTGAAGTCAGAAGTCAGACTGCAAGCAACTGAAAAGCCAGTGAAAGGAGAGGAAACAGAGGCTACTTTTTCTAGGAATTTGGCTGGGAAAGAGAGGAGAGATACAGGGTAATAGCTTGAGTGAAGAGTTAGGTTTGGGGAGATGTGGGCATGTTTTTAAGTGGCAGAAAAGGAAAGTACATATGAAAATTGGAAAGAAACAGGATAGTCAAAGGGGCAAGAAGTCAACAGATTTCACTTAATAGTAGCTAGAATTAAGCAAAAAACTCTTCAAGAAACAAATAGTAAGTTTTGGCATTAATGCAATCAGCAAAAAAAAAAAAATCAGGGAGCTTCTAATTGTCCTTTCCTACTGTGAACAACATTCTGGATTCCAACACATATTACATGATCACTGCATATCCCTCTTCCTGTTTTCTTTAATCCCTTTCTCCTTAACTAATTGTATATCACATTGAAGTTGCTTAATAAATGCTTATTGATTGATATCACTCCCCTTTCTTTGTAAAACCACAAAATTAACAGTGCAAAATTGGTGAACTCCACCCATGTTACTCATGAACAAAAGCATAAACTGATCCTTAAGAGGAAACCACTAACCCTATCACATGATACAGGAAGATGAGAGAAAGACAGACTGTATGGTTGTTGCCCAGCAGTGCAAAGATACAAAAAGATTCATCAAAAAATGTGGGGAGCCAAAGAGGCCTGGTTCAGGACTCAGATATTAAATCCTAATAGTGGCCTTTAAAACAAGAATCTCTTTGAGACGGGACTTTTCGTCAAGTTAGCTCCTGAGTTCTTTGTTATGGGTTATACTTATAAGGATGTTACTTGAGTTCTGAGATCAATAGGTTTTACCCCAAGATTTTAGTTATTAAGAGCCAAAATATTTGATTCAGCACTCAGGTATCTTTGGGTTGTCAGCTCTATACATGATGTCTTTTGAGGATTGCAGCTTTGGCTTTGAAGTTTGCTCTCAATTGTATCCATTTATGACTGCGGCTGCATTAGCAGGTACCGGAGGCCTAGATCAAAGGTCTTACCCTAAGACTTTAGTCTCCTAGATAACAAATCCTTATCAAATTATCTATTCTGTGCTACTTCCAGGATACAGCAGACTATGTAATGATTAGAAAACCTGAGACCCCTTCCTTTGTCTCATTTGCTCTATAAAAACCTTGTCCTAAGAATCAATAAATGGAGTTTATCGTTCTTCCTTGAACTACCCACATGGCCTGGTCATTTCTTATTCACATCTCTGAATCATGCTAAGTGCCGGACACTGAGCAGCTCACAGCAAAAAAAATCTGCTTTATGCATAATTGAGGAAAAAATAAAATTTTATTTAAAAAAAGAAAAGTTTGCCGGTCTAAACCTCTCTACATCTGTCATTTATCCCGAAACAAACCAAAATAGAAATAACCTGTCCTCTTCAAATTCTTTCTCTAAACACACACACACACACACACACACACACACACACACACACACACACACACAC
>NW_027187380.1:1070458-1107776 GCF_028583685.1 Petaurus breviceps papuanus
CACACACACACACACACACACACACACACACACACACACACACACACCCTCTTTAATAAAGGCCAAATGTATCTTTCTGAGAGGAAGTTTTTTCAGAAAGTCCTCCAACATTCTATCATTCTGACTTCAATTTGATAAGAGACTTTATTCTCTGAAATTCTCCAGGAAAAAATTCTAGGGGCAGTTTTCAAGTTGTACAGACTGCCAGTGGAAGGTTAATGAAAGTACATTGTCTCCCCTGAGCTTCAGTCTCTCATTACTAGTTTCCTATTTAATGTTGTAGACTAAATGCTGCCAATACTCTTTAGCATGAGTCTGACTTAGTGAATGCTTTACTCAGGCAAACTCTAGTCTCCTACTGCCTCTAGGATAGATTATAAATTCCTCTGTTTGGCTTTTAAACTGATCCTAATTTACCTGTCCAGATTCAATGGACATGGCACTATCACTCACACTCAATACAGCCAAATTGGCCTTCTCTTGGGTTCTCCTGATGAGGTGAAGGCTCTGGGAATCCCCTTGAGCTCTCCTTGAATCTTTGAGGTACAGGCTCTGGGAACCCCCTTGGACTCTGATTGAATTTGATAAGGCATTTGCATGAGGCCATAAGCCTTACCTTGTGGCTCTGCCCAAAACCTTAGTTACTAGCTTGGCCCTCCATTGTCCATCTACTTCCCACCCTTGAGCCTATCAAAATATCTATACCCAAATCAACTGTTACCTGACCTCATTAACTCCTCCTGAAGACCCTCCCCAAACTCATTACTAGATTCCTTCCACAACCTTTCTGTATATGACACCATCCTGTCTCCATATGGTGTGAGCACCATAGAATTTTCTAGCACAGACTTACTCTGTGTCCAATACAAGTGGACTTTTAATAAACTTTGCTTTTCTTTGGCTGAGAAAAGACGAGTAGAATTCATTCAACAGGACTCAGCATGTTGGTATTTTGGGGTCTGAGCACCTCTAATCCTAAACCTCATCACTCCCACTGTAGTACTGTACCTTGATTAATGCTAACAAGACCCAAGTAATAATTTCAGAATGGACCCTTTATTAAAAAGGCCATGTGGCTGATCAAGCTACGTGTCGGGCTGAGACGGCACCACCCATGTCTCAGGTACAGCAATAGCAGTAGCAGCCCGAAACAGCCCCGATCTGGGGCAGAACCTTGGCTTATAAAGGGGGCCTTAAGTAAGTAGTGATTGGTCAGTATACACCTTGAAACTCCCACCTGACCCAGAAGCCCGTTTACTTCTATGCAGGTGAGCTGACTGGGGAAAGGGCAAAGACCCAGTGGGTGAGGGCGGAGCAGACCTGGAAGTCTGTTCACTTCCTTGGGGGAAGGGGGATTGTGGGGAAAACCAGGCACAACACCACATGACCCTACATTCCCTATTTCTGTGCCTGTGTATTGGCTGATTCCACACACCTAGAATGCCCTTCCCCTCCTGCCTTTTGTCTCAAAGAATCCCCTGTAGATATACTATATACTCTTTTACTATGCAAAAGCAGCCAAGTATAATGCTTTTGAATGGTCATCAGCCCATTGATAATAGCCCTGTTTTCCAATCTAATTTCTAATATTATATAATTATATTATGTATAATTATGGAAATATATAATTCTGAATAATTATTTCTATTTATTAATATATTATCACATTGCAACTAAAGTAATGCTGAGATAAAACCTAGAGCTAAAAGACATATGACAAAATAAATTTTACATTTGCCATCACTTTATAGATTTGCTTTTTCAAGACAAATCCAAGAAGCTAATTCTTCTTTGCTACTTAACTTGCAATTAAGCTATGTTGCCTCAAGGAAATGTAGGTTCCAAATAAGTAGGTTTCTCATAGTAAAGATTAACAATCAGTAAGTTAACAAATACTGATAAAGCACCTACTATGTGCTAAGGCACTGTGCTTAGCACTGGTGATACCAAGAAAGGCAAGACAGTTACTGACCTCAAGGAGCTCACAATCTAATAGGTGAAACAACAGAAAAACAATTGTATGCAAATAGAGGATAAATTGGAAATAGAAGGGGGAAGGCACTAAATTTAAAAGAAGTTGGAAAAGGCTTCCTATAGAAGGTGGAATTTTAGCTGTGACTAGAAGGAAGCACGGAAGCCAGGAAGCAGAGATGAGAAGGCAGATCATTCTAGGCAAAGAAACAGTGAGTGAAAATGCCCAACTTTGAGAGATGAACATCTTGTTCAAGGAAGAATATGGAGGTCAGTGTTACTGGACTGCAAAGTATGAATTAGGGTTTTAGGTGTAAGAAGAACAAAAGGAGGGAGGGGAATAAAGGGGGAGAGGGAAGGGCTCTGAATGCCAAACAAAGAATTTTATATTTGAGCTTGGAAGTAACAATTTATTGAGGAAAAGGGTGTCATGGTCAGACCTGAGCTTTGGTAAGATCACTTTGATAGTTGAGTGAAGGATGAATTATAGTGAGAAGAAACTAACCAGTAGGCTATCACAACAGTTTAGGCATGAGATGATGAAGGTTTATACTCAGGCACTCAGGGTGATGACAGGGTCAGAGTGAAAAAGAAGGCGAATGGGAGAAGTGTTAAAAAGGTAAAAATCTATATGTGTTGACAACAGAACAGATAAGGGAGAGAGAGAAGGGGAACTGAGGAGCTAAAGATGAATGTTCAGAGACTGAAGGATGATGAAGTTTGGGGCGGCTAGGTGGCAAAATGAGTAGAGTGCTGGCTCTGGAGTCAGGAGGACCTGAGTTCAGATTTGGCCTCAGACACTTAACACACACAAACAAAAAACCTAGCAGTGTGACCTTGGGCAAGTTACTTAAACCCAACTGCCCTCCAAAAAGCCAAAAAAAAAAAAAAAGAATGATGAAGTTTGAAAGGGGGTAGGGTTTGGGGGAAAAGATAATGAGTTCAGTTTAGGACATGCTGAATAAAGAGAGATAAAAGCAGTACGTTTTTCTGGTCAATTATAACTTTGTTTTTCCTCCATACACACAAGAGAGAAGGAAAAATTATAAATAATTAATGAAGTTTTAAAACAGAGATATAAAGCAATTTCTCCATGGTATCAAATACATTTTCTAAAGCATAAGTCTAAATTCAAACTTGGTGCTGTTAATCTCCTGAAATCAAAATCTCATCACAAATCTACATCAATTTATCTTCTACTACCAGATTTAAAAAATTATTAACTACAGAATATAAAAGGGGGGCAGTAGTTAGGTGGCATAGTGGATAGAGACCTGGAGTCAAGAGGACCTGAATTCAAATATGGCCTCAGACACTTAGTAGCTGTGTGACCCTGGGCAAATCACTTAACTATTTACCTCAGTTTCTTCAATCTGTAAAATAAGCTGGAGAAGTAGCCAGTATCTTTGCCAAGAAAGACCAAAATGAGGTCAGGAAGAATCAGACATGACTGAAACAACTGAACAACAGAGTATAAAACAGCAAAGTCAAGAACTAAAGTGTCAAATTTAAGTATTTATATATAATACATAAGTTCATGTAGACATTGTAGTTTCCATTTATTTCAAATTTAGAAATCAAAAATCAATAGATACCCAAAAGCAATTGCCACTGTTCTGGTCAAGACATGCTGACTGAATAAAACATCAACATAACTGAGGACCTCTGGATCCATCTGAGGCAATACTTAGATCCCACCCACAGCTGAAAAGAATACCTGACCAAGAGAAATAATCTGACCAAGGAAAATAGCCAAGAGATTTGTATATCTATAGTTTTGCAACTATTTAATATATATATTTACAATTTGCCTTTAGTTAGTAGATGTTCACTAAGACTTGACTAAAGACCTGATGGGAGATGGAAGAATGATGATAAACTCAGAATATTTTAGAGCTGCTTGGGGGATGGTGTCAAGGAATCATCTATTCCAAAAAGCAAAAGATAAAGGCTTATCATTAAAAGTATTTATTGCCCTGTATAACTGAGTATAATCCTTCAGAGGAAAAAATAGACCTTTAATAGGAGAGGAGGGGAGGAGAGGGCAGTACCAGAAGCAAGAATCATAAGCAAAACAAACATCAACTTTGGAAGATGGATTATACAGAGAAAGAGGTTAAAAAGAGAGAAAATGTAATAACCAGAGATTGTGTCTGCCCTCAATGAAGAGAGGTTTTGTTGTTCAGTCATTTCAGTCTTGTCCTTACATGACCCCATTTGGGGTTTTCCTCACAAAGATATTGGAGTGCTTTGCCATTTCCTTCTCCAGTTCATTTGGCAGATGAGGAAACTGAGGCAAACAGGGTTGACTTGTCCAGGGTCACAACTAGGAAGCATCTGAAGGTGGATTTGAACTCAGATTCTCCTGACTCCAGGCCCAGTTCTCTAGACACTGTGCCACCTAGCTGCCTTGGTGAAGAGAGGAGGTGCCAAAAACCACTACCACTATAAGAACAGACCACTATCATTATAGCTTAATGTATTGACCAGATTCCTTATCTTTGTAGTAAATTTCTTTGATAAAGTTCTGATATGTATTTCACAGGGTCACAGATTTAGAGGTGGAAGGAATCTTAGAGGCCACTAACTCCAAGCTCCTCATTTTATAGAACGAGAGGTTGAGTGATTTGCCCAAGGTCACACAAATGAAAGCCAGGATTTGAAGAGAGGTCCCTTGACTTTAAACTTAGCACTCTTGTATAAATGCTATGTGTGTATTTGATAAGAAGAGTCAAACAGAGAAATGGTCAAAGGATATGCACAGGCAATTCTCAAAGAAAGACAAGCTACCAACAATCATACCAAATCACTGCTCCAAATCAATTCTAAAAAAAGAAACACAGGGGCGGCCAGGTGGCTCAGAGAGTAAGAGCACCAGCCCCAGTATCTGGATGACCTGGGGATCAAATCCGGGCTCAGATACTTAGCACCACACCCAGAAATAACTGGCCGTGTAACCTTGAGCAAGTTACTTAACCCTGATTGCTTAAAAAAAGAAAAAGAAACACAGAACTATTTTGAAGTTCTACCTAGCATCCATCAGATATGCAAAGACGACAAAATGATAAAGGGAGAAACTGAGAAGCACCACGGTTGAGAAGGACAGAACATTTGCTGGAGGGGCTAAAACAGGACAGGCATACTACTACACTGTGCATAATGGAGCTCTGGAAAGCATTTTGGTACTATACTCATAATCTGCCCATATCCTTTGACCTAACAATACCACTATTAGGTTTAAGTAGCTTATACTATATAAATAAAACAAAAAGGAAAAGGATCCATACGTACAAAATATTTGTAGCAGCACTTCCTATTGTAGCAAAGAACTAGAAACAAGGCAGGTACTCCCATAAATTGAGAAATGACTAAATAAATTATGACATGTGAATACAATAGAATATTATTATGCTATAAGAAATAATAAAAGGATCAGATTCAGAGAAACCTGAAAGGATTTCAATGAACTGATTTAGAGTGAAATGAGCAGTATGGAGAACTTACAGAATACAGTAAGGTAAAGAAAAACAACTGTTTAAGAACCACTTACTGAATGACTGATCAGTATGATGACCAATTAGAACTCCCAAAAACTAATAATGAATCACATTACATGAGACATTGTAATGGAAATGCAAGTTTAAAGATCTTCCCTGCCCCTAGGCTAAAGTGCACCTGGAGCCTGGGCTGGGAGGCTTGTTTTTCAGTAGATACTTCTTGATTGGCCAGTGGGTCCAGAAGGTTGTTACATTCTCTGAGCCAGGAGAAGGCTATATAAGCCCTGATGTGTAGCTTTGTTTTGGGGGCTCACTTTGAGAAGTGTTCTGTGATTTGATCTGGATTCTGGGAAGCCGTTGTCCAGAGCCCCCTCCCCCCCCCCCTTTGAAAAACCCAGATGTTGAAACCCAGATGTTGATTGGGTATGGATGTGATGGTTGGACAGTTTGAAATCTGTCCACTTGATCTGTTTCTGTCTTGATTAATTCTGCCTGTATACTTTGAAGTTCAGGGTGCTGACCTTTTTCCCCTGAACGAGGTAAACAATATATGTTTGACTGATTAAAGTAAGCTTGTTAACCCATTTTGAGTTACTTTCCTTTATCAAAGCAGATCCAAGAACCTGTATGGGCAGCAAACCCTAAGGACGTGCTTGGGGTGCTTGCCGCTACAGACATTCATTTTCAGATATAGTCAACTTAAGTCTTTACTTTGTATATGTGTTTACCAAGGAGAGCTTTTATATTGGGGGTAAAGAATTATTAGAGGAGAGATGATGATACCAAAAAAAAAAAACAAGATCAATGAAACTTGAGGAGAAATGCAGATCACAAAAGGAAATTCAGAAAGGAAAACAGAACATTGAAAATGTAATTGGATGGCAATAATGTCTACTATGGAGGAGAGGGGTATTTGGGGGCACTTGTGCTCTCCCTTTCTACGAAGGTGCTTCTCTCAATTCTAAATCCACTCAAGTGGTCCAGGTTCAGTCCTGGGAGAGCCTGAACTCTAGAGAAAGGGGCATGCTCATTTTTTTCCTCATACTCTCTTGCTCTTTATGACCCCCAACCCTAGGAAAACTACTTAAATCTTAGTTTTGGCTCTTATCTATAGTCTCCCCAAAAGTGGAGAGTAGAATATTCAATATGCAATGCAAATGCAGTATAGGACAAGCTATTCATTTTCTCTACACAAAGAGGTGCTTAACACAAGAGACTCGTAAGTGTAAATTAACAAAAACTTAAATAATCAACAAAAACAACTTATAACCACTGTCATATTCTGCCAGGAGGATAAAACTTAAAACATCAGAACATGAAGCATTTTGAAGGAAGGTTCAATAATTGGCCTTTCTCCTTCGATTCATTTCAGCACTATCTAAACCATTCTCTCCACATCTTCTAGCAAATCAGGCCAAAATTCATCCCACCAGTGGTCACCTTCTCAAATAAGCTTTAGTAGGTACTGAAGGCTCCTATCAAAATGCAACCAGCACCAACTGAGGACCAGTTGTTCCCAACACCCAAAACTCATAAGGTTGCCTCCAAAAATAAAAACTTATCTCAGGATCACAGCTCAATCACCTACAGTCAGAAAAGCAACACAAAGCAGAAAAGGCAGCCAGGGGTCTAAAGCCCAGACTCAGTCTTATGCTTGCCTAAGTTAACATAGATGATTTGGCTGCCATATGATCAGAGAGATGCTGGAAGAGCTCTAATGGGCTTCACAGACAGGAAAAGAAAACCAAAGAGTAAAATCACTCATTCCCCATTAAGCAAGCCACCTGTTCTGACTCTGATAGCCAAGCTTCTCCAATGAAGCTCTGCCAAAGCCTCTCCCTTATCCCCCTGCCTATCTTCCCTTTCAGTAGTTAGAGAATCAAGGTACCTTTAAGAGGATTGACTGTTTCATCATCCCAAAGCCCCAAGTTCTTCAGTGCTGAATCAGAAGCATTGAAGGCAGCTCAACAAATGTTCCAGTTGAAACATACTCAAATACAGTTCTGCTATACTTTAAAAAAAACTAAGCCACATAGAACAGATTCTTTTCTTCTTGTTTATACAGGGTATCCCAAAAGTTTTAATGCAGTTTTAAGCTTTAATAGTTTTTTTTAATAACTTAATCTATACTTTTAGAACACCAGGTAAAAGGAAACGTTCCCATTTATGTTTGTCGAGTTCATAATATTTAAAAGGATTTTTTAATTATGCAATTCTGGCGACAAAACTATCTTTACTAATTTAATTATCTGAATATTTAGCAAAAGTAATACTAACCTAACTAGTTCTGTGCTTCTAAGGGCTTTTTCTAGCTGTATTGCAAATGCTTCACTGATGAGTGTAATGCGAATGTAAATTTTAAAGATCTTCCCTGCCCCTAAGCTAAAATGCACCTGAAGCCTGGGGTGGGAGGCTTGTTTTTCAGTAGATACTTTTTGATTGGCTAGTGGGTCCAAAAGGTTGTTACATTCTGAGCCAGGAAAAGGCTATATAAGCCCTGATGTGTAGCTTTGTTTTGGGACTCACTTTGAGAAGTGTTCTGTGATTTGATCTGAATTCTGGGAAGCCGTTGTTGAGAGTCCCCCGGCTTTGAAAAAACCCAGATGTGGAAACCCAGATGTTGACTGGGTATGGATGTAATGGTTGGACAGTTTGGAAAGCTGTCTACTTGATCTATTAATGTCTTGATAATTCTGTCTGTATATTCTGAAGTTTGGGGTGCTGACCTTTTTCCCCTGAACAAGGTAAACGATATATGTCTGACTGATTAAAGTAAGCTTGTTAACCCATTTTGAGTTGCTTTCCTTTAACAAAGCAGATCCAAGAACCTGTATGGGCAGCAAACCCTGAGGACGCGCTTGGGGTGGTTGCTGCTACAATGAGCTACAGCCATCAGCACAAAGGGGAAAAAGGTCAAAAAGGGGAAAAAAGTACATAGTAAATTCTATATCAGACCTGTAAATATAACTAGTTAGTAACCAGAAATATGCTGACCTAGAGAAAGCAACAGGAGATCAGAACCACCAATTTCAGCTTTTATGTCAAAAGCAGAAGGAAATAACATTGCATACAGGATGTTAAGAGAACAGGCATAAGAAGCTCCTCTGACTAAGTTATACACTCTCCCCTCCCATAATGCCCTCTCCTCAACCCCCAAGTACTCTGTAAGGAAGTTTTGTTAAGTTTTCATGTTTGCTATAGAAATGAAATATTCTCAGCACTCACCCCGAATCAAGAAATATATATGTACATATATTACATATATACATACACACTTCTACTAGTAAGTACATTTTTGCTCTTTTGTAACATTCTGTTTCAATTATTAACTTTCAAAGAGAAGGCAGCCTTTTTTATAATGCCTTCTATTCCAGGGTAGAAATGGGTTTTTGTAAAGAGCTTTTGCAATAAGACAAAGTTTTAGGAAAATGTAAACTATGCAAAGAAGCAGCGCCAGCCCTGAAAGCTGCCAAAGTGATTTTCCTGAAATGCTGGTCTGATCCCTCTTGCCTCTAAGATCAAATATAAATTCATTTGTTTGGCTTTTAAAACCCTCAAAAGTAACACCAACCTAGCCTCCCAGTCTCACTGTATATTATTCCCTTCCTTGAATCATATAATCCAGTCAAAGTGGTTTTCTTTCTGTACTTTATACATGGCACATTTCTCTTCTCCATACCTTTGCATTGGCTAATCCTGGCCCCTACACACAGTTGAAATGCACTCCTTCCTCATCTCAAACTCTCTCTTTTTTAAGAAGAAACTTAAGCACCATCTTCTACAGGAAGTCTCTTCTGATCTATACCAAATGTTAGTGCCCTCCTTGCCTAAAGACCTTATATTTTACTTTATATTTATTCTATGTATACATGTGTTTTATATATACTTTACATATACAGAAATATGTACAAAACATGTATATGTACATACAAACGTGTGTATATATACACACATATATGTATATACACATATTTGTGTCTCCTGTTAGAACATAAGCACTCCTTGAGAGTGGGGATTGCCTCATTCTTTGTATCCCCAGAACTAAGCAAAGAGCTTGGCAAACCGTGGTTAATAAAAATCTACTGAAACCCTACTTACCATTGTTCAAATTCTGTTCTCCATGCCCCACTGACCACTCCCCTATTCCCACCCCCCCTCAACCCAATGCCCATCCAACTACCCACTCTAAAACTACTCAGCCCTTATATTGTCCTCTCTGGGATGCCTGTTCCACAGGTAACAAACTGGGCATTGATTTAAACCTTTTCCTTTCTAGATTCCTCCATTTTCTTGCACAGGGTTTTCTCCTTATGACACAAATTTCCTGGCTATGCTTGCCCACACTTTTTTCACTTTCATTCACAACTGTGACTCAGTGGTCATGGTCGGGGAGCTGGATTACTCCTTCCCCCACCCTTCACTACCACTTCCAAGGTCTTCCTCTACCACCATCACCCAGTAAACTCTCTTCCTTTCAGGTTCATTCAATCTATATTTATCACCCAATCAGGACTCTGGTAGCTCTTGCCTAATGATCTCTAGGATACCCTTTCTTCCTTCCTCAATTGGAGTTCAGTGCCTGGCTCACAGTCCTTGTCTTCTTCTCAACTTCAGCCCTTATACTAGAGGCCTTCAACATACATATTAATACTCCCTCAAACACTCTAACATCACAGTTTCTAAATTTACTCATTTCCATAACCTACTCCTCTACCCCACAACAATTACATACAGATGTGATATTCATGATCTTGCCAACACCCATAAGTGTTCCAAATTCATGTTCATAAATTCTGAAATTCCCCACTGTCTGTCCACCCCAAACCCTGTTCTTCATCTTTACTATGATCTCTAATCCCTCAACTCCCTGGTTCTTTCCTAGGACATTGCCCTTGAACTTAGCTACACTTTCTTCCCTTCCCCATTTTGTCTCCTTGGTGTTCTACACTGTCCTCTTCTCTCCAGTCCCTTGTTCCTTTATCCTATCAAAGATCTTGCCTCAACAAACCATAGCCTTAGATTACTCCTGCCATTGGCTGCCTTTATTCACTTGCTACTGAACGAAGCTAAAGAAAATCACAAAACCGTGCTGACAAGATCCACCACGATTTTAGGTTACATAAACTGAAGTGGCCCCTCACTGGACCAAAGCAATCCTTTTATACCTCCCTAAGCAATTCACCATCCCACTTACTACTTTTCCAACCAGCTTTTCCAAACCTTTTCATCCCTCCTGAAACTTCTCACAGTTCTCCCTATTCCCATCCTCAACTAAGAACCTTGTCTCCTATTTCATTGAAAAAAACTGGAAAGCTCCCCTCATCTCTATTCTCCATCTCCCATCATTTAAATGCCCTCTGAAATGATTTCTACTTTATCTACATGAAGAGGTAGCCTTTCTTCTTCTTTTTTTTTTTTTTAGCAATTGGGGTTAAGTAACTTTCTCAAGGTTACACGGCCAGTTATTTCTGGGTGTGGTGCTGAATATCTGAGCCCAGATTTGATCCAGGTCATCCTGACACTGGAGCCGGTGCTCTTACTCACTGAGCCACCTGGCCGCCCCTAAGCAATTGGGGTTAAGTAAGTTGCTCAAGGTTACACGGCCAGGTGTTTCTGGGTGGGTGCTAAGTGTCTGAGCCCGGGATTCAATCTCCAGGTCTTCTCAACACTGGAGCCGGTGCTCTTACTTGCTGTGCTACCTGGCCGCCCCGGTAGCCTTTCTTCTTGCCAAGGCAATTCCATCTCATCTTCTCTAACAGAATGCCCCCTTCTATCATCCTTACTTCAATGTCAACTGACTGACTATTCCCCTACTGCCTACAAACATCCTCAAAAAAGTTCACTTGATCTAGCTATTATACTATACCTATGTGTAGCAGCAAGCACCCCAAGTGTCCTCAGGGTTTGCTGCCACCACAGGTTCTTGGATCTGCTTTGATAAAGGAAAGCAACTCAAAATGGGTTAAAAAGCTTACTTTAATCAAACATATATTGTTTACCTAGTTCAGGGGAAAAAGGTCAGTACCCCGAACTTCAGAGTATACTGGCAGAATTATCAAGACAGAAACAGATCAAGTAGATAGCTTTCCAAACTGTCCAACCATTACATCCATACCAAATCAACATCTGGGTTTCAACATGTGGGTTTCTCAAAGCCGGGGGGCTCTGGACAACGGCTTCCCAGAATCCAGATCAAATCACAGAACACTTCTCAAAGTGAGCCCCCAAAACAAAGCTACACATCAGGGCTTATATAGCCTTCTCCTGGCTCAGAGAAGGTTACAACCTTCTGGACCCACTGGCCAATCAAGAAGTATCTACTGAAAAACAAGCCTCCCAGCCCAGGCTCCAGGTGCACTTTAGCCTAGGGGCAGGGAAGATCTTTAAACTTGCATTCCCATTACACTATGCTTGAGAAGGACATCTACAAAAAGTACCTCAACTTCCTTCTTAACTCTCTCAATGGAGTCTGGCATCTGACCTCATCATTCAACTGAAACAGTTATTACTGATAGTTACTACTGCTCTCTCAATTGTCAAATCTAATGGTCTTTTCTCAATCCTCATCTTTCTTAACATTTCAGCAGCCTCTGATACAGTTGATCACTCTCTTCCCTCTATGTTTTACTGACATTGCTTTCTCCTGATTCACCTCCCACCTGTCTGACCACTCCTTCTCTGTCCCCTTTGCTGGATTTTCATTCACATCACACCTGATAACTGAGCCCTCTTCTCTTTTTCTTCCACCCTACTCAATACTCTTTCACTTGGTGGTCTCATCAGCTACCATGTTTTCATCAATCATCTCTATGCAGATGACTCTCTGATCTACTTGTCCAGCCCCTCTCTGCTGAGCTTATCTCGAATCTTCAACTGACTATTAAACATGCTGAACTAGATTTAAATACATATATCTTAAACTCAACAGGTCCAAAACTGAACTTGGAAATCTTTCCCCACAAACTCTCCCTTCTTCCTAACTTCCTCATTATAATTGAGGACATCATTCTTTTAGCCACCAGGCTCTCAAACTAGATATCCATCCTGGACTCTTCACTCTCTTTCATTCACCATATCTAATCTGTATTAAGGTTTGTTGATTTTTACCTTCCTAACATCTCTCTTACAAGCCCCTTTTTGTTCTCTCTTACTTCAACTACCCTAGAACAGGCCCTCACACCTGAAAATTATTCGAATAGTCTGCTGCTTGAGTTCCCTTTTTCAGTCTCTCACCTCTTTCAGTCTATTCTCCACTAAGGTGTCAAACTGATCTTCCTTAAATGCAAGTCGGATCATGTCACTCCCCTGCTCAACAAATTCAAGTGGCTTTCTGTTACCTCCACGATGTAATATAAAATCCTCTGTTGGTTTTTAAAGCCCTTCATAAATTTGCCCTTTTCTACTTTTAAAGTCTACTTAGACCTCACTCCCTTCCACATATTCCTGATCTATTGATACTGTCATCTTTGCTGTTTCTCACAAGGGATTCTCCATCTCCCTGCTTCCTGAATTTTCACTGGCTGACCACCATGCTTGGAACTACTTTCCTCATTTCTGCTTCCTAGCTTTTCTGGTTTCCTTCAAGTCTGAGCTAAAGTTTCACCTTCTATAGAAACCTTTCCTGGGGACAGCTAGGTGGCGCAGTAAATAGAGCACCAGCCCTGGAGTCAGAAGGACCTGAGTTCAAATCCGGCCTCAGACACTTAACACTTACTAGCTGTGTGACCTTGGGCAAGTCACTTAACCCCAATTACCCTACTTTCCCTGCTCCAAAAAAAAAAAACAACCTTTCCTGGGTCTTTTAATCTTAGTGCCCTCTCTCTAAGGCTTCTGCCAATTTATTCTGGATACACCTTTTTTGTACACAGTTGTACAAACAGTTCCTATCTTTCCTCCCCATTAGACAGTGAGCAACTTGATAAAAGAAACTTTTTTTTAACTTTCTTTTTATCCACATAGTAGGCTCTTAATAAATTTGAGCTGACTTTATTGTTAATTGATTGAAGTAGTTAACATACCAGGAATGGAAGTTGATGGAGAGAATGATAGTGTGATATCATCAGAGAAATTAGAGAAAGTGTAACTGATTTCTTATTGCTGTCTTTCATTCAGTTGTGTATCTCACAACTCGGGAGCAATCTATATTAAGTTACAACATGCACAAAACCCTGGGGCAGGTGTGATAGGAAAATAATTTTCAGGATACATCTGAGATTAGTACCTTTACAGTGTAGTAACTTATAGAGCTCCAACACATTCAAATTCAGACAAAAATGGCAACAATTTAATTTATTTAGCCTTTTCTTAACTCTCACAGCATAGTATATGTGTACAACATATATGTATCTGAATGAGAAGAAAACTGCAACTATCATAGGATCTAAAAAAGTTGCTGCATTGAGTCAACAATGTTTTCACCACCCACAAGATCCCTTCAAAATTAAATTAATGGAATTTAATTGAAATAAACCATTAACACTAATTAGCAAAAGGATATTAGTCTTATTTTAGAGTTAGAAAAGACCTTATAGGCTAACTTCCTCATTTTACAGATAATAATAACAGCTAACATTTATACAATGTCTTTAGGTTTGCAAAGTTCTTTACATAGGTGTAATGGGAATGGGAATTTGAAGATCTTCCCTGCCCCTTAATAGACCTAGGGGGAAGTTTGAAGACCTTCCCTGCTTTGAAAGTAAACTCTGCCCCCTAATGGGATGAATGTAATCACATGGAGCCTGTGATGGAGGGAATTTGCTGAAGGGTGCATCAGAGCCCACAGGAAGCTTCCCTGCTGTGAAGATAAAACTCTGCCCCCTAATTGGCTGAATGTAGTCACATGAATTAAACAAGTTTCTTTTTTTTCCCCAATGCAGAATTTTTTTAACAGAAATAAACCCCAGAGCAACCCATTTATTGTTATAATACCATAAAAGAAAGATCAAAATAACATGGAAAAATGTGACACTCGCTTTTGAAGCCCACAGAATATAACTAAGAAAAAAAATACTGCCTTCCAAGTGTCTTCTAACTTCACTGACAATATACTTCTAGTTAGGGACACTTTGTTAGTAATGTTATCTCCTTTTAGCATGATCCGGCCAAGTTGTTTCCTTGACTTTGTTTTAGAGTGAATCTCCTCTGCATCATTCAATACAAAATTCATATACTCATCAAAACCAATTATGCAGGCTTCTATTCGCATATTTACTTGCTCATATAGCCACACCTGCATTCGGGACAATTTTGGAGATACCTGAAGATGAGGTTGATGGGCTGCACCATCACCTTCTGCACCTTCTGGCCCTGGCCGAGGTATGCCGTGGCAGGAGCATACAATGAGAGTACGGAGCATTGAGTGCCTCTGGGAAACCACAAGCAGAACCTAATTAAACAGTTTCTATCATCTCCATGTCGTAATTATTTCTACTGAAACTAAGCAACAATAATTAGAGACAACTAAGATTATGTGTGGCAGTGTGGCAAATGGGCAGGTTTGAACAGAGCTTTTGCCTCCAACAGGCCTCTTCACGAGACTTTTGATGTGCTTGCAAGAAATTTTGTTGCTGTGATTCCATGGGGGGGGGGGGGGGGGGGCACATTAATAGCTTCAAACGACAACAGCATTCAAACACTGTCAGATGTGAATTCCACCAGAGGTGGTTCAACTGGACCACAAGAAACTGTGCCCAACTGTAGCTAAACCAACCCAGTTCAGCACTCCATGAAATTATGTCTCCCTGTCTTCGTTCCAGCCATTTTCTATCTTGTTACTACTGTTACCAGCAAACTCTCCTTGCTTCTAGTCTCCTGAAAACTTCAGCATGAATGATCAAAGTATATAGATATTGGGGTATCAACTTACTGCTGCAATATCCTGTTAATAATCTCCAACAGATCACACCTGGACAATTATTGCTGTTGCTCAGCTGTTTTCAGTTGTGTTTGACTTTGTGACCTCATCTGGAGTTTTCTTAGCAAAGATACTGGAGTGGTTTGCCATTTCCTTCTCCAGCTCATTTTACAGATGAGGAAACTGAGGCAAACAGGGTTAAATGACTTGCCCAGGGTCACACTGCTAGTAAGTATCTGAGGCCAGATTTGAACTCAGGAAGGTGAGTGTTCCTAACGTCAGGAGGGGCATTCTATCCACTGTGGCACCCAGCTGCCCTACCTATACACTACTTTCCATCCAAAAAAAAAATTCATCTTGTCCTTTTTAGATGCCTACTAACCCTCTACTAGTTCTACTCCATGCTCAATCCGGACTTCTACTGAATATCCTCCAGGAAGGCAAGGGTCCTCTTCTGAGAATACTCCTATCTTGGGGTGTTTAAAATGAGGGATCTAGTCTTGGACTTGTCCATAGGCATGGATTTTCTTTCCAACCCATTAAAATCTAGCCCTCATCTAACACACAAAAGGCATTTCTTTGAAAGACTCAGAGTACTCAGTCTGCTTGTTTAATATATTGGAAGCATCTCTTTTTGCCACAGGGCACCCAGTTTCACTGCTACCCCAAGATCAGTTGTCCTTTTCTGACACAGAGGACCTGGGTTTTGCCCTTCCTTCTGGTAAGCAGTCCTTTTCTCTACTGAATATCCCTTCAAATGCCTTGCTATGTAGCCCTTTTTGTTTACTAAAGACTAATTTTCTCGAGCCAACTCCTCCTTTTGAAGAGGAAGTATATAATCAGTTCCTAGATGCTATGTCCTAAAGTCAGTGTAGCTGATATTTCTTAATAATCCACAAAGTCCTAAGTGCTTTTCCCACACCTGACCCTGCAAGACAAATCACCTTGCTAATCTGTATTTCTTTTAATTAAAAAAATTAATAAGCATTTATTTTCTCCACCTCCCCCTACAGGGGATAAAACAAAAACAAAACCTTTGTAATACTGAGCTAAAAAAAATTCCCACATTAGCTCTGGGAACATATGTCTCATTCTGCATCTTGAGTCCATCATCTCTATGTCCAGAAGTGAGTAGAATGCTTCATCATCAGTCTTCTGGAACTGTAGTTGGTAATTGTATTGATCAGAGTTCTTAACTCTCTCAAAGCTGATTTTCTTTACATAACTGCTGTTACTGCATAAATTGTTTTGGTTCTTCTCATTTCATTCTACATCAGGGCATACAAAGTCTTCCCAAATTTCTCTGAAACCATCCTTTTCATTAGTTATGGAACAATAGTATTCCATAAAATACATACACCATAATCTGATCAGTCAGTGCCCAATTAATGACTGTCCCCTTAGTTTCCAGTTCTCTGTCATTACAAAAAGTTTTTAGAAATACTTTTGTACATTTGGGTTCTTTTCTTTTCCTTTGATTTGAGTTTTTTCAGTGTCGCTATGATACCTATTTTGTTCTCTTGGCCTCCCCTAAAATTAGGAGACTCATATATTTATTATTCAAAAACATCACAATACTTTCCAAGTAATTTATACCCTCTCTGGTCAACAGATTTATCCATGATGGCTATAATTCAACAGACAATAGAGAAGCAAAATAGAAAAGGATTTATAATACAATTAATTCAAGAAGCAATGATCTAAGTGGCACTTAATAAGAAAAACAAATATAGGGGCGGCCAGGTGGCCCAGCGAGTAAGAGCACTGGTTCCAGTGTCGGGATGACCTGGGGATCAAATCTGGGCTCAGATACTTAGTACCACAACCAGAAATAACTGGCTGTGTAACCTTGAGCAAGTTACTTAACCCCAATTGCTAAAAAAAAAAAAATTGGGGGGCAGCTAGGTGAGTAAAGCGCCGGCCCTGGAGTCAGGAGGACTCGAGTTCGGTTCAGGCCTGAGACACCCACACAAAAATACTAGCCGGGTAACCTTGGGCAAGTTACTTAACCCCAACTGCCCTCCAAAAGGCAAAAAAAAAAAAAAAAGAAAAACAAATATACAAATTACTAGCATTCCATTTGTACTTTTATAGTTAACAAAATAATATTGTATCAAAGTTAGCACTGATGGGGGTTGATGAAGTCCAGGAACCCCAAGACTGGAGTTCCCTGACAGGGTCATCTGGAATGAATTCACAGACTCAAGCATTCTTTAAGTCAAGATGGCAAAGATTTATTGTTACACTTTACAGCGTGTAAGAGTTCTTAGGGAACCTGTGACCTTAAGGGGATACAGTTACAGTTTATATAGGTTAAACTATAGTAAAACATCTGACAAAAATGCTAAGTAGGTGATTCAGGGAGGGATTAGGGGAGTAGTTAAGGAGTAGTTGTCAGTTCTTAAAGGAACATGCACTTTTAGTATCTACTGAGCAAGCATTTTACCCAAAGTTCAATGGGAAATACCCTAAGGAAGGACTGAAGAGAGGCATTTTTAGGTTGGAAACATCACTTAGTCAACTGGTCTGGGCTGACTGAGGAATACTCAGGCCACCCCCATCAATGTCTTGTTGGACAAGATAAACATAAGAAGTATACATATGTCTAAGTCTAGGATACATATGATAGGTCAGTGAGTGGTAAATATCTTTATGACCCAGTACACAACCAGTTCGTCCAGTACACAAGTGGTTCAAACTAATAAATTCTATAGGTGCAGCTGGCTACTGTATCGGGAAGAGAGATAAATGTTTTGCTAGGGCATGCTGTCCTTGGGATGACTGTCAGGGACAGTGTTTTGAGGTTAGAAGGAAATATGATTTTGGAATTGGATTCCAAGCACAGGCACCCAAGCGCCCTATCCACACCATTAAATCTCAGACAGAAAGCTATTAGTATAGCAGAGCAGATGCCAAGGAGGCAACACACAGGCAGAATGGGGGAAAAGGTAATAAGTATTTATTAAGCTTATTAGATACCTACTAGGTGTCAGTCACTGTGCTAAGCATTACAAATATTATCTCATTTGATCACGTAAACTGAAGAACCAAAGAAAATATAAAACAAAAATAGCATCAAAATAAACAAAAAACAAAAAATTATTTAAAATTTAAAAATCAAACTGAAAATTTTATGCAAAAAACAAAATGGCATTTAAGAAGGAAACAAACTATTTCAAAAGGAGCAAAACTGTCAAAATTATAAAATCCAAAAGTTAAATCTTCTCAATTAACACTGGAGAAAAAAATCAATTAACTAAATTCAACTCCAAACTCAAAGAATTAAAAGGAAAATAAAAATAACAAGGAGCAAAAAACAAATCAAATTTTAAAATTTCACAGGAAAGGTATCTATCTTTCTAGCTAGTGACATTAACAATAGATAGCCTGCTTAAAAGAAGCAGGAAGAATTTAAACAATACTTAAAATGCCAAGTAAGAAACAAAACTATAAGCTTAAAAAAAATTAGCTTTGAAAAAAAGATGAACATCGAAAACTAACAGAGGTAGAGGTATGAGTCTGTTTAGCTAAAGAGGAAAGAAACTACCTACTGCCTCTCTCTGACCTCTGCCACCTGAGGGTGAAGCTACTTTCCCCCTACTCCTCTCTTTAGGAGTCCCTATGGGAGTGACTTTCCCCTTAGTCCCACTTTTACTCAGCCCCACCCCTAGAGGAGTGGGGGGTGGGGAGGAAGGGAGGAGGTGACTCTTTAATATGCTTCATTAGAGAACAATGAGAAGGAAAGCTTCCAGAGACCAACTGCACTGGAGGAAAGCTTCATCAGTCTTCTACTTAGCAAACTCCCTCCTTCCACCACTTAGTAGGCTTATTTGTGTCTAGGTATGATTCTGTATTTGTTTAATCTTTTCCCTGCTTTTGAAAAATTATAATAATAGGTAATGGTAAAAAAAAAAATCTGGTGCTTCTTTAGATCCTATCTGGCAGAAATTCCAGCTCCTGGAAAAAGAATCTCCTCTCTGTGTATCACAGCTTGACCACAGCCTCCCACAGCCTCCCACTTAGCTGCTTTTACTTTTTCCCCAAGGTCTCCCTCACACATACAAAAGATATCTGAGAAACCAATTCCTTTTGAGAACATATGACCAATACAGAAAATGAAAAGACAATTCTTAAAGAAATGAAGAATAGGCTCTGAGAGAGTCAGAAGATGTAAGGAAACAGGGAGTTATGAGTTTTACTGCTGTAATTCTCAGAACAAACAGCCAAAATGTATTCCCAAGCACTTCACTCTCCAATCCTTCCATTAAGGGCAAGTGGCAACTGCAAAGGCAACTAGCTCACAGAAGCCTAGGTAGAGAGTAGAGAGGTCTTTGACAGTCTTGGGGCTCCACAAAGACCACCCCTCAGCTGGATTACACCTTCTCTCATTATCACTGTCTCAGGCAAAATGTCTCTAGCTCTTACCCTCTCTTAGATAAAGGAGAGGCTGACTTTATCCCCTGGAGGGAGAAGGCGCTGAGGCTTCCTGCAGCCTACACCATGTGGCAGTTTCAGCTCTTGGCCTGCAGACTCTAGGGGGACCAAGCAACCAGTCTAAGGGGTAACTGCTCTTGCTTTAACCTGCTTGGATCTGGATTGCAGTCTAGGGTGGAGAACTGGGGTATGTGACCAGCTTGCCAGAGTCGGTGGAGGCTTCAGAGAGGGCACCCAACTAATACCTTCCACAACTGAGAAAACCCCAGCGACTGGGACAAAGATCCCCTGTCTGGCAGCAGAGTCCTAATGTGGCAAAAAGCCCAAAAGTCAAGTAATTGAGTGACAACATGAATAAACGAGGGAAGCAAAGCAAACAGAGGAATCCAATATTAGACTCCTATTTTGGTGACAAAAAGGATCAATGTATGGAATAGGAGGAAGGCAGTGAAGTCAGAACTCCTGCACCAAAAGCTTCCAAGAAAAATATGAGCTGGTTACAGGTCATAGAAGAGCTTAAAAAGGATTTTAAAAATAAATAAGAGGAGTGGAGGAAAAAGTGGGAAGAGAAATGAGAATGATGCAAGAAAATTATGGAATGAGAGTCAACAAGCTGACTGAAGAAAATATCACCTTAAAAAACAGACTAACTCAAATGGCAAAAGAGGCTCAAAAAGGCAATGAGGAGAAGAATGCCTTAAAAAGCTGAATTTGCCAATGGAAAAAGAATCTCAAAAGCTCACTGAAAAGAATCATTCCTTCAGAATTAGACTGGAGCAAATGGAAGCTAGTGACTTTATGAGAAATCAAAATACTATTAAACAGAACCAAACAAATGAAAAAATAGAAGGCACTGTGAAATATCTCACTGGGAAAACCACTGACCTGGAAAATAGATCCAGGAGAGATAACTTAAAAATTACTGGACTACGTGAAAGCCATGATCAAAAAAAGAACCTAGAAATCATCCTTCAAGAAATTCTCAAGGAAAATTGCCCTGATGCTTTAGAACCAGAGGGCAAAATAGAGGTTGAAAGAATCCACCTATCACCTCCTGAAAAAGATCCCAAAAAGAAAACTCCTAGGAATATTATAGCCAGGTTCCAGAATTCCCAGATCAAGGAGAAAATATTACAAGCAGCCAGGAAGAAACAATTTGAATATTGTGAAAACACAATCAGGATAATCCAGGATCTGGCAGCTTCTACACTGAGGGATCAAAGGGCTTGGAATATGATATTCTGGAGGTCAAAGGAGATGGGATTAAAACCAAGAATCACCTACCCAGCAAAACTGAGTATCATGTTTCAGGGGAAAATATGGTCATTCAATGGATATAGGACTTTCAAGCATTTCTGATGAAAAAACCAGAGTTGAATAGAAAATCTGACATTCAGATACAAGAAGCAAGAGAAGCATGAGAAGGTAAACAGGGAAAACAAATCATAAGGAATTTATCAAAGTTGAACAATTTACATTCCTACATTGAAAAATGATCATTGTAACTTATGAAACTTTTCTCAGTATGAGAATAATTGAAGGGAATAGAAATGTGTGTGTGTATACATATATATGTCTATATAGGTGGGTATATGGGCATATGAATAAATATGTGAATGTGTGTATATATGTGTACAGGTATACATAGACAGAGGGCACAGGACCAATTTAATAGGAAGGGATGATACTTAAAAGGTGAAATTAAGAGGTGAGAGGAATATAATGAGAGGAGGCGGGGGAGACAGATTGGGGTAAACTATCTCATATGAAAGAGGTAAAGAAAAATGGTTACAATGGAGGGGAAGAACAGCAAGTCAAAAGGGAATGGGTAAACCTTATTCTCATTGAATTTGGCTTAGGGAGGGAATGACATACACACTAAATACCCTACAGGACCCTACAGGAGAGTAGGGATGAAAGGGATGAGAGGGAGGATGATGGAAGGGAGGGAAGGCTGGGGGAAAGGCAAGTTGGAAGCCCCTACTTTTGCAAATGGACAGGATCAAAGTAGAGAACAGAACAAGTGGGAGGTGGGATAGGAGGGAGGGAAATATAGTCAGTTTTTTACAATATATCTACTATGAAAATGTTTTGCATAGCTACACATGTACAACCTATATTGAACTGTTTATCTTCCCAGTAAGGGTGGGTGACAAGGAAGGGAATGAATCTGGAATTCAAAGTTTTAAAAGCAAATGTTTAAAAAAAAATACACACACACATATATACTATTATCAATATTATTTTACATGTAAATGGGAAATAAGATATACAGGCACTGGGGCATAGAGATCCACCATGCCCTACTGGAAAGTTGGAGGGGGCATGGGAGAAGATATGGGAGAGAGCAGATTGGAGAAAGGGATATCCAGTGGGATCGCTATTTTGGGGTGGTGGGTAGTGGAAAAACGGGGAGAAAATTTGTAACTCAAAATCTTGCAGAAATGAACAATGTAAACTAGAAGTTAATAAAGCATTTGATAAAAAATATATAAAATAAAATACATAAAGGAGAGGCTGAGCTTAAACTCTTAAAATCACAGCTCAAATCTATATTCACCATCACCCTGGTGCCTTTAGGGGTTTGTGCACTAGGTCTTGTCTGACACTTGGGAACAAAAATTATGAACCATTTTAGAATGGATACCTTAGGGTCTTTCCTAGAGGCTGCCAGGTGTTGCAGTGAATACAACAATGGGGCTGGAGTCAGGGAGACGGAAATTTAAATCCTGCTTCATATAGTCCCCAGTTGTGTGACCTTGGGTAAATCACTTCTTTCCTTCCTTCTTTTCTTCCTCCCTTCCTTCTTTCTTTCTTTCCAGTAAAGAGGAAAGGGAAAAAATTAAGTGCATGTTAATCAAAAAAATAAAATTTAATAAGAAATAAAATTAGTTTAGTAATAAAAATAAAATGAATTAGCTATACTTAGGGATTTTTAAAAATACACTGAAATGCAGGATTAAATGGGAAAAAAGAGGGATAAAGTGTTGTGTATGACCCCATTCTTGCCAGCCCCCTCCCCCACTGGATCTCTGCCCTTCCCCAGTCAGCTCACCTGCACAACGGTAGGCCTGCTTTTGGGTCAGGGAGACTTGGTGCTGGTGGAAATTTCAAGGTGTGTACTGACCAACCACTGTTTTTGGCCTCTGCAAGTTTCTGCTTACGTAATACCTAACTGTTGGCCGCGTGGCCTCCATTTAAAAGCTGAGGTTTTACCTAAGATCTCTGCTGAAGGACCTGGGATGGTGGGGTGGTACCTTGTCAGCCCACCATGTGGCCTGATCAGCCAACATGGCATATAATAAAGGGTCCAATTCTAAATTGTTACTTGGGTCTTGCTCACGTTTTCTGGGTACGACAAAAGATGTAACAGAATTTAATGAAATAGAAGAAGTTAAAGTAGAAGAGGACAGCTAGGTGGCACAGTGGTTAGAGTGCCCCTCCTGAAATCAGGAACACTCATCTTCCTGAGTTGAAATTTGTTCTCAGACACTTAGAAGCTGTGTGTCCATGGGAAAGTCACTTAACCCTGTTTGCCTCAGTTTCTCATCTGTAAAATGGGCTGGAGAAGGAAATAGCAAACCACTCCAGTATCTTTGCCAAGAAAATGACCTCAAATGGGGTCATGGAGAGTAGGACACAACTGAAACTGCTGAATTAAGGTGGAAGAGTCAAACAGAAATTCCAGGGACTAAACACTACAATCCCCCAACAAATGAAAAAAATCTTTGGTGCTCCAAAGTTGTAAGAATAAGAGGCTTTATAAATGGATACAAGGAGTTGTAAAATACAGAAGGGAATGAGTGATGTACACTCATCAAGTCCATGGCTGATGTGTGAAGGGATTCATATGAGAATGAACAGGTGGAAAAAGACAGGGATTTGAACTAGAAGAATTTGAGGTGGGTATAGAAAGGATCTCAACCCAACAACAGGAAAAGGTGCCACTTAAAAGTATTCCTATGAAAAAAGAATTATACATCTGTGATGGGAGATAGGGACTTTCTGACAGATTTAATCTGGGGGAAATTGGTGTATTGGGAGACCATTTTTCTGAGACAAAGTATTGTGCCCCTGTGGACCACACTCCACTCCTAGAAAAGGGAAATTCAAACTCCTAAAGGTATCTGGCACCCAAATGGGTAGAGGAATCATGAAAAGATAGGAAGTCACAGCCAATATGAAAGAAAAAATTTGGTGAGAGCAGGAAGTGGAACTAAAATACAGAATAATTCCTACCATGGGACACTGCTTCTATTCACATTACTTCTCATGAATTGATACTTTCCTAAAATGAGTCACATCAGAAAAAAAAAGTAATGATGTGGCAAATCTAACACAAAAATTGGTTAAAAGGAATTCAAATGTAGTACTTCAGAAACTTTAACTGCATGAGGAACACAAAGAAATTAAAGAAGGAATCAAGATGCAGACTAAGAATCAGAGAAAAGTATTTCAGAACAGAAAGGTAAGAAGAATTAATGAAGAGAACAAAATAGTAAAATCTTTCTTAGAAAAAGGCACAAAATGAACTTTGTTCAGGCATCAAGACAGCTGCCCAAATCACAGCATACAGCCTAGCGCCCACATGCCTATTTCAGCAAAAACCTAAAAATCATACCAGAATAAAAAATGATCACAAAATCCAATGAAAAACTACATTATGCAACTTTTTCTTCCATCCCAGAACTACATAAAACTCAGCTAGAAACCTACAGGAAATAGAAAAAATTTTAGCCTCCAACACAACCAGAGACCAGCCAAAAATATCTGCAAAGCTCTGTATCAAAAGGCAACAAGAGCAGAGACTTTCCTAAACCAGAGGAGTTTACACAGAGTAGTTGGAAACTTCAGGGTGGATCTTGGAAGCATCTGGGAGCAATAGTAACCTGGATGGTTATTACAAGATGGTAACCACATAGTGGGGATGAGAAGCATTCGGACCCAGGAACAGAGGCTTCAAAGTACCTAGCACTCCCAGTCAATAAACATTTATTAAGAACCTGTTATGAGATACCATAGATGGCCCTGAAGATAGAGAGCTCTCAGTTTCAAAGATCTAGAAGGCCTAGTCCCACAAAGTAGAGGTCTGTTCAAGTACATGAGGAACCTAGGGTAGACAAAGCAGGGTTAATCTCCATATGAAACAAACCCTATAGGAGGGCCAAACCAAGAACAATTTTTTTTTTACATGAACAAAGTAAAATCACAAGGAACCAAGAAGATACAAAAAGAATTATTGGAACACAAAAGTATATACCCAAAAAAATAAATTCTAAAGAGATTATCTACAAAAATATGAAAAACCCAACTTAATAAAACACCAAATAGAGATCTTAAATAACACAACCTTAGAAAAGGAAATTAACCTAAATATAAAGGAATAATGAAAAGAGAAAAAAAAAAGCACAGATGGATTTATAGGAAAATTCTATCACACTTTTAAGGAACAATTATTATTCATAATAATAGTTAGCATTTCCATAGTATTTTAAGGTTTGCAAACTGTTTTATACATGTTACCTGACTAGATCCACACAACAGTCTTCTGAGGTAGGTGTTATTTTTATACCTTTTTTATAGATTAGGTAACTGAGTCTTAGAAGCAAAGTGACTTGCCCAGGATCACAAAACTAATACTTATTAATAACTAGTAACTGTCTGAAATAGGAATTGAAACTCAGGTCTTCCTGGTTCTAGAACCAACACTCTCTCCATTGCCTATCTAACTGCCTTATTTAGTACCTATACAACACACATTGTTCTCAAAAACCAAGAAAGCACTCTATGAAACTCTTTTTATAAAGCAGAGTCCTAATCCCTAAAACAATTCTAATACCTATCCTAAAATATTACAAATAAAAGGAACTACAGAATAATATAATAGAAATTTAAAAAATTTAAAATTGCTGTTTTGCTGGTACTTTGTCTGTCTGTTTTGATGTTCTTTTGCCAGATTTGTCCACTGGTGAAAGACAGTCCTGTTGTTGAAGAAGTCTTGGAACCTGGCTTTTGGTTAAGAAGCCCTGAGACTGTCCTGCAGACAGAGAGTGAATACTGTCCACTGGTGAAGGACAGTGCTGTTGTTGCAGGGGTCTGGAGACTGTCCTGCAGACAGAGTGAATACTGTCCACTGGTGAAGGACAGTGCTGTTGTTGCAGGGGTCTGGGAACCTTTCTGTTGGTTCAGAAGCCCTGAAGAAGGATTTTCTTGTTGTATGTTTACAGAAATCCTGGGAGAGGGTTTTGCTAATGTTTTCAGGGGTTCTAGGACTGTTCTGCAGACAGAGGATGAATTGATGAAGGGACTGGCAATGTATCTTATGGCCTTGCTAAGCCACATTCCATTACTATCACAATGAGTCAGAGTAGGATTGGGGAAGAGTAGTTGTTTTTTTTTTTTTTAGCTTAGATGTACAGGTCCTATTTTCATGAACTAACGGTAAAAGAAATCCTAGAGGATTCTGAGACCTGGAGGACTGGAACAATTTTTTTTTAATTCTCTTTTCCACTTCCCCTTGAAAGGATCAAAGCCTGAGAAAGTAAATAGGTCTTTTAAGCAATGGCATCAAATCAAGCATGATGTAAATTGAGAGTTCTATTAAGCAAGTAGAGATTGAGACACAAGTTGGGTAGTAAAAAATCTAAAGGAAGAAAGAATATTTACACAAGAGCTTTTAGCATTCCACTGATGCCTTGGAAGTTCACAAATCATAAGACAGTTTTAAACAGTCAATATGACTCACTTAGTGAAGGGTAAGCCTGACAATATCTCTGAAACTTTATGCAAATGACTGACAAGAAGAATATTTTCTCTAGAGTGGAATGTTTAGACCCTAATAACACTCTAAACAGGGATCTGCCACCTGCCTACAAGCAATTATTTCTGCAGCAGTAAGTTGGCCAGGGTTCCCAGGTATTGCTGAGAAAGCTGTTGCTCCAAGTTAAAATTACCCCATTTTGCTTCAATCAGACAATGTATCTGGAACTCATAAAATATTATAAAATTTATATTAGATGTAAATGGGGAAACTGCAGAAGTCTTTAGATCAAGGGTTAGGTTCCAACAATAGTTCACAATATTATCAGAATGTGAAGGATGGATTGATGAGCACAAAACCAGAAGTAGTGCAACTAGGTGGGAGATAAGGGGCCTAAACTAGACTTGGATAAAACAAATAGGAATGGAAGCTAAGAAAAGAAGAGATGGGACAGAAAGATCAAAAGAAGATGGGGAAGGTAGGCATATGTGTAGTAAGTCAGTCAACAACCATTTGTTAAGCACCTGTTATATGCTAATCACTATGCTCCGTGCTGGGGCTACAAACACTAAAATGAAACAATACTTGTCCTGCTTACAAAGAGAGTACAATTTAGCCAGTGAAGAGAAGATGTAAAAATATAAGTATAGGAAAATAGGGTGGAAGAGTATAAGAGAGGGAGGGGATAGGAGGGATAGTAGGTTGGGGGAGGGGGTAATCAGAAGCAAACACTTTTGAAAAGGGACAGGGTCAAAGGAGAAAATAGAATGGGGGGGGGAGGCAGGATAGGATGGAGGGAAATACAGTTAGTCTTTCACAATATGACTACTATGGAAATGGTTTGCTTAACTACACTTGTATAACCTATACTGAATTGCTTGTCTTCTCAATGGGGTGGGTAAGGAGGGAAGAAGGTGGAGAATCTGGAACTCAAAGTTTTAAAAACAAATGTTAAAAAACTGTTTCTTCGTGGAACCTGGAAATGATATACAGGCAATGAGGCGTAGAAATCCTTCTTGTAACGAGGAGATGGGAGGGAGAGAAGAGACAGAAGACTGAGGGAAGTATGCTTGTCATCTTGGAGTGGAGTAGCGGAGAGATGGGGGAAAAATCTGGAACTCAAAATTTTGTGGAAATGAATGCTGAAAACTAAAATAAATAAAAAATTTAAAGAACTAAAATTTAAAAAAATACAAGTATAGGATACCAGTTGATTTCTGGTTAAGACAGCCTTGTAAAAAGGTTCCAAGGAGCCAAATCTCCACAAATCTCTAGCAGTGATCTAAAAAGAACACCACACTGAACAACAACAAAAAAATCCAAAGAGAAATTTCATTGTCTTTTCATTCAGCCCAGGTATTAAAGAAAAAGATAACCAAAAGCTTCAAAAGTTTCTTACACTGGAAGAAGGATTTTGTTGAATTAGGTAAAAGATGATGAAATAACAAAAAAAATAAAAAAAAAAAGATAATGAAAATTAGTCTTCCCCTGGACCCAGAGTAGATTTGTTGTAGTACTCGGCACTCTACTGGGTACAAAACAGATGGGCCCTTTCAATGGAAAAAAGATGTGTGCCCCAGCACTCCCTGCAACCAAGGGATCAATGTTGTTAAACAACTTGATCAAGTAAGGAAATGAGAGGATAAGAGGAGATTAAGATGGACAACGATTACATAAAATTGAAAAACTTTTGCACAAATAAAAACTGACAGAGTTAAAATTAAGAAGCAAACAGTTAATGGAAGGAAAAAGAAGTTTTGGAGTGAGTTTCTCTGATAACCTAATAGAGAAGATATATATGGAACCGATATAAATATATAAGAACAAGAGTCATTCCCCAATAGATACATGGTCAAAGGACAGAAGTTTCTTCTCAAGGTAAAAAACTCATGCTTTCAACAACCACATGATAAAATCTCTACTAGTAGAAAAATGCAAGTCAAGTCAACAAGTATTTATTAAGCTTTGTTAAGTTATGTGCTGGATACGGAGTGCTGGAGATACAAAGAAAGGCAAAAATAGTCCCTGCTCTCAAGTTCAAAGTCTTTTAGGGGAGACAACATACTAATAACTATGTGTATATAAATGTGTGTATACATACATTCATTTATGTGTGTATGTGTGCATATATGTATGTATATATGTGTGTGTGTGTATGTATATACTGGAAGAGATGTCAAAGGGAAAATAACAGCATGAAGGGGGGAGGACCAGGAAAGGCCTCCTGCAGAAGGATCTGAGCTGAGACTTAAAAGAAGCTGAGAAGATAAAACATTCCAGACATAGAGGACAGCCAGTGCAAAGGTAGACAGAAAATGGGAGTGCCATGTGAAGAAAAGGAAAGAAGCTACTGTCACTGAGTACACAGAAAGATGTAAAGTCTTAAGAAGATCAGAAATATAAGAAGGGGTTAGGTTGTAAAGAGCATTAAATATCAACCAAAGGGCTTTATATTTGATGCTGGAGGTAACAGAGAATTTATTAAAAATGGGATGGACACAGTCAGACTTGCACTTTAGGAAGATCACTTTAGGAAGATGAATGGAGGAGGATGGATTGGAGTGGAGATACTTGAGGCAGGGCAGTTAACCAGAAGGTATGGTAGTAGTTCACATATAAAGAGATAAGGACTCGTAATAGAGTTGCAGAGAAGAGAAGGGAATATATACTAGAGATATTATAAAGGTAGAAAGATAAGGAGGTGGCAATAGATTGGATGTGTGGATGAATGAGAATCTGGAATTGAAAATAACACCTAGGTTACATGTTAGCTTAGGGGACTGGAAGGATGATGGTTTTTGACAATAATGGAGAAGTTCAGAAGAGAAAAGAATTTTGGGGAGAAATTGACTAAGTTTTGGGCATGCTGAGTTTAATGTATCTATGAGGTATATGGATAGATCTAAGAATTATCTGCACAAGGGGCGGCCAGGTGGCGCAGTGAGTAAGAGCGCCAGGGAGACCTGGGATTGGTTCCAGCCTCAGATACTAAGAACCCACACAAAAATAAATGGCCATGTAACCTTGAGCAAGTTACTTAACCCCAATTGCTTTAAAAAAAAAAAAAGAGTTATCTGCACAGAAATGATAATTTAATCTACAGGAAATGCTGAGATAATCAAGCAAGATAGAAGGAGAAAAAAAAAGAACAAATCAAAATAACCCTGAGGTTCCACCATACACCCTTCAGATTGGCAAAGGTGACCAAAAAAGAAAGTAACAACTGTCAGAGGCTATGTAGGAGAACAAGCATACAGTTAGTGAGGTTATGAATCAGCCCTACCACTCTGGAAAGCATTTTATATTGATACCCAAAAAATAATCCAGAGATATCACTACTAGGTTTATGCTCAGAAGAGTTAAAATAAAATAAAAGCCTCATATATGCAAAAAATATTCACAGTACATTTTTTTTTGTTGTAGCAAAGAACTGGAGACTGAGGGGATGCCCATCAATTGGGAATGGCTGAATGAATTATTGTTAATAAATGTCATGGGATACTACTGCAGAAATGACAAAAAGAATGGATTAAGAAAAACCTTTGCTTCAATATATGAACTGAAACAAAGTGAAATGAGTAGAACAAGAACAATGTATATAATGACTACAGCACTGTAAAGAAACACTCAAGAAAGATCAAGTTCAACTTTTTTGACAGAGAAGATCCTCCAGGAGGAAGGGATGAGTGAAAAAGCATTTTAAGCACCTACTATGTGCCTAACACTGTGCTAATCACTGAGAAAGCCAAATAGAAACGCGAGTCATAGAAGGGACATAGATGGATCAAACACAAGTAGACTTGGAAAAATCTTCTTTTTCATTTAAGATAGGAAATACATACATACATATATATATGTATATATATATATATACACACACACACAAACATAAATACATGTATATATATAAATATATACAAATTCAGAAGACAGTAGATTCCAATTATGTTGCCAATTCTGGATGAAGCCATCTCTCAAAAAAGAAACAAAGAGGTGCATGCATTGTCTATGATGAACACTGTAGACACCAGGGACTCTCACTTTACTTTAATTACCCTAATCTACCAACTCATCCCAATTTAAGACAAGTAAATATACCCAAATTTTCTAAATAATATCACAAAAGATTATGGTTTCACCAATTAATGCAATTTATACATGTCTATTCCTATTTATATCTATTTGGTTGCTAAAGTAACTCAATGTAAACCTAAGGTATCAAAGCATGTAAGCACACACTGACTCAATCACAATTATTTAGTTAGACTCTGTCCCCAACCATGACAGGGAAACCTCTATTGAATAAAGGGGTTTAAAATTCAGTCATGCATAATCATTAGTCTGTACAAAGACCCTACAGAAAAACTAGCTACAGCAGATTTTAGCTTTTCTTTTGAAATTCTATGTAATGGGATGATGGAATTTTAAGAATTATTCTCTTTCCTACATACTTCAAATTATGTGCTCTTGTAAAGATTTCATAAGAAGTGCCCAGCTTACAAAAACTGTGTTGAAAAATTTATATGAAGTCAGTCTGAAACAATTTATAGAAAAGGGTTAGGTTCCTAGCTTAGCTCAAAAATCTATTCCTTTAGAATTTATCATAATCAGGGGATCATAGATCAAAAGTGAGAAGGGACATAAGAAGTCAGGTAGCCTAACCCCCTGTAGTAGCAAGCATCCTAGCATACTCAGGGTGGCTGCCAACACAGGTTCTTAGATCTGCTTCTCCAAAGGAAAGCAACTCAAAATGGATTAATAATCTTACTTTAATCAGTCAAACATATATCATTTTACCTAGTTCAGGGGAAAAAGTCAGCACCTTGAACTTCAGAGAATACAAACAGAAGTTACAAGCAGACAAACAGGTCAGCAGACAGGACTTCCCACTGTCTGACCATTACATCCATACCTAGTCTGTTACCAGAGAGGAAAACACCAACATCTGGGTTTTCAAAGGGGGGGGGAGGGGGCTCAACAGCTGCCCAGAGTCTCATCTGGCCACATCATACAACTCTTCCCAAAGTGAGCCCCACAGCAAAACCTCACATCAGGGTATACTCCTGGGTCAGAGACCATCACAACCCTTGTGACCCACTGCCCAATCACAAAGTAATAAGGTGTGGGTATTCCTGAAGAACAAGCCTCCCACCACAGGCTCCAGGTGACCATATTCAGCCCATTAGGGGGCAGAGCACATTCTCAAATCAAGTAAGGTTCTCAGAGTCACCATAGCCTATCAAAAGGCCTAGGGGTGGGACGACCAGGTAGCACAGAGAGTAAGAGCACCAGCCCCAGTGTCAGGATGACCTGGGGATCAAATCCGGGCTCAGACACTTAGCACCCACCCAGAAATAACTGGCTGTGTAACCTTGAACAAGTTACTTAACCCCAATTGCTTAGGGGCGGCCAGGTGGCTCAGCAAGTAAGAACACCAGCCCCAGTGTTGGGATGACCTGGGCTCAGATACTTAGCACCACACCCAGAAATAACTGGCTGTGTAACCTTGAGCAAGTTACTTAACCCCAATTGCTTTAAAAAAAAGGGGGGGGGGCCTAGGGATAGTGAAGATCTTCCCATTCCCATAACACCCCCTCATTTTACAGATGAGGAAACTGAGTCCCGGGTAGCTTGTGACTTGCCCTCAGTTCCACTATATACATATCTAGTACAACCTACTAAAGGTACTTTCAGATTCTAATTTAGTCTAAGACAAAAAAATCCTATTGGAGAAAATAAAAACAAAAACAGGTAGCTAAAGGCAAGACATCATTTTTTCAGATAAGGAAATTAAGGTTCAGAAAAAAAACTTAAGAACAGAAGCAGAATTTGGACTCAGGTTCTCTGCCACTAAAACCATTCCTTCCTTACACATGCTTAGCTTGCTTGTTAAAGGTCAGACATCCTGGTAACAGAACACCAACTAACAGTTTCTAGAACCAATTCCCAGGAGACCAAAAAGAGTCAACACAGGAGGAAAGAAGTTTAGATAGAGAAGTACAGCAATGCAACAGGATTTGAGGTGAGGTGGCAAGGGGAGGCAGAAAGGAGGTGCTGAAAGTGAGTGCAGTCAATGGTGATTCCTTCTCTGAATCTTCTCACCTCTGGCAAGAAACAACAGAAATAATCTAGAGAAGCTGGGAAGAGTTCCAAAGACCAGGCAGCCCAAGTCTCATTTCCATGCCTTTGGACAGGTTTCCTGGAATGCACTGCCTCTTCACTTTGGCCTCTTAGAATCACTAGTACCCTTCAAGGTTCAGTTCAAGTAGAACCTTTCCTGCTGTATTTCAACTCCAAAAAAAAAAAAAAAAAGACTGTGCTTATATCATCATACCAAAAAAGTAGCTCCTTGAGAGCAAGAGCTCTTTTCTGTCTTAGTATCCCTAGTGCCTAGGACAAAATAGGCACTTGGTAAATGTTTGTTGGTTAAATGAAGTTCTTTTTTTGGCTTGTAAATGGGAAGAACACATTGTTTTCGCTCTAAAAGGCTGCAAACAGGGGCGAAGATAAATTCTTACATTCCTAAACTGAAATTCATATTCCCATTTCTTAAGCAATCATTTATTACCAAGTACAAATATAACAAAATTCCATTAAAATATACTTCATTATGCTAAAAGCTATCTCTCTCCCCTGAAATTTAGCTACATAAAGGAAGATAGATAATCATTAGATATGTGATTATTTCATTACTATAGAGAGCACTCAGATAAAGAAACTCCCTTTACCAATGACAGCTGGCCCCTTCCTCTCCACCTTATAATCTTAAAAAGCTGCCTAGAACACTGAGAGGTTAAGTGTCTGCCCAAGCTCATAAAGCCAATATGTGTCAGGCAGGACCAAGATCTACCACAAATTCCTAGGTCCCTCCCCTAGAGCCCTCCAGCCACATGAAACATTGAACCATTTATGACTACTCTTTGAGTCTGGTCATTTAACCAGTTCTGAAGCTATCATCAGTCTACATTTCACCATCTTTTCCAAAAGAAAAGCATGAGACTTTATCAAAAGTTTTTCTGACAATCAAATAATTTGTACACTATATCTACAATATTCTCTTCATATTTCAATTAATAAACTATATCCAAAAAGGGTCAAACTCTGGCTCTCATTTTCCTCAAATGATCTTTGGACTAGAAATGACAGACCCAGTCACTTCTTCCTGATGTCAATGTGCCTTCCTGTACCAGGCCCTCTCACCAAGTCCTAATCTTCAGAGGGTTTAGAAATTAGATAATCTAGCTTGTTAGTATAATATATGCATATTGTCTCTAAATAATGGTTATGGGGATTTACTGAACATAAAGTACACAGGCTTTAAAGAAAAGCCTTTGTCAGAACCGCCCAGGATAGCAACCCAACCCTTATAGAGAAGAGACCCATTATCTTTATCACCAGCAATGATCAACTGTCATGGTGTCCAAGCAAAACAAATTATCCTTGGAATAGCACTGCCCTGCTTCAAGCCTAGCCACTGCTGCCATTTTCCAGGAAAGCAGCATTAATATAGATTCTACCTGGCAATTAACTGCCTCTGTAACAAAGCTATTGAAGACCTAAAAAAAAGAAAGTTCTTGCCACCAAACTCCTTGGCACTGTCAAATGATTCAACATCAGAAAAAGCTATGGTTTTATCAATGAAAATGTCATTAAAAGAGCTGGATTACTATGTGCTTTGCTACTAGACCCTAAGAACCACTAGGTGTTTTCATTTGACTTGAAAACTGTTCTGTGTCATCTCCTGATTTTAAAGTGCCAACTTATTAAAATCAGGGACTACCTTGTTTTTCTATGTATGCCCAGAGCTTTGCAGTACTTTGCACATAGTAGTCACTTAATAAAAGTTCCTCCCTTCATTCACTGATTTTTTTTTTGCTTTGCAGTCTGAATATCAACTATATTATGTAAATCAAATGTATTCTAGAAAGGCAAGATTGATAACTAAATTCTTTAAAAGTGCTATGTACTTCTAAAAGAATAGAGAACTGACCTATGGTTTCACTGTCATAGGGAACTATTCAGTAAGGAAAATTCCCTCTGGTCCAGCACCTTCTCTGCAACTTAGCCATTGAAATGCTGCCAACAGCATAGAGAGGTTAAGTGACTTACCCAGACCCACAAAGCCAGTGTCAGAGATAGTATATGAATCTGGGTCTTCCTGATTCTGAAACCAGGTCTCTCTCTATTCACTACATCAAATTGCCTCTCACTTCACACACACACACACACACACACACAAACACACACTCACTCTGTAGTCTTCCAACTGTTATACTTCTTCTAATTTTACAGTTAAAAGTGTGACCACGGTATTTCAAGAAATCTTTTGTAATCCTTTAAATTTCAAACTATTCTGGAAACCCCCAAAGTGAATCATTATTTTCCAGTTTTAGGATTAACTAACTACTCTCTGCTTCTCTTTCTCTACTCATTTAGCTACTAGCCAGAGGTGTAGAAAAAAGGTCAGGCGGAAAATGAGGTTAAGAAAGTTAAATACAAGGTTATCTATGGACTGCAATTATCAAACTTTCCCTAACACTGATAAGAATACTGACAGGAAAGTTTTTCTCCTTTTAAATATATTGCCACAGACTCACCTTAAAAAAAAAGTCATTAGTTTTTCTAACATAAAAAAAATTATTGAAATCCATAACAGCTCACACAATGTTCTCCCAGTAACAAATCCTGACCCCAGCAAATCTGAACGACCACTGACGAGGGAACTGTTGTGCCAGATACGAATGACTAGATTTGGAGCTACACCCCCCCACCCCCCAGCACACACGCACACAGGCACACACGCGCGCACACACACACACACAAACACACACCCACAACTTCCATACACCGGAAACTGAAAAAGCGATAATTCAGAATAAGCAACACCGGTATTTGCATATTTAGCTAGAAAAAGCAAACCACATTAGCGATTATCCAATTTCCTATCAAAAAAATGACAGCTGCCCTGCTCTAACTCCCCAGTTCGAAAGAGAAACAGAGCCCTAGTTATTTGGAAGGCTTTCATTCATGGGGCGATAAGGGTCTGCTCCTCCTGCCTCAGAGCCCGGGAAGGAAGCCCGGCCTGCGCTAGCCCTCTCCCGGGCAGACTTCGGGGTCAGCTCCCTACCCTGCGGCTTCTCCGTTCCTGCCGGTCCCCGGCCGGAGCTCGGGTGCCGTCACACTCCCGGCCCCCAGAGAGGGCGCCGGCCCCGGGGAGAGCTCGAGGCGGGGAGCCCAGAGCCCGCCTGACCAGAGAAAGAGACTGCCTGGGGAGGCAGGCGGGAATGAGCCCCCAGAGTCCGGGGGAAGCCCGGGCGAGGAGACGGGAAAAGAAGGCGTCCTGCTACCGGCGGACGCCGCACCTCGAGGTGTGACTCCCCTCCCCCGCGCTGCTCCTCCCCCCCAGACCAATAAACCCAACCTCGGGGCTAACTGGGGCAGCTGGGGCTGGGGTGGAGGGGCACAGGTGGCACTCACCGAAGTCTTCTTCCTCCATGTTAACGCTTCGGCAGAATCGGGGACCCGGATCCAATGACGAGCCGGCTCGGCCCCGGCGACAGCTCCGGTCCCGCCGGCAGCGGCGGCCCCGGCTCGGGCTTCTGGACCCCGCCCCTCCTCCGAGGCGCCCGCCCGCCAGCCTGCCTGCCTGCTCGCTTGCTCGCTCCCCGAGACGGATGGCACGCGCGCACGCGCGCCCTCTGCCTTCCCGTCCCCTCCTCCAACCCCGCCCCTCCCCTTCTCCCGCCGGCGCCGGGCCTTCCTCTCCCTGGGCCGTCCGGCGGAGGAGCGCGAGAGCGAGAGAAGGCTCGCGCAAGAGTGAGCGAGGCCGCGCGCGCGGACCGCCAGGCGGGAGGCGGGAGCACGCGCTCGAGTCTCCCAAGAGGCCCCGCCTCCCTAGTGCTCCGGTGCTGCCCCTCGCTCCTTGTCACCCTATAAAAAGAACAATGGGGGGGGGGGGGGGGGGGGGGAGGGAGGGCTGGGGCCGGCGAAAGAAGGGGGGGGGGGGGGGAGGGGATGGGGAATTTCCTGCTGGGAGTAGTGTTTAGCAAGAGAGTTACAAAGGCCGAAGAGGGTTGCCTGCCTGTATCCGACAGTGTCCGGAGCTGCTGTGAGCTGGAGGTGATGCGGAAAGGCGTGGTGATGTTTGCTGACGTCAGGCTTAAAGGTTAGGTTTATTCCGAATTTCCCTGAAGAGCGAATTCGGATCCGCGACGTTGCTTTTGAGTCAGGGAATGAATGGCATTGTTGGAAGTGACTTCAGAAGGACAGACTGATGCTCTGCCCTCTACTTGACACGAATGCCATAATAACAGATGGATCGATGATTTTAGTCCCTATTGCAAATCACAAGCCATTAGTGAATTAGTAACTAAGTCCTTAGTTACTAATTAGAGTTAGCTGAGAGCTTAAAGTCCTTGCCCAAGCTCAATACAGCTAGTAAGAATCACAGGTTAGGATTTGAACTCACATCTTCCTGACTCTAACCCCATCGATGTATGTGCTATGCTATCTATTATGACCCATTCACAAACAAACTACACACAAAATAAAGAAATAACAGAGAAGACACTATAATTAAGAGACGTTGGGGGGGGGGGGCGGTTAGGTGGTGTAGTGAATACAGCACCGGCCCTGGTGTCAGGAGGACCTGAGTTCAAATGTGACCTTAGACACCTAAAATTACTTAATACTTACGTGTGACCTTGGGCAAGTCACTTAACCCCAATTGCCCTGCCTTCCCACCTCCAAAAAGCAAAAAGAGAAAGAGAGAGAGAGAGAGAGAGAGAGAGAGAGAGAGAGAGA
>NW_027187380.1:1107876-1235519 GCF_028583685.1 Petaurus breviceps papuanus
GAGAGAGAGAGAGAGAGAGAGAGAGAGAGAGAGAGAAAGAGAAACATCAGGAGAGGCTTCCTGTAGAAGATGGGATTTTATTTGGGACATAAAGGAAGCCAGGGGATTCAGTAGGTGCTGATGAGGAGAGAAATCATTCCAGGCTTGGGGAACAGCCATAGAAAATGCCTGGAACCGAGAAATGGAATATCTTGTTCCTGGAACAGTAGAAAGGTCAGTGTCACTGAATCAGAATACTTGGTGGGAAATATGGTATAAGAAATCTGGAAGGGCAGGAAGGGACTAAGTTATGAAAAATTTTGAACCCCAAACAGAGGATTCTGTATTTGATCGTGGAGACAACAGCCACTTTGGGGGGGGGGAGGCAACATGGTCACACCTGTGCTTTAGGAAGATCCTTATGTTGGCTTAATGGAGGATGGATTGGAGTGAGGAGCAATAAGGCAGACAGACCCACCATCAGGCTATTGCAATAATTGAGTCCTGAGGGCATAAGGACCTGAACCAGAGGGGTTGTCAGAGGAGATAAGGGTGCATACTTGAGATTTTGCAAAGGTAGAACATGTAGGCCTTGGCAACAACCTGGATATGGGGGGGGGGGTGAGAGATAGTGAGGAGTCAAGGATGATTCCTTTGGGGTCTGAGGATCATATTGGTTTCTACAGTAACAGGGAAGATAGGGTTAATAATAGGGAGGAGGGGTGGGGAAGAAAATAAGTTTGGTTTTGGACACATTGTGTTTAATATGTCTACTGGACATCTAGTTCAAGAAGTCTGAAACGAAATCAGAGATTTGAGATTGGAGGTCAGCAAAGAGGTTAAGGCAGATTAAGGAGATTTGAGAATCCTCAGCATAGAGATGGTTAACTCAATTCAAGGGAGCTGATGATATCACCAAGTGAAGTAGTATAGAGGGAGAAGACAAGGCACAGAACACAACCCTGAGTACACCCATGATTAGAAACTGAGGAGTGGTCAGATAGGTAGGAAGAGAACCAGAAGAAAGTGGTGTCTTGAAAACCTAGAGAGAAAAGAATATCAAGAAGGAGGAAGTGATCAATAGTGTCAACGACTGGTGAGAGATCAAGAAAGTGAGAGTTGAGAAAAGGCTATTAGATCTGGCAGTTAAGAGGTCATTGGTAACTTTGGAGAGAGTAGTTTGGGGGAAATAATACATTTAGAAGCTGGATTGTAAGAGATTAAGTAGAGTGAAAGCAGAGGCACCAATTTTAGACAGCCTTTTCAAGGAGCTTAGCCACAGAGTGGAGAGGAGATATAGGATGCTATGTATTGGAAATGGAAGGATCAAGTGAAGATTGTTTAAGAATGGGAGAGACATGAGCATGTTTTTAGGCAGTAGAATAGGAACCAGTAGACAGGGAGAAATTTAAAATAAGTGATAGGGTTAGGGTGACAGAGGAGACAATCTGTTGAAGACATGATGGACTGGAAACTCTTTAGCAGGTAGAGGAGTTAGTCTTGGTAAGGAGTAAAGTCATCTCATGTGATAAAGGAATAAAGGAGGAAAAAGTGACAGAAGGGAGCTTGGTGTGAATGGCTTCAGTTTTTTCTATAAAATATGAAACAAGATTCTCAGCTGTGAGGATGTGAGAGACGGGAACCACAGGAGGTTTGAGGAGGGATGAAAACATTTTGAAGACCCTCTGTGGAAAGTGGGATAGGAAGTTGATGAAAGAGGTATAACAGGATTGCCTATCAATAGGTAGGGCCCAACTGAGGTTGTGACTCAATCAGAATGGTTTTATGGTTTTCTTTACCTTTATCTAGCAACAATGTAGGAGTAAAGGAGGAGGCTGGTGGGAATGATCTACAGGTAAGGCTTGGCAGGAATAATTGAAAAAATGATAAAGGGAGTAGGGACTCAAGAGGACAGAGTTTAATTGGTTCACCAAGGAATCAAATAGGAAAAAAAAAGAAAGAGTGGCTAGTGAAGGGGAGATGGCTTATGAGAGAACTGAGGGGTTAAAGCATCAGAATTCACATATTGACAGAAAGTATGGTTTTGTAAGGAAAGGCAGAGGGAAAGGTGGAAAGGCAATAGATTTTAGCCAGAGAAGGGGATTTCATCAGTTCAAATCTGACCTCAGACACTTACTAGCTTGTGACCCTGAGCTAGTTACTAGCCTTGATTTTCCTCTGTTTCCTCATCTGTAAAATGAGCTAGGAAATGGCCAACCACCCCAAATGGTTCATGAAGGGTCAGATACAACTGAAACAACTGAACAACAAAAAAAAGGGGATTTCAGAATTCTTAAACATGGAGGTAGTATGTTTGTGGGTGGTGGCAAGGTCAAGGCTATGACCATCTTTGTTGTTGTTCACTTCTTGGCAAAGATACTGGATTGGCTTGCCAATTCCTTCTCCAGCTCATTTTACAGATGAGGCAACTGAGGCAAAAAAAAAAAGAGTAGTAACTTGCTCAGGGTAACACAGCTATTAAGTGTCTAAAACCAAATTTGAACTCAAGCCTTCCTGACTCCAGGCCCCACACTTTATTCAGTGTGCCACCTAGCTTCCCCAATGGTCATCTTATACTTTAGTAAGTGTAGGGGCTGGGACTTGGTGATTTTTCTAGATTGGGTCCTTGATCCACTATACCAATGATGACTTAGAAAACCACATAATAAATAAATAAATAAGAAAATCATATAATAACATTATCTATATTCTATTTAAATTTTATTTATTTTGTTAAATATTTTCCAATTGCGTTTTAATCTGGTTTGTGAGGCACTTGGAAGTACGGTAGCAGTGATGCAGCCAATGGATCACTCCTCTGATACTTCTATACTTTACCAGTGCCATTTGTTAAATGCTTTTTATGTGATTGCCCTCTACTAAGAACTCAGAATAAAAGTAGAAAGATAGTTCCAGTCCCCAAGGAGATTACATTCTAACGGAAGGCAGGGAGATGGCAGAGGAAGCTTAAGTGAAGCCTGGAGAAGAATGAGACAAGCCTGACCTGGATACCCCAATTAAGTGGTTGGAGCTAAGGTGGAAAACGATTAAACATTTACATAGAAACTACTATGTGCCAGGGACCGTGCTAATATTATCTTATTTGATCTTCTCAACATTCCTTCAAGATAGATGCTATTGTCTCCATTTTACAGATGAGGAAACTGAAGCAGACAGAGGTGAAATGACTTGCCCTGGGTCACACAGCTAGTGTCTGAGTGTTTGGATTCACGTCTTTACTCCAGGCTCAGCACCCTTCCTGCCCTGTGGCAGTTACTGCACGTTAGCAATTCAGCAACAAAGATTATTTTTAAGCACCAGCGTTTTTTTGCTCAACTTGCTGGCACTGGACTAGGCCGAAGAGAAGGGATAGTTGTTGTTCGTCCTTCGTGTTCCAAGAAGACCAATGACATCACAGGTGATGTCCTGACTCACCATAAACTGGATTTAAGTGAGGCAGAGTTGCACAAAGTCATTAGCCTCACTCTGGCCCTGGAGACAGGAGGACCTGAGTTCAAATCTAGCCTCAGACACTAGCTGTGTAACCTTGGTCAAGTTACTTAACCTCAATTGCTTTGCCTCCTCCCCTCAAAAAAATGGTATCTAAGACAACCCCTTAGATTCTGGTTCTTTTCTTTTTCTCCCTTTTACTCCTCCATTCAGGATCTGGAATTTTGTTTTCTTTGCAGTTATTTCCAGCTCCTCACTATCCTCCTAAACCTCTTCCCCCTAACCCATTCCCACTTGTTTCCTTATTAAGGTTTATTTATCTTTATATAAAAATATGTGTGTATTCAACCATCCTTGGTCCATTTCACATAACAGTCTCACCTGATACCATCCTCTCCCACACTCCCCCCACATGGGTATACTCTTCTTCTCATGTATGCAAATTATGAGATGTCATACAGATCTCTACAATTGCTCAAATAAATTTATCTTTCTCAGTTTCTCTGCACTTTTGTTTGTATTTCAGGGTTCCTAATCCTCTCTGGTCTTCTAATCACAAATCCTTGTTCCTCCCAATTCTTTCCTCCAGAGATTTTGTTCCACTTTTTTAAAAAAAATCACTTAATTCATTTCTTCTAAATATTCATGTAGTCCTTGTAGAAAATCCATTTTTTTTCCCTTTGAGTCTCTGCTTGCAATTATTATGGAGTTATTCTTACTCTTTTTTTTTTTGACATCTCTAGGTTTGCAGTCAATTTGATATTACTGAATGTTGTCTTTGATTTACTCACACCTCCAACTTTAGTTCCTGAATTGGAGCTTTGTGCCTGAGCCATGCTCTACTCTTTTTTTTTTTAAAAGCAATCAGGGTTAAGTAACTTGCTCAAGGTTACATGGCCAGGTGTTTCTGG
This sequence comes from Petaurus breviceps papuanus, assembly GCF_028583685.1. Taxonomy (NCBI): domain Eukaryota; kingdom Metazoa; phylum Chordata; class Mammalia; order Diprotodontia; family Petauridae; genus Petaurus; species Petaurus breviceps. Next base: position 1,112,217 of record NW_027187380.1, read on the forward strand.
GTAGATGCTAAGTGTCTGAGCCCAGATTCAATCCCCAGGTCGTCCCAACACTGGGGCTGGTGCTCTTACTTGCTGTGCTACCTGGCTGCCCCCATGCTCTACTCTTTAATTTAATAAAGTTTTGGGTGGGGTGGTGGATCTCATGGGTTCTTGTCCTGACCTGCCTCTTATGAGTTTTTAAAAACTAGACCAGCTTCAAGATTTTTTTTTATGTATAAATGTCTCTTCACATCCCCTCCCCCCCAAATCTAGGGGTTTAGGGTAGGACAGAGGGATGTCTCACAAAGGGCATTGGTGGTAGGGGAATGTCATTAAGGCAGTAAAAGATTCTGTGTAAAATGGTTAAGGATTTGGGAAGGGTATGTGTATGGAGGATCATGTACTCCCTCCTGCCTTATGATGCTGTACATCTGTCTGTGAAGAAGGGAAATGACAGCTCATCTTCTGTATTGGTCCTGGATACAGTCCCTCCAGTGGTCATTCTGGGTTCTCTTTCCCAGCTGTCTGTAGATAAGTGTGTTGCAGGGCTCAGAAGGCAGAGATTTGTTTGTGGGGGCTAAAGGTCAGCTCAGGCATAACAGACCATAAAGGCTGGGGACTACAAGGAGTAAAGGCTCCATGGGGCAAAAAGAAACATCAGGAGGCCAATCATCTTCTGCTGGGAGCCCAATCGGGTCGAAGATTGTACTTAACTGGTCAGCTTCAGAGTTACCACAGAAGAGAGGTTTCTTATGGAACATCTCTGTAAAGGTGCAGACAACACGCCATATGTCCAAAGGTGTTGCATATGGTGATTGCAATAGAACCTCAGGAGACCAGTACCAGAGTGAGTGACTACCACAAGTGTGAATGCCATCTGGCAGCTGTAGATTTGGGCTAGGCCAAAATCAGGCAGCTTGACCATTCCACTATTAGTCACAAGCATGTTTTCTGGTTTCAGGTCATGGTGGACAATGCAGTTGGCATGAAGAAAGTCTAGGCCTCTTAAGAAACTGTCTCATTAGGTCCTTAATGGTTTCCAAGGGCAGCCTTTATGGAGGGGCCTTGTCTAGATACATCCTCAGGTCTTGGTCCATGTGTTCAACCACCAGGGTCATCTTGGTCTCTCAGTCAGTTCAGGCAGTGGCACAGACATCCATCAGCCAGACAACATTGGGATGCTCAAAGGCCTCTACCCTCCTAAGGAGGGTCACCTCCCAGACAGTGTTGACAGGCAGGCGATCTTCTGGATCTTTGAGGTTCAGAATACTGGATCTTCAAGGCTCTCCCTTGATATCTCAGGCTAGAATGTAAGGGATGTCAGGTCCCCTGGGTCTGGGCTGTCCTAGCCTGACCCCTGTAGCACTATGCTGTTTGGCATTCCACTGGTCCCTTATTTGCTGCCCAGTGCTATTCCTCAAGGCTTTAAGATCTCCATTGTATTATTTACTCAGGGAACTCCTCCATTCTTTTTGCCACCAGCTACAGAGCCTTGTAGCTAAACTTGTCAAATCACTGGTCACTTGGAGCTTGTTTGGATAGAGGAATATTTTGTGAATCCTAGAATACAAGAAGTCACAAGTTTCTCACTGGATTTCTTTTTTAAGCAATCAGGGTTAAGTAACTTGCTCAAGGTTACATGGCTAGTTATTTCTGGGTGTGGTGCTAAGTATCTGAACCCAGATTTGATCCCCAGGTCATCCTCACGCTGGGGCCGGTGCTCTTACTTGCTGAGCCACCTGGCTGCCCCTAAGCAATTGGGGTTAAGTAACTTGTTCAAGGTTACACAGCCAGGTGTTTCTGCTAAGTGTCTGAGCTCGGATTTGATCCCCAGGTCATCCCAACACTGGAGCTGGTGCTCTTACTCGCTGTGCTACCTGGCTGCCCCTCTCACTGGATTTCTTAACCATCATTTGGTCTGGTGATAACTTTAGAGTTTTGCTAGAACAGGTAGGTACATGGGAGTTGGGTAATCTGCCTCTCACAGAGGCAGTCATCCTGTCAGGAAGCTAATATATTTTTAAAAAAGAAAAACATGCTATACATAATAGAGATTCATGTTGTCATATCTATCATCTCTTCCTGTTCTGTACAGATGGAAATATTTGTTCATAATTAGAAAGTTAATTTAAAAACACAAGGATTTTGTTTATATGAGCCAGATTAGAACTCCAAGTCTTCAAAGGCATTTAGGTGCTTTCTTATCTTGGGAATCCACTCCCATATTAGCCATAATAAAAAGTTATTATGCTGTAGCTAGCTCTGAGAGCCCATAGCTAAATTTTCGATGTGAACATTTACATTTCATCAAACCAAGATTCAAATCTGAGCTTGATTTATTGTTGATAGTCTAGACTTAAATGTTAATGATGCAGATTAAATTGAAAAGTGTGTGTTCCTACATCCCCTCCCCCCCAGCCTTCTTGTTAAACATTTACCAACACATCTCTGTATTGCTCTATAAACATGGTATGATCCCAGCAGGAGTGTAGCACAAGGCTTAAGGAATGAAGTGGAGGCTGGTGAGTGTAGGATAACAATAACAAGAACTGGCATTTGTATAGTGCTTTAAAGTTTGTGAATCGCTTTACATCCATTATTGCATTTGAACCTCATGACACCAGTTATTCTTAGAACAGCAAAATAACAATTGAGCAGCTTTGCCTTCCCTGTTATCATTGTCCTGAACGCTCTCAACACGAATGCTTTCCCTTCTTTGATTTTCCTCTTTCCTCTTCTAGTTTTTTTTTAAAGTCTGTTCTCATCCTCTGAGCTTTAGCATTCCTAATACTATTGTTAAAGGACTGTGACACACTTTCATATTCCTCTTCTTTGACTTGCCTTGACTTTTATCTTGTATATCTTTTTAAAAAATTCTAAGTTGGATAACAAAACTGAATGTTGTCAAATAACAATGACTAAGCTAAAAAAGAGATATGAGAAGGCACTTTCCCCTGTCTTTGCAGAGGTAGGGGATTCTGGGGGTGGAACATTGCACATAAAGTAAAAATTCTTTGACATGTTGGTTAGTTTTACTGAACTGTGGTTTCCCCCTCCCCAACCCTCTTTTATCATTTGCTTTATAGGTTTACTCACCTCTCTGGGAGGTGATATAAAAACAAAAGATACGGATGTAGCCGGCCCTGGGCAGGATTCCAGGAACAAACTGCATCACCCCCTGGGAGGTTGTAGTTTACTATTGTGGGGAATCTAAGGTAGCTAGGTTGCACAGTGGATAGAGTGAGTATGGGACTTGGAATCAGGAAGACTCATCTTCCTGAGTTCAATTCTGGACTCAAACACTTATTAGCTGTGTGACCCTGGGCAAGTCACTTAACCCAGTTTACCCAAGTTCCTCATCTGTAAAATGAGTTGGAGTAGGAAATGGAAAACTATTCCAGTATCTCTGTCAAGAAAACCCCAAATGGGGTCATGAAAAGTTGGACATAACTGAACAACAATTGTGAGGAAAGCTTTTTGAGGAATTTGGAACTGGATGTTGTAAGATCTTGTGGCATGTGGAGTTTGCTGCATGACCAGGTCCAGGTTGGTTCTGGCCAGAATTGCACAACAAAGCCCAATAAAAGAGTGAGCCAAAGAAAGCCATGCCGAATGGATTAGGGGTAAGAGTCCAAAGAACTGAGAAGTGGTTTAGATTCTATCTATATACTAAAAAGAAAAATAGAACTGGTACCATAGGCTTCTTAATAATATGTTTAGCCAGGACCCCCAATTTCTTGAGAAGAGTTTGAAGATGGACAGGGAAAAGAATGTCTTCAAGACAACAGGAAGAAACTGTTCTATATTGAAAGCAGAATGAAGGTTACATAAGGTACAGTGTTTCTTCATCCAGTGGATCCTAAAATAAATAAAAACGGCAGCCAGTCTAGAAGCAATGCAGGTATGGATGGGCTTCCCAAATCTGAAAATGTCTTTTTGGTGAATGAAATATGGTGCTTATTAATGTCACTGCGTGGAAACTAAGAACAGGCCTCAGGATCCTGTCAAATTGCTTATACTGAAACAGATTTGTGATAAGGCTTGGACAACACCTTGCTTTGAAAGCCATCAATTATCACTTTGTCTAAGGCTTCAAGTACATGAAGGGGGTTGAACTGGATGATTTCCAAGTTTACTTTCTAAGATTTTTAACTTTTCTATTTTAGGTACTCACTTATGGTGGTGTACACAAATTACTCAGGACAAGCAGTAATTCTTATATAGTTTCATTATGTTATAGTAATAGTTATATGTGCATAAGCTACAACTGACACTGACTCAGACCTTGACCAAATAAAACCAGATTTCTCTACTCTTATTAGCTTTTTGTCAGTTTAGGTGTCAGATTTTGTGCCATACTGTTTCATTTTTCTCTTTTGTTGTATTTTTAATTCTGTGGTTAAATCTTTAGTTTAAAATTTAAAACTACAACTACTGCTGCAAAACAACCTAAATAATCTTCAGAAAACATGAAAAATCCTTCAGTAGGACCTGGCATCTGGAGAAATTGTTATTGATTCCACTATAGTGGAACATCAAGTTTTTTAAAGTTGGAAGACCAGCAAGATGACTGAGAGAAAAGGTAAAACAGCAACTGTTGATATGAAGGAAAAAAATGCTTGTCATGGGCAAAACAATACAAAGACAAAGATTGAAGAAAGGTAATGTTAACTGATGAAACTCATTCTTTCATTGAATGCTATGCCAAAACTGCCAGAAGTTGTCCAGATAAACCTGTAAGATTTGGGTATCTTCATCAAACTGTAAAATATCCTTTCTCCTTCCCAAACCCCCCCCCCCAAAAAAAAAGTCCTATGTTGGAGATTTTTCTTTGCAGTGGGCCTGTAAGTCTTGTTCCTTAGTGGGAATTATGAGCCCTGATAAATGTATCAGTATTTTGAGATGCAGAATTATATCTGATGTTAGAAATTCCTAAATGGAAATGGAATATTGCACATGCTCTTTACCATGCCACAAATAATTAAGAAATTCATCTAAGAGATGGAGATAACCATGTTTTGGTTGTCTGAGAACTTGCTTGATTTAAACCCCTTCGAAAAAAATCTATGGGCTCTTCTCAAGACTAACCATGTCAAAGGTAGACTTTAATGTCCAGTGGGATAAAAGTGTAGTTTCATGATGAAGAATTAAAGAATGTGTCAAAATCTTATGCACTCAAAACAAAATTGTGTAAAACAAGTGATTATAGCAAAAGGACATATTGAATATTAAAAGTTTGTTAAATGACATAAAGTCTTAAGGTTTATTATATAGATCAATATTTTACTTTGTTTCACTTAAATTTGAATACCACTGTAAGACTGGAATGGAACCTGATTATATCCATCCAGTTGGTCTCTTGCCAAGGTTCAAGTTCTTATTTCAAATAGGGTAGTTATTGTATTAGCTTATGCTCTAATTCACTTAAATGGCTATGGCTGCATATGGTGAAAAAAAGCCCCACATTCTGGCTTAGAAAAGGCAACAAGGAGAGCAACTGGTATATACGATGAAGGTTATCACATCAGATAACAGAGCCACCCATGCTAAGAAAGTATTGCTATTCCTTTTACTGACTTGGATTGTGCACCCTGTCCTTGACTCACTGGCTTTCTTGGACTAGACTTCTAGCTTAGTATAGAAGATATCTAGTAGATTAGATGTAGAGAATCTGACTAGTAGTCCCCCCCTCCTCCTCCCTCGACAATTGTGACTCTCCTGGATAACTGGAGGAATGCTGGTCTCTAAATCAGAAACTCCTTAACGGAGATTTTCAAGGTTTAACTACCTAAGTGCTGTGTTAATGGAAGTGTCAAGCCATAGCCATATGCCAGAGGAACTGTACATGCCTAATGTAACAGAAAATGAAATGGGCAACTTTGTATACTACCAATTTCTAAAAATTTCAGTCTTGAAAAATAGTTACAAGATTAATTTTATGATCCTCAACATTCAGGAGGAGAAAACCAAAGCTGGAATGCTAAATAAAGCTAGTCAATTAAATGTATTAGCATAAGTATAGTCAGACTTTGGACTTACTCTCCTAGCCCATATATATTATAGATATGGATGCTTCTAACATAAAACAGCTGGCCCGAATGTGGCAGGATCTGATCTTGACTTGTCCCATTCTTTCTCTAAGAGAGACTGTGACTTTTGCCTTTGTGGACTACCCTCCAAAAGGACATTATACCTATCACACCTTGAATACTGGTAATCTAGGAGTATAATATTTTTTGGGTTCAAGATAAAAGTCCTTTTTTTCCTTTATCACTCTCAGAGAGGATAATAGTCAGCTTATGCTCACCAGCTTGGCTGGTCCCAACAAACCCTTTGGCACACAAAAGATAATCATAAATTGTTGATAAGCCTTTTTATCATAGTAAGCAATAAATGGAAGCCCAAGAAAGTTATACAGATTAGAGTAGGTGAAAGGCTATTTGAGTAGATGAGCTCTTCGCTAGCAGATAAAAAATGTTGACACAATTAGGGATAGAATGATCTCACCAGGGAAATATGTCCTTGGCAGTTTCTAGGATAGCAAGCACTGAGAATTCAGGGACATGTTGGGGGATAGCTTCTGTATACACTTGTGGCTCCAGGGAGATCTTTTGCCCACCATTCCAAAGGTACTCAACATTGTAGGCTCACCAGTCTTTCAGATCTCCTCCTTCCCTACCCCCTCACTGCATGTATGCAGCACCACACATTGTGGTCCCTCAGGTTTAGAAGGAAATGGGGTTCTATTTGCATACTGAGGAAAAAAAATTAGTTCTACCTCTGCAAGTATTTGCTACAAACCAAGATCTATCCTTTAGAACCAGATTTAACTTAAGTTTACAAATGTATTCTCCTAATTGCCAAGATCATCTCACAGGGAATGAAACACATATGACAATGTACAACAATAACAAATAACAACATAACACATACAGTGCACACTGGGTACAGCACTCTCAAGTCATGAAAATTGAGATGGCAAATTACAGAATCATGGAATTACAGGGAAAGAAACTTTGGAAATCATCTAATACCTGGTCCAATTGTCATCCTTTTTATAGCTGTAAAACTCAAGCTCAGTTTTATGTGACTTAGGGTTATATAGCAGGGCTAGAACTAGAACACAGGTCTCCTAATTTCTGGTCTAATGCTTTTTCTGATATGAGTCATGATGAAAAAACACTACTACCTTTTAAATAAAACAGCATGCAAGAGTATATCTTCAGACCAACAATGTGTAATAGAGTGCTAGATTTGGAATTAAAGGACCTGGATTTGTACCCCACAGTTTTCTCATCTGTAGAATAAAGGGGATTGAACTAAGGTGAGCTCTGAGGTCCATTCCAGCTCTGCATTTATGCTAACAACCACTGGATATGAACAATAAGACTAAGTGATACTAGTATGGTTAGGGAGAACCTGAAACTTGGGGACTTCATAGTATCCCACTTTCCAACCTGATAAAGAGAAGTCAGATAAGGCAGAACAGAGTAAAATCATAGCTTTGAAAGGTGGAAGAAAATTTGGAAGTTGTTTATAATCCAGTTTCATATATAATAAAAAAAAAACTCTCCTTAAAGTATTCCTGAAAAATGGTCATCTATCCTTTTCATCTTACATAACCACTTGTCATTCATTTTTGTTGTCTGTTAAAGTTGCTTTGCTATTTAATTCTCCACAGTTGTTCTATCTCTCCAATTAAATTTTAAGTTCCATGAAGAAATGGCTGGGGTACATAGCAGGTCCATAGTAGGTGCTCAAAAAGGAGTTATAAATTGATCTTGATTGACAGTTAATCAAAATTCCTTCCAGGCTATGACAAAGGAAATGTCAAATGACTACAGGAGGAAAAGTCAGGGTCAAGTTTATGTTATGCTTATAAGGTAGGACAGTAAATTTAAACCTTATTAATAAAATTTTAAACCTTGGTTAATAAAATTAGCATGATAAAAAGGGAGGAGAAAAAGGTTAAGACAGGATCAGTTAGCACCCCTACCCTGCCTCTAATCAGAGGTATGATTTACCAAGTCCTCTGACCTCCCTCTGGCTACAATGAATGCCTGTGAGCTCAGAGCCACCCATGCTAAGGAAGTATTGCTATTCCTTTTACAGACTTGGATTGTGCACCCTGTCCTTGACTCACTTCACTGGCTTTCTTGGACTAGACTTCTAGCCTAGTATAGGCGATATCTAGTAGATTAGATCTAGAGAATCTGACTAGTAGTCCCCCCTTGACAATTGTGACTCTCCTGGATAACTGGATTCCCTGGTAGCCTAATAATTTCATGGTGATATCAACAATTCCTTCATGTGGGCCAGAAGTAACTTCAACAAATGTTTAGGAAATAATTTTTTCACAACTTTCTACCTTCCAAAATGTTCATGAGTGCAATATGATGCACACTTTTAATATTGTTTATGCAACATGGCCTAAAGTAGTTTTCAAAGAGGAGGATGTGACTGTATCAGCAATGCCATATTCACAATGCCTATAGAGATTACAAATATGCTGATATAATTATCCATCACAAAATACGTCAGGTTTGCCATTTGGGGAAATAAACTAGAAAATTTATTAAGATACCAGAAGACTGAGTCCCAAAACCAGAAAGTGAAAGCCATCAGAGTAGTTATGACATTGGCACAGGTAGATAAAGTAGAAAGCACCCACATTTTCAAGCCTTTAAAACAGAACAGGCTACCTCAGGCAAAGGTCCTTCTCTCCCCACTCACAGCAACCACCCAGCGTCCTGGAAGAGCGCTCCCAGCAGCTCCGGCCCCTGTCAGTGCTCAGCTGGAGTCCTAACTCAAAAAAAAAAAAAAAAAAGCAACTGCCGCCAACTGCCAACCGCAGGACCGTTAGCTCGGCTTTTCACTTTCTCTTGCTCTGCTATGTCAGCACGTCCATGGGGCATGGGAGATCTTTAAATCCCATAACCCTTACATTCGGCCCCAAGATCTTTCATGTCCCTTACTTGGCAAAAATACAGTAGGAATAACTGGTGTCAACAAAATTTCACAACAATATAACAAGAATAGCACACAATAAACACAAAAAACCATATTTTAGGGTGGGGCTTGAGCACAAGCTCCCCATCATTCCCCCACCCCGAACAAATGGGGCCCCAAAATCTTGTGGTAAGGGGTGAAGATCTCTTCTTCTATGGCTACTTGCTGCTGAAATCGGATGTAGAGCTGTCCCTGTCCTAAGGGGTCCCATTTGAGAGGTCAGTTCTTAATATGCTTGATGCCAGGTCCAAGGGTGACACATCACAGTTGCAGACAGGGGGTGACATCCAGCTTAAGCTATCAGGCATCTACAGATGGAGGGTACCAAGCCTGTGGAAACAAATCTAACAAACAAGGTGAACAAACAAAAAAATCAAGAACAATAACCAGACTATTGTAGCCTCACTCACGGTAGTATAAATGATTTAAGGGTACAATTTTGTAATCATCTTCTCCAGAATAAACAATAGTTACAGTGTTATCCTTCCCATATGCTATAATCTCTGCAGCCTTTGGAACATCATCTGGCTTCCGTTTTACCCATACTTTAGCTCCTGATTTTATTCTATCAGTAGAACCAAATCCTTCAGTTCCTGTGACAGTTATTTTGGAAGGAGGGTCAGTTTTTACAAGTGGCATTGTTTTACAAGGAACGATAATCACTTGAACTATCCTATCATTCTTGTGAATCTGTATGGGCCCTTCACCTAAATTCTGGAATGTTACAACAATTTCTCCTTGATAATTAGAATCTATTACTCCAGCCAATACATGTATTCCTTGAGCTGCTAATCCTGATTTGGGTAAAATCTGTCCAAAGTGATTTTTAGGGATTCTTATGCATATCCCAGTGGAAATTTTTCTTACTTCTTTCCTGTCCAACCAAAAGTCCTCTAAACAATGTAAATCATACCCCACCGAACCAGGTGGTCCTGGGTACGGTGCTGGGACATCTGGCCTCAAGGTCCAATACTCAATATTTGGGATCTTGTGTGTTTGTTGTTTTGTAATTTGCAGATTGGGGGTCATCATTCTGGCTAGAGGTGTACTTCCTCCCAATGGTCTATTATTCAAATTACGCAAAGCCATGAACAAATTATCCTTCCAATGTTGATATGAATTATTGGAACTTAACTTCCTCAACTGTTCTTTCAGTAATCCATTCATTCTTTCAATTAACCCAGATGCTTCTGGATAATATGGAATATGATATATCCATTCTATATTGTTTAGTATACAATACTTCTTCATTTCATTGCCTTTGAAATGTGACCCATTGTCACTTTGAATCTGCATTGGGGTTCCATAATATAGACTTATGAGATCTAGGGTTTTACAAGTGTTTTTCTGGGTTGCATTCTTATAAGGACAAGCTACTAGTACACCTGAATAGGTATCAACACAAGTACATATAAATCTGCATCCTTTATCCAGTGGTAGTGGACCAATATAATCTATTTGCCAGATTTGGGCTGGGACTTTTCCTCTTGCTATCTCTCCAGTTACTACCCAAGGAACAGTTCGCTCCTTTTCCAATTGACATATATGACATTCTTCTGCTATCTGTTTTAACAGTGAATGAGAGATACTAATACCTCGATCTTGTGCCCACTGGTGTGTGGCCTGGACCCCCAAATGGCCTGCCGTTTGGTGGACCCATTTTGCTAATACCGGATCATCAGTTGTTGTCAAAGTAGGGACAATATGTTCAGTAGCAATCTTTGCCAGTCGATCAGCATGAGCATTGTACTCACGTTCTGGTGTGGTGGGGGCCACGTGAGCATCTACATGAAAAACTGACAAGTCAGTGACCAAAGACATGTTCCAGATATCTTCCCATAATTCTTTGCCCCAGACTTGTTTACCATGAATTTCCCAATTTTCATTTTTCCACATGGGCATCCATGTAGCTAACCCATTAGCTACCGCCCATGAATCAGTGAATATATGACACTGTCCTCCTTGTTCTATTTTGATGGCTTGATATACTGCCATAAGTTCAGCATATTGGCTACTTGCACCTATCCCAGTACTTTCCAAAGTCCTTCTAGTACATGGGTTATAGGCCACTGCTTTCCAATGTCTTTTTTGCCCCAAATATTTTGCTGTCCCATCAGTAAACCATGCATGTCTCTTTTGTTCCTCAGTTAATACATCATATCCCTCATTCCATTTTACAGTGGACTGTACCAACTGTTGCTTTGGCTCAGGGGGTGTGTCATTCCTCTCAATTTCTATGTTTGCTATAGATTCATGCAGAGCAGAGACTCCACTTTTGCCTGTTTTCACTCTATTTTGAATATACCACTTCCATTTGATTATACTAGCCTCTTGGGCATGTCCAATTCTGTGAGAAGCTGGGGTACTCATTACCCAGGTCATAATTGGGATTCCAGGTCTTAATATCACTTCATGGCCCACAGTCAGTTGTTCAGTCTCCACCCAAGCCCAATATGCAGCTAACAACTGCTTTTCAAAAGGTGTGCACTGGACTCCAGATGAAGGGAGTTTCCTACACCAAAATCCCAAAGGTACATTTCGGCTTTGTTGTTTTTGCCATAAGCTCCAGTTTGCATAATCATCTTGTACAGTCACTTGCAATTCCACTGGACCATTTTGCATGGGCCACAAATCTAGGGCCAATTGTATGGCAGCCTTGGCTTCTTCAAAAGCTTTACTCTGGTCAAGTCCCCAATCGAATTCATATTTCTTCCGTGTGACTCTATATAAAGGTTTTAAAATCTGTCCCAAATGTGGAATGTGGTGCCTCCAGTATCCAAACAATCCTATGAACTTTTGGGCCTCCTTCTTATTGGTAGGGGTAGGAAAATCCTGAATCTTTTGTTGGGCTTGAGGAAGAATCTCCCTTAGCCCCTTGTTCCATTGTATACCCAAAAACTTCACATTCTGAGCTGGTCCTTGAACCTTTGCAGGGTTAATTTCCCACCCTTTACTTTTCATATGCTCAATTAGAAGGGTCAAACTCCTTTCCACTACTTTCGCATCTTTTCCCTGTATCTTGATATCATCAATGTAGTGGGTAAGCTGTACACCAGGTAGCTTTAATTCATCCAACTGTTCAGCCACAATCCTGTGACAAATAGTGGGGCTATGTATGTACCCTTGTGGCAAGTGAGTAAAAGTATATTGTCTACCCTGCCAAGTGAAAGCGAAGTGGTCCCATTGTTTAGAGTCTATTGGGATGGTGAAGAAGGCATTTGCCAAGTCAATAACTGCATACCAAGTCCCATCATATTTCTGGATCCTTTCTATTAAGGTGATGGTATCTGGAACAGCAGCATACAAAGAAGGAGTCACCTTATTCAACTGTCTATAATCCACAGTCATTCTCCACATCCCATCTGATTTTCTTACTGGCCAGACAGGATTATTCCATCTTGTGGTTGTAGGGACTAACACTCCTGCTTCAACATATTCCTTTATAGTAGTGGCAATTTCATCTTGCCCACCTGGCACACGATACTGTTTTAAAGTAATTACTTCAGAAGGTTCAGGTAAAGTGATTGGGTCCATTTTTAGTTTTCCCACTAAAACTGTATTAATTCCTATCTTCCTCACAGCAAATTGGTATCTTCCTTCAGGTAAATTCAGAGTCATGCCTCTCAATACATCTATTCCAATGATGTATTCAGGAATGGGTACAACAACCACAGCATATTCCTTCTTAGGTAACTGCCCAACTTTCATTGTTATTTTAACCTGTCTGGCTGATATTTCAGTGCCTCCTAGACCTGTGATGGTAATAGGAGTTCCATGTTTAAACTTATCAGGGTTTCCATAGATAAGTGTGGCCTCAGCCCCAGTATCAATCAGTGCCCTAGTCACAGTAGTTGATCCATTCTTCCAATATATTGTTAAGCCAATATGGGGTCTGCAATCTCTTCTGCATATTTCTTTTATCTGGGCTGGGCTATCTCCTATTCCCCCTGAAGGTGGGGCAAACTTGGATACAAAGATTCAGATTCAGAAATACCTGTGGGGGTGGTTCCTGCTTCCCTGTTCATTCTGATGCTAAGTACCTTTTCTTGGTACAGCTTATGCAGCTCTTCAGTTGGAATACCATCTATTCTTCTAAAATCCACCCCAGCTCTTAATAGAGCAGTGAACAGTTCCCTTCTTGTGGGTCTATTTTGTCTCTGAATCCTCTGGCTGTTTACTCTTCTCTCTGGAGGCAATTTGTCTTTTTCCCATTCCCCTAAATCGCTTAATTGTGAAATCTTATCCAGCACCTCTGAAAGAGGGTGCCCTATTTCTCCAATTAAAAGAGTCAGAATTAGGTGCTTATATGCAGGAGGAGCCGTCTTCACTATGATATTTCTATGAGGAACTCCTAGGGGGGTATCATAATATGCATTTGCATCTCCAATCAGGATAGCAGTTTTCATTACCTCCTCCTTTAGTTTTCTCATACAGTCTCTAAGTGAGTACCAGGGTCTGTCTCCCCTAGGCCACATAGATTCAGTTGGATATTGCTTTTTGCAACCTTCTGCAGCTAAAGCTAGAAGATTCGTTTTGTTATTTCCTCCTTGCATATGGTGATCCCTAAAAGCCTGGTGTACAAAAGGATTCTGACTGATACTTATGAATTTTAAACAGTCCTCATTGTCCAGTGTTATTCCTCCTGCGCCTTCATCAGTGATTCTTACTATCCAAGACACTAAAGACTCCCCCATTCTTTGGGTAAATCTACTCAATATATCAGTGATCTCCTGTTGAGTGAAATCCTCAATTATCTTCCTGGACTCTGTTTTGCCTCGGTGGTTCTCCTGCCTTCTTTTTCGTATGGGGAGAGCTTCTACATTAGGAGACTCCTCATCTAACCTTGTTCCATTCTCCTCACACACATTCTCCTGGAAGCTGTCAGGGCAACGCTGCCCAGCCTGTACAAAAGCTGCATGCACATTCCTTCTGCTAGTTTTTTGCTTCCTTTTAGCTACATGAACAGTAGCTTGCTCCTGGACCACATGGGTCCCTCCAGTTTGCTCTTTTGAGTACTGTGACACAGAAGAATCCTCAGGCAAACCAGCTGACTCCCTAGCCATCCTAGCTCTTTCCTTCAGCAGCTTATCCCTACTTTTACACATAAGGCGATAACTTGTTAGCAGCACCCAGCCTCTCCTGCACACTCCTGCCAGTTCTTTGCCTGGTTCTATGGGTATTGCTTTCAAACATCTTTCCAAATCTCCAGGTTCTCCCTCTTTTAGCCTTGGTTCCCAGTTTTCACAGGGCCCTGTGCTTTTAGCCCATTCTCTGGCTAGAGAGGAATAAGGCAAATCCTCCCTTCCTGGAATAGCCATTTCTCCCTCTAAAGCCCCACTGCTTCCAAATAGAGGCCTGACATTTTGTGATCCCATCCTCGTCGCCAAATGTATCAGCAATGCCATATTCACAATGCCTATAGAGATTACAAATATGCTGATATAATTATCCATCACAAAATACGTCAGGTTTGCCATTTGGGGAAATAAACTAGAAAATTTATTAAGATACCAAAAGACTGAGTCCCAAAACCAGAAAGTGAAAGCCATCAGAGTAGTTATGACATTGGCACAGGTAGATAAAGTAGAAAGCACCCACATTTTCAAGCCTTTAAAACAGAACAGGCTACCTCAGGCAAAGGTCCTCCTCTCCCCACTCACAGCAACCACCCAGCGTCCTGGAAGAGCGCTCCCAGCAGCTCCGGCCCATGGCAGTGCTCAGCTGGAGTCCTAACTCAAAAAAAAAAAAAAAAAAGCAACTGCCGCCAACTGCCAACCGCAGGACCGTTAGCTCGGCTTTTCACTTTCTCTTGCTCTGCTATGTCAGCACGTCCATGGGGCATGGGAGATCTTTAAATCCCATAACCCTTACAGTGACTTGATCCCAAAGTCTGTGACTGACTCTCCTCACAACAGTCAAAACATGGGGCTTATCTTCAACACCACCAAAACCTACCTTTCTCTCCAAACATTATTCTCCATTCTGCTCCCTCCTTCCACAGTGCAAGCTTCCAATCATCCCTTCGAAGACCAACCTCCCAGAAGCAGTTTTCCAAGTACTATTGGGAGAATCTCCCTCCTTCTTTCTTATAGCATAACCAACCCCTTCCTCCAAGATCATCCCATGGTCATAGCAGGCACCCCTCAAGAAGAGCTCTGGACTCCTGAGACCTCTGAAGAGCCCCACCTTCCCCTGGTTCATTTTGAGTGGGATAAAGTAAATCAAACAAGAAAGTATGGTTGTGAGAGCTTGTCTACCTCCTTATCTTTCCTGGAAAAACATCACTTTTCTAAACTTCCCTATTATTGCTGAGGGTGTCATCCTTCTCCCAGTCATTCAGGTTAACAACCCTGACTCCTCACTGTCCCTCAACTCACATATCCAATCATTTGCCAAATCTTATTTCTGCCTCAACATCTCTCATATTTATCCTATTCTTTTTTCTACACTCACAAAGCTACCCCTCTACTTTAGAAGTTCATTACTACACAGAGACTTCTGAATAGCCTAACTAGTCTCTCTGCTTCAGTTCTCTCCCCTCTCCAATACCTCCAACAAAGATGATAAAATGATTTCCTAAAGCATAGATTTTACCATGTCACTCTCCCACTCAATAAATTCCAGCAGTTCCCTATTGACTCTAGGATCAAATATTTTTAATCTTTGTCATGTTTTAAACATCTCAATTTTCATGTGTTTTATAATGTAATTATTAGTATAGCAGCACATAGATATTTCATAAATAAATATAAACATAATAGAGGAAAAATTTTTTTTGCTGATTGGGGTTTGTGTTCAAAAAATGTTTGGAAACCAATAGCTTAGTGGACAGAGAGGCAACCTCAAGTCAGAAAGATCTAAGCCTAAGTCTGACCTCTAAAACATACCGATTGTATAACTTAGGGCAAGTACCTAAAATCTCATTTGTCTCAGGCAGCTCAAATCTGCATTGGTAGAGGGAGTTTCAAAAAAACAACAAAACAAAACATAGGTCTACTAAATAGGTAACCAAGACCTTTTTCTCCTTGGAGAATCATTTATTCCAGTACCTTCAATCACCAACTTTATGTAGATGACTGCCAAATCTTTAATTGCTAGCCCCAATTCCTTTTGAGAACTCTAGTCCTACAAGTCTGACTACTTGCTGATTTCAACCTGGAAGTCCTACTATATCTCAAAAATCAACACATCTAAAACTAAATAATCCCCTAATCTGTGCTTCCCCCTAATTTCTCTATTTCTGTCCATAGTACCACCATCCTCTCAAACATTCAGATGGTAAATTTCAGGCTACTATGACTTTTCCCTCTCCACATCTAATCAGTGTTCTCTGCAATCAGTTATAAGTGATCTATTCTGCCTCAAATTTATAGGACTTTGCTTAGATCTTCCCTGTATACTAGTTTACAAGTTATATAGATTTTAGTTATGTATCTGTCTTGCCTCACTGAATTACTTCTCTTATACTTCATCTTAGAATGACCCTATGCCAACAGTTTAAACTTTGATAGGTCCTACACCAAGCTGGAAAAGCTTTGATTATATAACCAAGAATAGACCTAAGGATTTTCCTAGTTGATTTTGGAAAGCCTCATAATCAGGTTGGACCCTAAACAATAATAATTGCTATTATTATTAATATTGCTACAAGACACTATAGCATGGAGGGATTCCAACCTGCTTTGGTGGTAGTAGTTCCTCAAAGATGAAATAATGAATCTTTTTCAATTTTGTATGTCATATCTATTACAGATTTTTTGGGAGATGAGATTATGTTTTAATGTTTTATTCCTTTTCTGTTTCATTGGCTCATTGTAGACCCTTAATGTTTGCTGAATTGAATATTGCTGACTTTGAGTACATGTGTACTAGTTTTGAAAAGTCTGAAAAATTCTTGTTACTAAGTTCATTCTGTAGAGAAAATTTATCATAGTATAACATACTATTTCTTTCTCATGTCTCTATATTAATTCTATTTTTCTAATATAAAATTGTAATAACTTTTATTTTAGAATTCTTTAGCATAGTACTCATTGCAAATCTGCCATTATATAAAGTTTATCTTCTCCAAACTATCAAAAGTTCCTGTTTACCTCATTTTTAAAGAGGTATATCACCTTGAGCTATGTTAATTATTCCAGCCACAGGTTTCTGAAATCATCAATTTTCAAGGAAATATTACCATCCCAATGGCCACTGAATGAATTGCTACTGGAACTTTTCACCCTAACTGGCAAAAAAAAAAAAATTCATTGAGACACTGACAAAACTCACAAAAATTCATTGTTTTATTGCACCATGATCTTGGCAATATCTGAGGCTACCGAGCACCCTTCAGCTGGAGGTGCAAAATACAAGGAGATGACATATCTATCCACGCATGTACATTAGAGAGATTATACAACCATTAAACATGAGACTTTAAAAATCGTCAAAATTAAGTCCACGTTAATAAAACAAGGTGATCAACGGTAATTCATTTGTGAGTGACATTATACCTTATCACCCAAAGGGGTGGGGTAGGGACTTTACAGTACAGATTATAACTCTACCCCAAATCACCTCCTAAATGCAAAGTTAAATAAAATCCACATTCTAAGTCAACTGGATGACTGCTATTATAAAAGCTATATATATGTTTGTGTGTGTATGTTTGTATGTATAGATATTTATATGTATATATATTATATATATGTAAATATGTACATGTCACCTTAGAATTTGTATGAAATTACTTCTGGGCACTATCCCTTCCCTCTCCCAATTTGGTTAATCATTTTTTGTAAAAGGAAATGGCTAGTCTACATTTGGACAATGATAAAATGCTTTGGAAAGTCATACATATAATTTTCAAAGATTATGGGAAAAAGATGTCATAATTGTAGTATGGATGGGATATATGAGGGATTTAGGAATAGGGAATAGGATGAGTGGGGGAAGAAAAAAAATAAAAGAGAATATTATGCCAGTAGAAGACTTAAATTTTCTTTTTCAACTATAGGGCATTACAAGGAAATGGCTTGGGAGATAATCTGTAGAGGAGTAAATTTCAACTTAAGGAAGAAGTGATTACTGTAAAAAAGCAGCTGCTTCTCCTCAATCATGGCAATAGATAATTAAGCCACAGAAACACTGATGACTGCTTCTTCTTTTCATGAGAATGAAGTATAAATTGACATTCAGAAATCTGCACTCTGAGAGGAGAGCAAAAAATCCCCTAATTAGCATTAGCAAACCCTACAATTCTGTTTTCATGAGACCTGAAGTAACTAATGAGGACAGACCACATGTATTATTATTCTCATAAAGTATTCTGCAGATAGTAGCTGCTTAATAAATGATTGTTGAATGAATGAGCTCATTTAAAAATAAAGGTCTACAATGCTGACAATTTCCCCAAAGCAGGTTCTGTCTACAGTCAACATTAAAACCCCAATTAAGGTGATAGCAGAGTATAAGGCAAAGTTAAATTAAGAAGTGCCACAAACAAATAACAGGAGATCCTGTGCAAAATAATCACTTGCTGGAATGAATCTAAGTCACATATAAATTCCCTATTTGATACCAAATGTGAAATTTCTATTACCTTTCTTCTTCCTACCTATAGAGGAAGTTATGTTTTCTTAAAATGCCAAATAAACTGAGTTTTTCTTATTTCTCAAATTGCTAATGTTGAAGGCACAATAAATAATGTTGGGTATCGTCTAAACTAAGGACTTCTATGAATAGTATCAAAATGGGTGTGCATTACAGAAAAAGGGCAAAAGGAAAATATGTTACCACTGGCCAGGTAATAAGTACATTTTCTTACATCAAATATCAAAAGTAAAACAGAAGAGTTTCACCCCCAAGACCACCACCTCCATGGGTCACTGTAGCTGTAAGGTAAATTACATCACAGTCACACTGGAGCAAGAAAAATAGCATACTTAGAAGCAAAGGGCAGATAATTCCAGCTCAATAAAAGTTCAGACTGCAGAAAATCAGCTTTTTACTCTATGAAGATA
Organism: Petaurus breviceps papuanus; assembly: GCF_028583685.1. Taxonomy (NCBI): domain Eukaryota; kingdom Metazoa; phylum Chordata; class Mammalia; order Diprotodontia; family Petauridae; genus Petaurus; species Petaurus breviceps. The sequence goes on from NW_027187380.1 coordinate 1,131,212, forward strand.
TCAATAGCAGCAATTTTCAAGGAAAAAGAGAAATATTAACTAAAGTCTCCATTCCAAAGGAGAAATGCTGCAGTACTCCTGCTTACTGCAGCAAGATGGGTGGGAAAGGCATAGACAAATCACTCAGGTTCAGAGAAATGCCAGCTCCACACCCAAAATAAAGACAGTGAGCAGAAGCATGTAAAATGCCAGCAGCTGTAGTGCAGATGATTTTTCACCATGAAGGTGTAAAATTTCAGGTGTACCCTCTTTTAAGTTCCTGACTCTTAAGTTTCCTTTCAGATACAATGGAAGGAGGTTCTAGTTTTCATTAAACTACCTAATCCATCCCTTCATCTTGCATCTTTTATATATACCAGTACCTAGATCTCCTTTGGTTGGATTGTCTTTGCTGTAGAAGAATCTCTATCTCACATTCATTTAATGAACTAGATTCAGTCCACACTGTGAGCCCACTGAACTGCCATCTCTACAGTACTATCAGACTTTGGCTTTTCCTACAATCCATTTTTGAAGTTACCAAGACTCTAAGCCTTTATCCTCTCTGTAAAATAATGGTCCATAAGACTCTATTCCAGGATGATCTGTAACAGTAGCAGAGGGAGACATCTCCTGTCAAGGTAGGTTCACAGTGTAAATACCCTTGGAGTAGCAGGGTTATTTAAGGTCCACAATATCTGTTCTTTAGATCCAATAGATAGGCAGCTACAGCTCACAGAGTGATACTTTTTTTTCCTGGAAGCTGTGGAAGAAAGAATTAGTTGATAAATTAACAGCATTTCTTAAGCTCCTACTATTATGTATTATGCTAGGTACTAAGAAAAAAAGATAAAAGTGAGGCAGTCGAGAATTTAAAATATACTCAGTGGATGCAACATGTTCACAGATAAGTGAATACGTTATCAATACAAGATGTATATAAACAAGTACATGGTGATTGGGAAGGAATGGAAGTGGGGAGAGTAAGGAAAAGCACTGACATCAGAATTAAAAAAGGCTTCTTTTTTTTTTTTTAAGCAATTGAGGTTAAGTAACTTGCTCAAGGTTACAGGCCAGGTGTTTCTGGGTGGGTACTAAGTGTCTGAGCCCGGATTCGATCCCAGGTCATCCTGACTCTGGGGCTGGTGCTCTTACTCACTGTGCTACCTGGCCGCCCCAAAAAAGGCTTCTTAAAGGGGTTCCAAAAGAGCAGGGTAGCTTGTGAAGAGACATGGAAGTAGGGAATAGAATGTCATACATAGGGAGTGGAGTGCATTAATAGTGTTTATCAGCCTGGAAAAAGAATGGAGCTATACTGTGAAAAGCTTTAAAAGCCAAAGAGAGGTAAAAAGGACAATTTTGATTACATAAAATTAAAGTTTTTGTACCAATAAAACCAATGCAAATAAAATTAGGAGAGAAGGAGGTACATGGGAAAAATCTTCGCAATACATTGTCTAAGATATACAGAGAACTAATTCAAATTTTGTGTTATTTCCCAATTGATAAATGGTCAAAAGAGATGAATAGGCAGTTTTCAGAGGTAAAAATCCAAATGCTCTAAATCAGAGTTGTCAAACCCACTTCCCACAACGTAAACATGTGGTTTTCTAACTCAATAAGCAGCCTGCAGAGGGTCCTTAAATACCATTTTTTTTTCTCTTTGAGTATGACATCACTGCTATAATTCATTAAAAATTAAAAAACTACAAATTGATACAACATTAGGGTTTCAATTCATACTCATCAGATTGGTAAAGCTGACATAAAAGGAAAATGACAAATGCTGGAGGGGCTGTGGGAAAACAGGCATATTGATGAATGGTTGATGGAGCTGTGAAATGACTTCACCATTCTAGAAAGCAATTTGGAACTGTATTAAAAAAGCTATTAAACTGTGCTTACCCTTTGACCCAGTAGCACTGCTATTAGTTCTATACCCAAAAGAGATTAAATAAAAAGGAAAAGGGTGCATATGTACAAAAATATTTGTAACAGCTTTTGCTTTGAGGTAGCAAAGAACTGGAAACTGACAGGGTGCCTGTCAACTTCAGAATGGCTAAACAAGTCATGGTACACATATGTGATGGAATTCTATTGTCTTGTAAGAAATAATGACCGAGATGACTTCAGTGAAGCCTTTATATGAATTGATACAAGGTGAAGTAAGTAGAACTAGGAGAACAATTTACACAATAACAGCAATGTTGTAAAGACAAATAACTTTGAAAGACTTAGGGACTGATCAGCTTAATGACCAACCACAATTTCAGAAGACCTAAGATGAAACATGCTACCTACCTCCTGATAAAGAAGTAATGGATTCACAGTACAAACTGAGACGTAATTTTTGAACATGGCCAATGAGGAAATTTGTTTTGCTTCATTACGCATGTGTTCAGGCTCATGCATGCACACATACACATACACACATGTATATAACATGCATACACATAACATTTTTCTATATACATATTTATTTATACACACACACATATATAGGTATATAACAGGGGTTTTATTTTTCTCAGAGGAGGGGAAAGGTGGGATGGAGAGAATGCAGATCTGAAAATAAAGTAAAATTGAATTTTTTAAAAGCCAGAAAAGAGTTTGTATATTATCTTCAAGTGGAGTCATTGAAGCTCCTTGAGTAACATGATCAGACCTGCACTTCAGGCATACCAGTTTGGTAGCTGTTTGGAGAAAGGAGGGATTGGATGATGCAGTTCTGGTTTGAGGTGATGAAGGCCTGAATCAAAGTGGCTGTATGAAGATTTAAACAAAGATGAATGAGAGATGCAGAGGTCATATTGGATATTGGAGGAGGGAAGGGTAAGTTAGTAAAGAGTCAAGTATGACTCCCTAGGTGTGGCTTAGCTCCCTTTTACACCCATCAGATGGACAAAGATGACAAAGGTAATTGTTAAAGGTGCTGAAAGAGGCAAGATGGCAGAGTAGAAGCACGACCTTCCCGCGGCTCCGGCTTCCACCCTCCCCAATCCATGTAAAAAGGGGACTCTAAACAAACTTTGGAGCTGCAGAACCCACAAAATGACACAGAGAAGCTAACCTCCCGCTGAGGACAGCCCAGCAGGCCGGCAGGAATCGGCCAGCGCAGCGCTCTGGGAGCCGAGCCCAGCACCACACGGAGGCTTTAGCCCCAGGGCGGGCCTGACCAGCCGCCAGCCAGAGGGACTCCAGATCAGCAGCAGCTGTGGCCATTTCCAGATTTATCAATACATAGATGCGAAGGACAAGGTGAGAGGCCAGTGCAGTCTGGACTTTGGGACCCAGGAAGTGGGAGTGCGTGGCTTTTACCCCCGGAGCGAGAAACCGCTGAGACGCCAGCACAGCCTGCCAGTGCCACGTGGCGGCTTCAGCTCCTGGCCTGCAGAGTGTAGGGGGACCAAGCACCAGTCTGAGGGGTAATCGCTCTTGCTTTAACCTGCTTGGATCTGGATTGCAGTCTAAGGTGGAGGTCCTGGGGTGTGTGTACAGCTTGCCAGAGCATGTGGAGACCTCAGAGAGGGCACCCATCTAATACCTCCGGCAGCTGAGAAAACCCCAGCGTTTGGGACGAAAACTCCCCTGTCTGGTGGCAGAGTCCTACTGTGGCAAAAAGCCCAAAAGTCAAATCACTGAGTGGCAAAATGAGCAGGCAAAGGAAACAAAGCAGACAGAAGATTCCAACATTACACTCCTATTTTGGGGATAAGAAGGAGCAAGGCATGGAACAGGAGGAAAACAGTGAAGTCAGAACTCCTGCACCAAAAGCTTCAAAGGAAAATACAAGCTGGTTACAGGCCATAGAGGACCTTAAGAAGCAGATAAGAGAAGTGGAGGAAAAATTGGGAAGAGAAATGAGAACAATGCAAGAAAATTATGAAATGAGAGTCAACAGCCTGACTGAAGAAAATAATACCTTAAAAAACAGACTGACTCAAATGGCAAAGGAGGCTCAGAAAGGCAATGAGGAGAAGAATGCCTTAAAAAGTCGAATTTGCCAGATGGAAAAAGAATCTCAAAAGCTCACTGAGGAGAATCATTGCTTCAGAATTAGATTGGAGCAAATGGAAGCTAATGACTTTATGAGAAATCAAGATGCTGTTAAACAGATCCAAACAAATGAAAGAATAGAAGGCAATGTGAAATATCTCATGGGAAAAACCACTGACCTGGAAAATAGATCCAGGAGAGAGAATTTAAAAATTATTGGACTGCCTGAGAGCCATGACCAAAGTAAGAGCCTGGAAAGCATCCTCCAGGAAGTTCTCAAAGAAAACTGCCCTGATGTTTTAGAACCAGAGGGCAAAATAGAGGTTGAAAGAATCCACCGATAACCTCCTGAAAAAGATCCCAAAAAGAAAACTCCTAGGAATATTATAGCCAGGTTCCGGAATTCCCAGATTAAGGAGAGAATATTACAAGCAGCCAGGAAGAAACAATTTGAATATTGTGGAAACACAATCAGGATAACCCAGGATCCCAGGATCTGGCAGCTTCTACACTGAGGGATGGAAGGGCCTGGAATGTGATATTCCGAAGGTCAAGGGAGCTGGGATTAAAACCAAGAATCACCTACCCAGCAAAACTGAGTATCATGTTTCAGGGGAAAATATGGTCATTCAGTGGAATACAGGACTTTCAAGCATTCTTGCTGAAAAAACCAGAGTTGAATAGAAAATTTGACATTCAGATACAAGAAGCAAGAGTAGCATGAAAAGGTAAACAGGGAAAAGAAATCATAAGGAACTTATCAAAGTTGAACTATTTTTTTTTTTAGGCAATCGGGGTTGAGTGGCTTGTTCGGGGTTGCATGGCCGGTTGTTGTTTCTGGGTGTGGTGCTGGGTGTCTGGGCCCGGATTTGATCCGGGTCGTGCCGGCACTGGAGCCGATGCTCTTGCTCGTTGAGCCACCTGGCCAAAGTTGAACTATTAACATTCCTACATGGAAAAACAATAATTGTAACCTATGAAACTTTTCTCAATAGTTGAAGGGATTAGAAATATATATATGTCTTTATATGAGGGTATTCGGGCATATGAATACATATGTGAATGTGTGTATATATGTTTACAGGTATACATAGATAGAGGGCACGGGACCAATTTAACAGGAAGGGATGATACTTAAAAGGTGAAATTAAGAGGTGAGAGGAATATAATGAGAGGAGATGGGGAGAGACAGAGTGGGGCAAACTATCTCATACAGAAGAGGCAAGGGAAAATGGTTACAATGGAGGGGAAGAATAGGAAGGCAAAAGGGAATAGATCAACCTTATTCCTATTGAATCTGGCTTGAGAAGGGAGGGAAATACACACTAAATAGGGGATTTCACCCTCCAGGAGGATAGGGGGGGAAGGGGATGTGAGGGGGGATGATGGAAGGGAGGGCAGTTGGAAGCACCCACTTTTGAAAAGGGACAGGATCAAAGTAGAGAATAGAACAAGTGTGAGGTGGGATAGGAGGGAGGGAAATATAGTCAGTCTTTTACAATACATCTACTATGTTATTGTTTTGCATTAGCCACACATGTACAACCTATACTGAACTGCTTGTCCCCCCAGTGGGGGTGGGTGGCAGGGGGGGGAAGGGAATGAATCTGTAATTGAAAGTTTAAATCAAATATTCAAATATATATATGTGAGTGTGTGTATATATATATATATATATATATACACTATTATTAATACCATCTTACATGTAATTAAGAAAAAAGATATACAGGCACTGAGGCATAGAGATCCACTGGAAAAGTTGAAACGTGTATGGGAGAAAATATGGGAGAGAGCAGATTGGAGGTGGGGATATCCTGTGGGACTGCTGTTTTGGGGGGATGGGTGGGGAGAAAACGGGGAGAAAATTTGTAACTCAAAATCTGGCGGAAACGAATGATGTAAATCAGCAGTTAATAAAGCATTTAAATTAAAAAAAAAAGGTGCTGAAAGAGAACAGGAACACTAATGCCATGTTGGTGAACTTTAAATTGGTCCAACCATTTTGAAGTGTGATGTGGATCTGTGGCTCCAAAATCACTAAACCATGCATGCTTTCGACTCAATGATATCACTACTGGGCACATACTCCAAAGAGGTCAAAGACAGAAATCTAAGACTCATAAAGTATTAGTAAGAGCTAACATTTAGATAGTGCTTTAAAATTATAAAGAATTTTATGGGTATCATTATATGTACATAAATATCTATGGAAGCATTTTTTTTTTGCTGTAGCAAAAAGTATCCATCATTTGGTGATATAGCAACATAACAGAGTATCATTACACCATAAGAAATGACAAATTAAGCAATTCTGAAAAACCTGGTAAAACATATATGAATTGATGCAGAGGGAAATGTGTATAAGTAAAAGACCAGTTTGCATGATAGTCACATGAAAGGCTAAGAACTGTTAGATGCAGACACCATTCAATGACTTCAGAAGACTGACTTCACCTCTAGTTAATAGCAAAGCATTACACCAATCTCTTGGCAGAGAAATGATAGACTAGAAGTTCAGAATGATGCACACCTTCAGATATGGCCAATGTGCTGATTTGTAATGCTTGACCATATTGCCAATCTGTATTGTTCATTTGGTAAAGGACTTCTATGTGGTATGAGGAGTCTGAGTAGTGATAAAAGTGCAAAACACAAAGAAAAAAGTATTAACCAAACATTTAAGAATATGCAGAACAAAAAATTCAGAAAGTGATATAAAACAGAGTAATTCTGCTACTACCATGTTAAACTCAATATACACTTTAAAAAAAGAACCAAACTATACCTAATAGAAAACAGTTTCATATAGAAATCTATTTTCTGTTCATTGTTATCAACTGAAATGTTAATGTTTATAACTATAAAGTTCATAATAAGAAAATAAATTTTATGGTGGTATCCTTAACAGAACAGTCAAGTTGAGAGTGGGTCCTATTTTAGATCTATAGAACACCAAAGAAGAGATGTCCAGCAAGCACTTAAGGGATATGGGATTGAGATTCAGGAAAGAAATGGAAGGCTAGATATGTAAATTTTTGAGTTTATTGCATAGAGATAACTGAACCTATAGGAAATGACGAATTCACTCAGACGAGGGACGAGGACAGAGTCCTGGGGTGGGATATATTTATGTGATGGGATATGAATGATCTTGCAAAGAAAAGAACCATGACAGAAAAACATCATGAAAATCTGGGAAGGAGAAGATACTCAGAAAGAGGGGAGTGGTCACAATGTCAAATGTTGCAGAGAGCTCAAAAAAGATGAAAACTAATAAAAGAACAAAGGATTTAGCAATAAAGGGATCATTAAGTGACCTTCTGGAGTGCAGTTTCAGTCAAGTGATAAACACAAACGCTAGATTTCAAGGGGTTGAGAAGTGAATGAATGATGAGTAAGGAGAAGGAAAGCTTTATGAGTGTGGCTATGAAAGGTAATAGTTTGAGGGGACGCTCCAGGGAAGGTTTTATAAGGATAGGGAGATCTGGGCATGTTTGAAAGTAGCAGGAAATAGTCACTGGATTAGGAAAGGTTAAGAATTAGGGAGAAATAGGATGGCTAGGTGGCACAGTGAATACAACACCGGCCCTGGAGTCAGGAGGACCTGAGTTCAAACTCAACCTCAAACACTTTAACACAAAACTAGCCATGTGGCCTTGGGCAAGTCACTTAACCACGATTGCCCTGCCTTCCCCCTCCAAAAAGAAAAAAAAAAGAATTAGGGAGAAATAGTAGATCCACCAAGGGGCAAGGTGCCAGGGATGCTGGAGAAGTGATTTGAAGTGTGGAACTGGCAAAGAAAAGGAGCTTGAGAAGGATGCCTTCAATGCTTTCAGTGAAGTATGAGAAGAGGTCCCATAGGGGCGGCCAGGTAGCACAGCGAGTAAGAGCACCGGCTCCAGTGTTGGAATGACCTGGAGATCGAATCCCGGGCTCAGACACTTAGCACCCACCCAGAAACACCTGGCCATGTAACCTTGAGCAAGTTATTTAACCCCAATTGCTTAGGGGCGACCAGGTGGCTCAGAGAGTAAGAGCACCGGCTCCAGTGTCAGGATGAACTGGATCAAATCCGGGCTCAGATACTCAGCACCACACCCAGAAATAACTGGCCGTGTAACCTTGAGCAAGTTACTTAACCCCGATTGCTTTTAAAAAAAAAAAAGAGAGAAGAGGTCCCACAGTCAGTAGCAGCACACATTACAATTATTAAATTTCAACACTTCATCTTTCTGCTACTGTCCCTGTATTACATTCTATCAACAAATGGAACAAATGTTGAAATGTATTTCAACAGCTGAAGAAACGAGATAGAATTTCTTTCTTCAAGTTACTAGTACTAACATTCAAAAACAAGTTTAGTTTCTAAGATATTTCAAACTTACCTTTCTTAGTAGCAGCAGGGTTCAGCGGCGGTAGCTAAGGCTTGTAACCTTAGCTGGATGGGTCACAGACCAAAAGTTCCGCCTGCTCTGAAGTTTCTGGAAGGCATTGAAGTTTCTCCTCTTCTCTTGCTTGAACTTCTTTGTTTTCTTTTCCTGAAAGATACAGAAGTCAAAATCTCACAAAAAACAGACACCAAATCCCATCATGGTCTTTTCATTAGATTAATTTCAAGTTCCCCCTATCTACCAGGTCTGGACTTAGCTTCATTCACCAAAAAACATCAATTAAGGTTTTCTATAGCACTATGAATATATTTTTAAAAATACATAATCAGAATCATATTCCCAGCCATGTCTTACCTTCCCAGAGTCAAATTCTTTGTCCCAGTCATCAATCACTGTCTCATTCTGGGCCAATCTACTATACTGAATGGCATCCTGACTGATGGCTGACACTTCACCATCCCATGTCAAAACTACAAAACAGAGACACAATTGTCAATACTTAGGTAGGCTTAGCTAACTCAGAAACCTAAGTTTTCTAATTCACCAACTGGCATTAATGCATTTCTCTCATCACTTGCTGCCAGGAAAAGTGATTCTTTTAACATTAAGTGGCTTGCCAAATTCTTTTGGGAAGTCCTTTTAGTTAGTAACAGCAATAGACCCTGTCAAAACAGATGATAGAAGCAGCCAGATTCTGCCTCCACTCCCTTTTCCTGAATACAATCTTTACACCTTTTTTGCTGAGGGGGACAGGGTGGTGATACTGAATGGAGAAGCTTTTTTACAATTTCCTAAATAACTTGTCAAACTGGGGAAAGAATTGAATGCTGACTTTGGAATGTTCTTTGAAAAAGGTAAGAGTAGCACAAAATAGAACCAATAGTTTAAAGGGCAGAAGAAATTAGACTCCTGCAGTTTGGTGAAACAGAAAGATGATGCCTTAGGCCCTCTGGCAGATTGTACACCTGATGCCCCAGCTGGCTAAATTGTCTGAGGTAAATAATGCTGCTATAGAAGCCTCTGCTGTATCAAGGTCAAGTAGTCATTACTGTTCCCATTTTATTTTTCACTCCCTTCCTTGAAGACCTATTTAAAGAGTATGTAACCCTGAGTATTGTTAATTAATACTGCTTTGATCTTGACCTCATACACTCATATGCTAAGACCAAACTGGTATTAAGGATTACTGATAAGGAGGTAAGTTAATGACCTAGCACTTACCTCCTCCTCAAAAAAGGAAAACTATAAACAGGCTGTTCTAATGAGAATTCATGAATGACAGGCCCATAGTTGAGTACTGAACTGGTCCCAGTTAAAATTAATTTCATTTAGCCTATCAGTGTTTTAGGCAAGGTTCTAAGAGTCTTAGTTACAAACAAAAAAGTTGTAGAGAAAGTTTCCTCACCTAGGAGTTCTCTATATGAATAAACGCATAGGTCTAGGCAATTCTAAAACTGTAAGTTGCAGAGAAGGTGTTGATCTGAATTGGTGGAGGGAGTCTCCTCACCTGAGAGTTCCCTATATCAATGAAATCATAGATCCAGTCATTATCTTTGTTCATAGGTAAAATATACCAGAGCAGTAGAATTAGACAAATAGCTTGACAAAGAGAAGTAAAGGCCCTTTTATAGTCCCATCCACTAGTGTGGATATGCAGGGAAGTGATGGAGAAGTAGAAATTAGAGAGATACAGAACTGTTAAGTCAGTCAACAAGCATTATTAAACATCAACTATATGTTAAACACTGTTTAAGTGCTGGGGATACAAAGAAAGGCAAAGACAAAAACAAAAAAACCCCAAACCAACCAGTCCCTCTTTTTAAGGAGCTTACAGTCTAATGGGAGAGATAATATACAAACAACTATATACACATACATACAGGGGAAAAAAACCCAAAAAGATATATACAGGATAAATTGGAGATAATCAATAGAGGGGAGGCACTAGCATTAAGGTGGACCAGGAAAATCCTCTTTTAGAAGTAATGATCTAAGTTGAGACTTGAAGAAACCTAGGGAAGACAGGAGGGAGAAGAGGACAGAGCATTACAAGCATAAGGTACAGGAGATAGAACACTAAATTCAAGGAACAATAAAAAGATCAATGTCTTTGGATCATAAAACACGTTGAAGGGAATAACAAGAAGACTGGAAAAGTAGGAAGAGGCCTGGTTTTGAAAGCTTTAAATGCCAAAGATGACTTTTGTCTGATCCTGGAGGTTAACAAGGAGCCTATTAAATTCTATTAAATTTAGAATTTAAAGGGGACTGACACAGTCAGACCTCCATCTTAGTGGAGGAATGATGAATAGATGGTAGTTAGGTACTGTGCTAATCACTAGGGATGAAAACAAAAACAAAAACATCAGGACCTGTTCTCAAGGAGGTCACAACCTAATAGAGGAGACACCATGCCAACATATATATAGAGACATACATTTATATGCTATATACAGAATAAATTAGGGGTAGTCACAGAGAAAAGGAATTAACATTATGGGAACTGGGAAAAGCTTCTTGAAGAGGAGAGGACTTTTGCTGGGACTTTAAGTCAAGAAAGTCAAGGGATGGAGATAAAAAAGAGGAGAATTCCAGGAACGGAATTCTTTAAGTTTTAAAATTTTTCCTGTTATCCCTCCACTGTGCCTTGGGTAACCAATTAAGAAACAGGTTATGGTCTTTGTCCCATTATCCCAGAAGCAATGACTGAACGAAAAGAACTCTTTCTGAATATGGGATTTGCTTCAGTATTGTTAAGTTTAACTATGCAGTTTATCTATTCTGTGTGCCTAGTTTTATACCTCTTTCTTATCTCTGACCTGTTGGTAAGGAGAGGCTGTATGTCCAACTGTTCCCAGTTGTATATGATTCTTCCTAGTCACCTTGGGACATAATTAGCCTACTGAGGGGAAAATTGTGAGTGGTCAAGGTTTGGGCATACTTTTAATTTGTCTAAGAGGTTGTCATGGCCTAGTCATAATCCCCTCCTCCTGACCTTCTGCAGAATCTTCCAAGCTAGAAACTGTCAGTTTCCTTTCTGGCTGTGAATTCAAAAGTTACAAACCAGTGTTATTCACTGGAGCAGAATTCTATCCTTTGAGTTGTCCAGGCCCTGCATCTGGCTTTATGCATGGAAAATAGACCCAGTAGTCCTTAAAAAATCTTGATGTAAAGATATGGCAAGTAACAAGAGCTCTTTTCCTTTCTCTCTTGCCATGAGTGGTACAGTAGATAGAATTCTAGGTCTGGAGTCAGGAAGACCTGAGTTTAAATCCTGCCTTAGACACTTACTAGCAGTATAATCCCAGGCAAATATGGATAACAGCACCTACCTCCAGAGGTTATTGTGAGGATCAAAATAACTATTTGTAAAGCACATAACACAGCGTGTGTCACACAGTATATACTTAAATAAATGTCTGTTCTCTCACTTCTCCAAGATTACCTGGCAAAATGTTCATTTGTATCCCATCCTTTTACCTTCACCTGATGACCACCACCTTCATTTATTTTGCCCACTACTGGTCTCCCTAGTATCCTTTCCTTGTCACCCCCACTTTCCCTCTGGTGCTCTAGTTAAGATCTGCCATGACAAATTGCTTCAAATTGAAGCCTACTGCTTCAAAAAAAAAAAAAGTGAATCCTCCTCAACAAAGATGGCCATGAGAGGAAAAAAGGGATAAAAGATCATTTGGCTAAATATCCCATATGCCTAGATTCATATTTTAATAAAAAACTAGTAAGCATTGTTTGAATATTAAAAAATAAAATCAAATTTTAAACTATCTGTATCATTACACTTATACTTCAAGTTTTTGTCTTCACTTATAAGCAGTACAGAAAGTCTGCTGTTGCTTAAGGATGAATCAATTTTGTAAACACACTTTCAATTTTTATAATTAAGTTTTCTCTAATTTAATGATTTATGGCCTTTCACAACATTCCAGGAAACCCTCACCCCCTTTCAGATCTTCTTCATCTCAAGTACTTTTGAATTTGGAAAATCTTAGCCAGAGAAACAAAAATAGGCTTGGTCTCAAAGGCAGTACCTTTTTTCCCATAAGCTTTATCTGATGAATATTCGAGCAATTCCTGTACTATATTAGAATCTCTCTCTTTATTCCAGAGCTGAAGAGGAGCTGGTTTCTTCTCTGCAATTACAATAAGAATTATATTTATAGGCATCTTCATGTTAAACCATTAAGGACAAGTCAATATTGTGTTTAAAACACATTTCAGCAACACTTTTTCCTTTACATCACAGTCATTTGTGGAAAAATATCCCCTCCCCTCACAATGGAACTCTCTCGTAACACGTAAACGTAGTTAATGTAAAATACCCAATATGGTGACCCAATCTGACGATGCATACAAAATCTGGCCCTAGTAGTCCCTCCCTCTCCCCTGGCCCGTGAGGAGTAAGATACGCCTCCTTATTTGTTATCCAGGACCATCATTAGCTTTTCAGTTATCCAGAGTTTGGCTTCCCTTTAGTGATCTTTTTATTTACACTGTTGTATTAACTGTATATATTCTTCTTTGGTTCTGCTTCTTTTTCAATCATTTCATAAAAATCTTCCCATATTTCTCCAAACTCTTCATCTGAGAGGCTGGCATTTCGAAACGAATAAAAGCACTGGCCTTAGGAGTCAAGAAGATTTATGTTCAAACTTCACCTCAGATACTTACTAGCTATATAACCTTAGGCATATCACTTAACTCTCTGAACCTGTTTCTTCATCCAAAAAATGGGGATAATAGGGCTGTTGTAAGATCAAATAAATATGTAAAGAACTTCTGAAATATTAAAGTGCTATATAAATATGAATCTTCCACTTTTTCTTACTGCACAATTCTACTGAATTACATTCATATGGCAAAGCTTTTTCAACCATTTCCTCGATTAGTGAGTAGCCAGTTCATTTCATCTTTTTACTTATTATGATGCTGTTTCTTCCTGTCACAGATGAGAATAGTGAGGAAAATTAACCCAATTAAAGCAGAATCAGGAGATAACAATTTCATGATGACTACAATAGTATAAAGAAAAACAGCACTCAGAATTTTAGTCAATGCAGCTTTCAGTGTGACCAAAGGTAACTTCAGAGGATAGCCAGTGAAGTACACTTCAAGAAGTAAGTGCAGAATGAGGCACTGAACTGCAGGTATGGATCATGTAATGATTTGTTTTAACTGTACTTATTTGTTACAAGGGGATGGTTCTATTGGTGGTAGGATCTGTTCAATAAGAAGTAACAATAATGGAAAAAAAGAAGAAACGGCATCAATAAAACAATGTGAGAAGAAAAAAGATAATACCATTTACAGCTAACAGAAAAGGCAGTTATTTGAAATTCATTCTTGGAAAAGACGGATAATGAGTCACTAATGTGAACTATATATTTGATGTGAAAAGAAACTAAATAAGTTTCAAATCCTAATATACACCTTCAAAATAGTTAGAAGAGATATATTCCTCAAAAAGGATATAGTTGCAGAATTTGGGGTCCAAGCTTAAAAACAAATTTTAATCATCATAGGAAAAAAATGAGCCAAATCACTAATACACGAAATGTAAATCAAAACAACCCTGAGGTTTGGTCTTACACCTTAGCAAGTTGGCAAAGATGAAATAAGTCAAAATTGGTGGAGTTATGGTTGGTGGAGCTCTCAAGTCCATCCATTCTGGAGAGCAATATGGAATTACAAAAATAAAGTGTCTAAAATATACACATTTTTTGATCCAGAGATGGTATGCTAGCCAACAGAGGTCACTGACAAAAAAGAAAATCTTCATATATAACAACATATATTTATGGTAGCAAAGAATTGGAAACAAACTAGATGCCCTGACTGGGGAATGGTTAAATAAATTGTAGTACAAAAACATAAAGGAATATCAATGTGTTATAGGAAAAATTTAGTATGATGAATACTGAGAAGCATGGAAAGACTTTTGAGCAAAGTGAAGTAAGCAAAACCAGGAAAACAACATACACAATGACTCTAAACAATGTAAATGAATAGACAAACAACCATAAAACAATCAACTCTAAATGTTATGAAGTAAGGAAAAAAAACCCGACTCCATATAAGAGATATGAGAACTTCCCCCTACTCCTTTGCAGAGGTTCTAATCTAGTGCTGTATATGCTAACATTTTCTAAAAAGTTGGTTCTCTGGGAAGAGAAAGGAAATGGGGAGTAAAATGTAGGTGATGTAAAATGTATTTTTAAAATAAATAACATTTTACTAATGACATAATAGTATCACCAAATCTCATCAAGGATACTTAAATTTAAGAAAAGCTATAAAATTTAGTTAACTGCAATACATTCAAGGAAATTAATCAGAGGTATCAAACATGTGGCCCCACAACACACCCAAGCATGGCCTGAACTAGATTAAAATGTGTGTGTGTCTACATACACATAGATGGATCCTTAAGTATAGTTTAGTGGCCTGTTTCTATTTACGTTTGACACCATTAATCTATGTGAAACCTAGAAGGAATGTCAATGAGTACCAAGAATCTGTCAGTAAGTTTCCAAAACTTTCAAGAGAAAGGAGCGTCCTGCCCAACTAACATGAAAATTTCAGTTTGCTTGGCAAAGACATCTCAATATAGAGAGGAGGTCATTAAAATTTGATGATAGTAAGCAATAAAAATGTCTAATGCCTTTAAGCTGCCCAACTTCCTATTTACCAAGCAACCATCTGATACTGATTTCCTAAGTAGACTAGAAAGAGAATTAATTGATCAGTTGACATGATTATTTTGGTCATTTTGGCAGTTGTATTTTCTGAGTGCAAATTAATATGGCACAATGTTGGTGCCATAATGTCAATTTGGTTAGCATGAATCAATCCTCCAGATTCTGATCATCTATATCTTATACTTGAGGTAATCTCTCCCAAAGTATTTTCACACCTGGGGCTCCTACTGGAGTATTAGACAGTATCTCTTTCTTTAACAACTTTTAACTCTAACCTAAGATAACCTAGATAGCTAAATCTATCACGGTTGCCATCCAATGCATTGTATCAGTAGTGAAGCATGACAGGTAGTATGTTGAAAATGACAGTGAACTGGGAATTTGTTGTGTTATTATTAACTACATGTATTATTTTGTACAACTCATTTCTCTCTGAGCCTCAGTTTCCTCTTGAATAAAATAAGGAATTCTCTAAATACTTCCTCTCCCCACTTCTTATTTCATTTCAAGTGTTATTGGATAAATTATGCTAGAAAGCCACAAATCATTCCAAAATAGAAATTTTAGTTTTCAAATATCAGAATGCTTAAAAACTAGAAATAAAAGATAAAGCAGAACAAGAAATACTAGCCACAACTCATCAATCATATGAGACATTATTCTCTCAAACTGCCCACCTCCTAATCACCCCTCATCTCACCCAAAAACAAATATGGAGCAATATCTCCAGGATGCTGGCCATTCACAGCTTGAGACTGATTGCTGTCCTTGCAAACAGTGTTTTCCTTAGGGATGATCTTGTAGTCATCTTGGCAGTCCTTTCTCTGGTGTTTTTGGTGCTTATTCTCTTCTACTTCCTGTTCTGAATTTTGCTTTCTTTTCTTTTTTTTCTTTTTCCTTGGGGACTCTGTAATGGACTCTGGCTCATCCTTGTCACAAATAGAGTAGCTGCTGTAGAATTAGGGGAAGTAGTTAAATCTCTTACTCAAAACAAAGAATGAAAAGAAACTCATTTTAAAGAAACCTCATTTTAAATAAAAAACCAAAATGCACTTTTCTTCCATCTACCTATAATTTGGCAAGAGGCTGTTCCCCACAAACTATCACTCAAATTCTTGTAATCTAAGTAGGAACATCAAGGAAGGATTAAAAAAAAATCAAATAGGGGACCTAAATGAGCTCATACTATTTAACACACATAGTTAAAATAAGTAATAAATGTATGGAAGGCTGCCATCAATTATACTATAACTTAAAAGCTTAGATCTACCAGACTGAGACACCTGAAGCTATTAGGTCTGGGTATGTTCTACTCCTACTTTCCATAAAGACTGTGGTCAAACAGTAGAATCCTAGAATGTAAGACTTAAAACTTATTTTTTTAAGTGTAGGACTTAGGACTTATACATTAAAGAAAGAAAAGGTGCGGGGCCGCCAGGTAGCACAGCAAGTAAGAGCACTGGCTCCAGTGTTGGGATGACCTGGAGATCGAATCCTGGGCTCAGACACTTAGCACCCACCCAGAAACACCTGGCCATGTAACCTTGAGCAAGCTACTTAACCCCAATTGCTTAGGGGCAGCCAGGTGGCTCAGCGAGTAAGAGCACTGGCTCTGGTGTCGGGATGACCTGGATCAAATCCAGGCTCAGATGCTCAGCACCACACCCAGAAATAACTGGCTGTGTAACCTTGAGCAAGTTACTTAACCCCGATTGCTTTAAAAAAAGAAAAAAAAGGTGTACTGATGACTGATGTCCTTTTATCCCTATCCTCACCTGTCCAAAGATGATTTCTGATAGTCAAAATGCTCCTCATTACATTCCTCCATTCTCTTTCTTTTTTTCTCCTTTTTCTTTTTGCTAAGGTAGTGGGCATCAGTCACATCTCCTATGTGACTGCCATTCATCTCTTGGTTTTTGCTCTCTTCCTCCAGTCCATCAACAGTCACATCTAACCCATACTTCCTTTCTATCCCTCTATTCCAAGTTGGTCTCTGTGTTTGTTCCTCCTGCAAAAGAGATGCAGCAACTTCTGTCCAGGATCTGTGTCCTTCTGTACGCTTCCTCTTCTTCTTTTTCTTTACATGTGAAAGGTCTGCTGACTCTCCATTTCCCTGTGAGATTTCTTCTTCTGGACTTCTGTATGGTCTATCTTCTCCTATATGCTTTTTCCTTCTCTTTTTGGAGAAGCTTTGAGGGGGATTGCTGGCCCCCTGCTGCTGGTGGGAAGGGGACTTGATGTCCCCATTTACCTGAGGCAGGGGATTGGAGGCAAAGGAGCAGCTATGTGGTTCAGTCATCCCTGAAGGCCTGAAGCTAGTGGGGAGTGGTGAAGTTTTGACTGAGTAGGAATTGAAGGCAGACTTCAAAGGATTTGATGATTTGGGAGGTGAAACAGCCCTAAAAACAGAAAGGCAGGCATATGAAAAACTAGCTCTAAAAGACCCAAATTGAGCTCATCCTTCCTAAAATTCAATATCAAACAACTTAGCCATGAATCTTAAACACTGTTTCCCCTTAAATATCTTAATGCAATTGCTTTTGAGATGTATGAATAAATTTAAGGTAACATGTCAACATAGCAACTGACTATTATAATATGTAATATATAAAATAATATGTAATAAAACTATTATTTTATTTTACTTACATAGTGTATTGCCTTCAAAAAGTTTAAAGTACTTCTGAAAATTTTGAAATGTTGTTTAATTTAAATGCTATCAGAATTTGAAAATGAATAGAGAACTTCCCCAATCAGAAAATCTTGCAAACAGTTGAATGCCTACATCTGTGAACACTGGGCTCCATTTCCCAGCCCAAAACTATCAGGTTGTACACAAATGAAATAAAGGAACCATGTAAGAAAGTCAACTAAAAGGTCCACTTATCTCCTATTGTCTTTCTTTACTTAAACTGGGAATAAGAAACCTAAATGATAGACTTATACGGGTTAGGTAGAATTACTAAAAGATAACCAATTCAAAACAAAACCACAAAAGTTTCTGGTCATATTTCTATAGAATTTTCTTTTTGTGGAAACAGAACTAGGAAGAAAAAGTAGAAAGGAAATGTCTATTCAACACTCCAAACCTCTGTCCTGAATTGAAAGGCTTAGTCTCAATATTAGTGTTACTACACACTTCAAGCACTGGAACTAAGACAGATAGAAGAAAAGGAACTAACAATGTTTAACAGAAAAGTTTGTTGAATTAGGTATTCTAACCTTATCCTTTTTTCTTCTCTAAGTCAAAAAGGTCAAATGTTTTGCGGTCTCTATCCAGCCTTTAGGGACTTTTCCTTTAATTTTTTACAGATCTTTTTTTTTTTTTTTTTGCTTTTTGGAGGGGGGAAGGTAGGGCAAATTGGGGTTAAGTGACTTGCCCAAGTTCACACGGCTATTTTTTTGTGTTAAGTGTCTGAGGTCACATTTGAACTCAGGTCCTCGTGATTCCAGGGCTGGTGCTCTATTCACTGTACTACCTAGCCACCCCAAATGGATCCTTTTATATTACAATTCTAGTTTCTTTTTTTTTCTTAATGTATAAATCCTAAACCCTACACTTAAAAAAAAAATCTAAAGAAACAGCAACTACAAAAGGAGCAAAATAATTTCAGAATTCAAAGCATCAGATGCCAAAAGACAAATGGAAAAAAGCAAGCTGCATAGGGCTCACACTCCCAGGTTTTCTGGTTTGGGCTCTGACATCCATACATCAACATACCTTTCCAATTAGTAGTGAGGAGACAGCACCAATTTCAATATTTTTCTTGATATGCTCTGGAATTATATTGTTTGGCTAAGAAGGGTGGAAACAGCTTTTGAAATGAGGCTCTTATTCTTACTGCTATCTTTTTTTCTTTACATAACCTTTATTTTGGATCTTCTCTTCCTTTTTCAAGGTATAACAAGATTACTCAGGGAAGTCTTAGTATATAGTTCATAGAACATATATTTATGTCTACTATCATATATGCACGTGGAACACAGTCTCAGAAAAATAAGAATGACGAAAGCAAGCTGTGGGAACTCAGCTTTTCTTTTACCAAGGAAGGATCCTCTCTCAAATTTCTAATAGGTAAAAAGAAGAAACAATGAGGAACATGTATTACTGTCACTTTTATCATCCCTTGTTTGGTCATCAATTATTTTCACTTCAATATCTAATAATACAATATCCTTCATAGGACTGTTTAGTTGTTTCTTTTAGCCCCAGATTAGAATAGATAGGCATCCCTATGACTACAGTTCTATGCGTACAACTCACCTGATTTTACTAACAGGCCAAGAAGAGGCAAAGACAGGGTGGGTGATTTTCATGGGGTAGGTGTGGTCAGCGAATGATGAATGGGGAGGTGAATGGAGGTCATTGCCGGTCGCCCTCCGTAGGGTGCTGGCCTGTAGTTATCGACATAAATAAAAACTTGGTGGTCTAAAAAAGGTTTCCGTGAGTGAAGAGGGAAAAAAAATAAAAATGAGGGGAAAGAAGAGCCCAGAAAGAGGGAAGGTTGGGATGGGCAGGAAGAGAAAACAAAAAACAAACAAAAGAGGTAAGGGGTGGGGAATGATAGAAGAAGAATCAGAAGTGTTTTCGGTTAGAAACAAAAAGGAAAAAAAGAAGGAATTTTCAACAGAAATCTCAACAGTTACTATCTTCTTGTCACTTCCTCATGCTCCATGAAGGAGATGGCTGCCATTTTCCATGCTGATGGTTCCCTGTCAAACTTCACCACACCCAGTCTTCCTGTGGATTTAGAGGCAAGGAGACCTATCTGAGCAAAAGACCCTAACCCATTTCTGATGTTCACCCTAAGTTTTAAGAATAAGAAACTGGGATTTAGCTTATGCATCCATCTGTCATCCAATAAGAGGACATTAGCTAGAGCTAAAAGACAACTCCCTTCCTAGAATTCCCAAGATGAATTTTACCTCCATTAATAATAACTATCTATGAGCTAATACAAGAGAGAACCCCAAGGCTTCCTTAAAACCTCTGCTCCCTATCTTCCCATCCCCTGCTACCATTATCACAACTCAAGAGGTTACTTGAATTA
Source organism: Petaurus breviceps papuanus (assembly GCF_028583685.1). Taxonomy (NCBI): domain Eukaryota; kingdom Metazoa; phylum Chordata; class Mammalia; order Diprotodontia; family Petauridae; genus Petaurus; species Petaurus breviceps. The sequence continues at coordinate 1,151,348 of NW_027187380.1, forward strand.
ATTCAAATAATTTCCATTTTTCTGAGTTAAGGCCCAAATCCCTATAGTTTCTCTTCTCACACTCAGTCATTCTACATTTCTAAGATTGGAAAGCAAATCAAACCTGCCTCTCTAGCCCCATGGATCTCATGCAGGGAATGAGACCTTACATACCCACCTTCTTGGAAGAAAGTGCCAGTTTTTTGGCTGGTGGAGGGGACATGATGCTTGTAGGCTCAGTGGCAGTATTGGTCAGGACAGGGGACTTTAACTTCACCATCTTAGAATCCTCTCTACCAGGTGGCTCTTTGGTACGCTCACCAGCAGAATAGTCTGTTTCCTGAGAAGTATAGAAACAGCCAACTCCATTCTTCATGGTCTCAGGCCCCCTGGCTGTCTCACTACTGGCAGAATATTCAGGGCTGGAACTGATGGAATCCTTCCTCTTCGGATCTGAACACTCACCATTACCCTTTGGCCCATGGCCATTGACAGTCACTTCGTGCAGGAGCTTAGGTGAGGTAGCTAGCATGGCATTCTTGTTCTCCCATGAGCCTTGCCTACAGCTCTCAAATTTAGTGCCACTTAAGCTGCTGATGCCATTTAACCCCTGAGATACTTTTAGGGATGGAGAAAGGTGTTGCAGGGAGAGAGGCTTCTTGACTTTTTTCCCCAGTTTATCCAGTATGATGGGTCCGTGAATGGCCTTTGCAGAAAGTTTTGGGGACAGGGATCCCAGGGGCAGCTTTAGTTGAACACTTCCATTCTGTGATTTAGGGCCTACCACAAAGCTTTTCCTGGAAATTGGGACACCATTTTCTTCTGCTGTCTGATGTTTTTTCACTGATACCAAGTCCAGTTTCTAAAGCAAGTCCAAGAAGAAAGCACAGTTTAAGGACTTTGAGGTAAATATAAGGGCAAACAAGCAAGGCACTATATAAGAAAGGTTAAACTAACTCACAACTACAAAAAAGAAATTTTGCTTATTGCAGACAATCCAAAGGAAGAAATATTTCCTTACACAGCCAAATATAGTAAAAAAGATTTATTTAATTCTATTTTACTATTTTTGTAATTCCTATGGAGATGAGCTAATACATTTTTCAAACTTATGGACAGATCTTCTCTAGAGTAAGGCCTATTAAATTTTTTCCACTTGAGACCCCTTTTCAAGTTTTGGCAGTGTTTGTTGGCACTTTGTGAGCATGAGAGCCTGCACAGCACAGTGTGCACGTCATGTGTTCAGAACCAAGGCTGAAGTTGCTCAATTCAGCATTGGCAAGTGCTACCACAAACACCTTGGATTTATTACACTTTGATATTTAAATTTTTGTCATAGTGCATTCAGAAACCTTTTACTCAACCCACAGTTTAAGAAGATCTGTCGGAGAAAGAAGAAACAAAGCCTACTATGCAATTTTTAATTAAGTCAGCTTACTCAACCTTCACCTTTTATAATTCATCCCATCCCCATCCTTTACTCAACTAATGTTGACATTTTTCTATACAAGAATAGAGTAAAATCACACAAAGTGTTTGAAAGTTATTTCACTCTCTGCTAAGCTCTCAACAGCACAGAAATGGCCAGGTCAGAATCACCTGTACTAGAGTTCTTTTTCCCCAATGATAATAATTTGACAGTTAACTGCATAAGCACTGATATAGATTACCCTTGTTCCTTGGAAGGAAGTGTTTTTATGCTCTACAAATTACTTACCTTTCCAATTAGTGGTGAGGGGACAACACCATTACTAATATTTTTCTTGATGTGTTCAGGAACTACATTATTTGCTCGACTAGGAAGGGCAGAGGCAGTTTTTGCAATGGGGCCCTCAGGACTTTTCTTAGAGCCTGGAATTCTGGGAAGAGAAGAAAGTTAGTAATAAAGTTGAACAAACAGTAAACAAAATAGATGACAAACTAAGTAAATACTAAGTAAAAGGATCATGACAAGAAACAGAGCCACAGCAGAGAGGGCCTTAAGGTTGCTAAATGCCCCATATAGAGAGAAGAATCACTAGATAAATCTTACCTTGTCCTATAAACCAATAAACCAATGTGACTTCGTACAGTCTCAGATATATGAGTTTAATTGAATGCAGAGCATAGCAACCTGTAAAGACCCTTTATCAAATGATAACTTTCTAAATGGTTGAGTTCCAAGGTACTTAATATAATTCTAAAATGCCTCATTTTATCTTAGCAACTGATTGATTGCTGATCCTGTGTGCCAGGGATATGGTAACAGGGTATGGGGAAGAAAACCTACACGATAACTTTTTCTGTTGCATCCTAAATTTAGATGCTAAGTATTTCAATTCACCATCATTTTGTTAGCTATATCCTTCTCTGGCAAAGTACATATAGGCACCAAAAATCTTAAAGATGGGAACTAAAAAGGAAGCTGGATTATTTCAGAATTCAAGGCCTTAAATGCCATTCCCCAGGTAATGTTTTGACTTTAGCTCACAAACAAGTTAGCTTTTTTTTTTTTTTTTTGCTTTTTGGAGGGTGGAAAGCAGGGCAATTGGGGTTAAGTGACTTGCCCAAGGTCACACAGCTAGTAAGTGTTAAGTGTCTGAGGCCATATTTGAACTCAGGCCCTCCTGATTCCAGGGCCAGTGCCCTATTCACTGTGCCACCTAGCTGCCCCATAAGTTAGCTTAATTTTGAAAGGGTACATTCTGACATAGCTTTAGCTTAAAAGGATACTCCTAGAATATAGGGAAATTCTAAGGTATATCCATTTGGGAATGGCCCTTGAAGTTCTAGGTCAAACTAAAACTAATATCCCACTTTACTGGTACCTAGGAGGCTCTTTACATCTGGGATACATGTTAGAACTTCTGAGGTCAATTTGAAATTGCATGTTTTTAGAGATAACAAATGAAATTTTTTGTTAAAATATCTGCCCTCCCCTGGGGAATTTCCAATTAATTTCCATTAAAAGGACTTAGACAAACCTAAAGGAAAGTTCTAAAGCAAAACATCAAAAGACTTACCTGAGATAAAACAGAACATAGGCCTGCTGGTTTAGGACCACTTTGATATTACTAGAATGGACCAAAGAATCATTCATCTGGTACCATTGCCCATTGCTAGCCTAAAATCATGAATAATAAAAAGGAAGAAGATCACTAAAGGTGTTAGACTCCCTTCTCTGTTTTGAGTAATAAAATCTACTATCTGTAGTATATGCAACTAGGTGCTCAGAAAATATTAACAATTTAAAGAAGCGGTCCTCAAATGGTGAGCCCTAAAAGGTTTTAACAATAATTTTTAATTCTTTCATCTCATTATTCCTCAGGTTCTCTGTTCCAAAGATATGAAAGACTGATTTCTTTACTGTCTACCACAAGCAAATACCTTCCCTTAGCTAAGATTCTTCTAAATATTTATCAGGTAAAGCCTTTTATAGCTACCTTTAGAGCACCTACCTTCCCAATTCTTTCTCTACATGTCTGATAATAGCATAGATTCTAATAGATGTTTAAAAAAAAGTTACTCACTTCCTCTATGTTCTAATTGGGTCTATGTATTTGCTAGAAAGATTTCCTATTTTCCCTAAAAGAAAAGTTTTATAGAGGTTAAAGTAGGGCTTATATAACCTCTAAAGACGGTGTCCTTGTGCCAAAAATCAATGATTATTTATCAAGAATCTATTACCAACTACATTGGCTGTACCTAAAAAAAGACCGACTTACCTTCACATAACAATAATAATGTCCAGCATGGCAGCTATAACCTGAGTGGACAAGTACAGCATATAACCCATACATGACAGGGTCACCATTACTTTGTGACATATATGGTCGTATATTGAGAAATTCTGGATATCCCACATCCTGTTATAAAAGAAACTAGAAATTAGAAATCATATCAAGATAAAAGGTCACTTTCTCTTTTATCTCTATCATGACAACTAAATAGTTCAAATCCAATTGCGCATGCGGTAATTTATGGTAAAAGCTTAAAAGAATAAAACAATTCTTCCTTAGTTTAAGATGTGATTTTATAGCTACCGTGTTTCCCCGATAAGACGACACTGTCTTATTAATTTTTTTGGAAAGAAAAACACCAGAGGGCTTATTTTCAGGGGAGGGCTTATGTTGTCCTGCCTCAGCTCTCCTCCGCAGCACTGCTCTCAATGGCGCCAGCAAGCAAATCACTGGGGAAGAACAGGATGACGTGCTCATTGCTGCAGCTCTGATTGGATGCAGCTCGGAGAGCGGTGTTCGTTTCCGGGGTGGGGAGAGGGGGGGGAGACGGTGCATACAGAGGGTACCGTGTAGCGTGTAGCGCAGGGGATCACCTTCACTACAGTAGCAATCTCAATAGGGCTTATTTTCGGGGGGAAGGGATTATTTTAGAGGAATCTTACACAGTAAGGGGAGGGCTTATTTTCGGGATAGGTCTTATTATCAGGGAAACACGGTACATCAGATTTCAGTTTTATTCCTGGTCCTGATATAAAGCAACAGTTCTCACCACCTCTTTTCTGAAAAGCAAAATGGGAATAAGCCTTGTTTTTCTCTACTATTCTATAGACATATTATGAAGATAATAATAGCTAACCTGAGCTGTTTAAAACAAAATGGATTACTATTACTTTTTCTAGTAAATCCTATTTTTATAGAATGGATCAGGACTAAGTTCATTCCACAAAAAATCGCTTTCTACAGAATGAGGTGAAAAATGGAGACTTCAAAAAAACTGCAATTTATCCTAGGAATATTATAGTAAAAAAGTATTCTCTAAAGAATGACTGGAAATAAAACATACCAACATTTTCCCTAAATTTTACTGAATTTCAAAACACAATAAAAATATTTGATTATTTAAAAATAAAATAAAAATATTTCAAAACTTCAGTCACTTTCATTTTCGAAACCAAGTACTTTGTTGTTGTTGTTCAGTCATGGCCAATTCTTCATGTCCCCATTTGGATTTTCTTGGCAAAGATACTGGAGTGGTTGGCCATTTCCTTCTTTAGCTCATTTTACAGATGAGGAACTGAGGCAAACAGGGTTAAGTGACTTGTCTAAGGTCACATAGTATCTGAGGCCAGATTTGAACTCAGGAAGATGAGTCTTCCTGACTCAGGCCTAGCACTCTCCACTTAAGAGTTATATAATAAGTAATTTTACTGATATTTGTCTAAAATCATATTATCTGTCATTAGTACCTGCTTTTCAAATGGAGAGGCAGATGGCTGGTACCTAGTAGAGCTTCCAAAGTTCCAATGTTTACTGAATAATTCTTGATAGGAAACTCACCTTGGTGATCTTCCCCCCACTGAAGTTTGCAAAGCGCTTAAGGGACAGGGTTAAGACATTGGATGTCCTATGAATTGTGAAGCGCTTACTGGCTGGCACTTTTTTCTTGCATCTATAGGGAAAACAGATTAAAAACTCTATTAGTTTATACTCTATAAAGAACTATCCTCTCATCTATGTGATTTAGAAGTGATGCATAAGTAGAGAAGATATAAAATGTTTCACTAACAAAGGACAAATCACCACAAAGCCATCCCTTGCTTTTGGATAGCTTATTATCACATAAGGAACTGGAGGTTATTTATTAAATATAGTGCAAACCATGGAGTTAAAATAAAATCTTCACCTTCCACACTTATAAAGTTTTATTGATGCTGTTTATGCATCACTGTCATTTCCAGGTACATAGCTCCTTTCCCCAGTCCCACTTTATTCTTAGTAACAAAGAAAAAGTTAAGCAAAACCAACATCTGATAGCATATATGTAACATTTTGCATCTACAGGACCCTACCTTGCCAATAAAGAATTGAAGTGAGTTTGGCAAAAGTATGGAAAGGGAAGTAATATTTAACAAGGCAGGAAAGATGGGTTTGGGCCAGATTGTAAAGGGCTTTAAAACACAGAAGGGTATATATTTTTGGCTAGGATCAAGAGGGAGTCATTTAAATTTGTTTTTCAGTCATTTTTCAGTCATGTCTGACTCTTTGTGACCACATTTGAAGTTTTCTTGGCAAAGATACTGTAGTGTTTTGCTATTTCCCTCTTAAGCTCATTTAACAGATGAGGAAACTGAGGCAAACAGGATTAAGTGACTTGCCCAGGGTCACACAGCTAGTTAAGTGTCTGAGTCCAGATTTGAGCTGAGGAAGATGAATGTTCCTGGCTCCAGGCCTGGTACTCTATCCACTGTACCACCTATTCCATTTAAGTTTACTAAAACAAGAAAGTGACAAGATCTGGTGTATGTTTAAGGAAAATCACTTCAGCAGCAGTGCAGAAGATGGACTGAAGTGGAAAAAAGACTTAAGACAAGGAAACCAATTAGGATACCACTACAAGTGCCTTGGCAAGAGATAATGAATGCTTGAATTGAGGTGGTAGTTGTATGATTAGAAAGAGAGTTGGATATAAGATGTGGCAGAGGTAGAAAAAGTGGGATTTGGTAACTGATGAAGCATAAGGAATGAGTGAGAATGAAAAATAGAGGACAATTCCAAAGTTATAAATCTGGGAGACTGGAAAAATGATAAGAATAGAGAAGTTTAGAAGAGAGGTAGTTGAATGAACTTAGTTTTAGACATGTTAAGTTTGAGATGTAACATCCAGTTTGAAATGTCTGCTGGTGATGAATTATTAAAGCAAAGAGGAAAGAATGGGGCTCAATATATAAATCTTTGAGTCATATGCATAGAGGATAATTAAACCCATGGAAACTGATGAGGTCACCTAAAACACATCCAGAATAGGACAGTCAATACCATCAGATACACAAACAGATCAAGAAGATGAAAACGAAACTAGTAGAATCTAAAGGGTTGCAGTCCACTCTGGCTCTACATTCATGGTGTGTGGGGGCCGCCATGGGGGTAACTTGAGTTTGTTTCAAAGCAGTAGGGATGGTCTTGGCAAGAAGACTCGAGAGAAGGAAAGATGGATGATATTTAAATAATTATAGATAAAGAGAAGGAAACAAGAGAGTTAGGGGTTAGGTCTTTATTCAAGAAGGTGAGGTAGGGGTTGAAAGGAGCCTGGTTCAGTGAGGGAGGCTTAAGGAGAAATTCAGAATGGGCATGAGCTAGGGAATCAATTGCATAGGAACATAAAAAATGCCCTGTTGCAGTGAGGCCTCAGACAATATAAATGAAGTTGGTTAATATAAATGTGTCGTATACTTAACACTAGTATGTGACTTCTTCCAGCTTCAGACAAGATCAGAGTAGAACAATATAGGGTTGGGGTCTGGCAAGAGGCTAAGTGGGCAAAGGATTTTGGTAGAGGATAATCTGGGGTCCAATTGATTAACTAGAGTGTAGAGACTGTAAAGAGAAAGCAAAATCATAGTAGGTATAATGACCTGAGAAAGTACTAAGGAATAAAGAGCTTAGAGGGGTCCTGAGTTTAGGAGGGCTAATAGGGTTTGGGGAAATATAGAATGACAGATTATGTTCTGATACAGGAGAAAGTAACAAAATTACCTACTAGACTAAGTTATGGAATGAGAAGATTGAGGAATTAGTTCAGGGAGTTTAAGAGAATGTCAACATAAAAGTCAAAGTCTTTTCATATAAATGCAGGAGTTAAGGAGGAAAACAAGACAGTGAACCTGACACTGAACTCCTCGAGAAAAGAGGGCTAATGACCTGAAGGCTGGCATACTATAGCTATCATGATCAAGTATTTATTGAGCACTTACTATGCATAAAAGGTGCTATGCTAAGCAATGGGGATACAAAGAAGGGAAAAATATAGTCCTTGCTCTCAAGGGACATATAATCTGATGAGGGAGACAAATACATAAACAACCAGGTACATATAACCTATATACAAAGCAGATAAAGGTACCTGAAATGGAAGTCACTATTTGTTGGGGGCAGATGAGTGGGAGGTAGCAGAGGGAGAAGGATGGTGGTGGGGGAAGACTGGGAGAAACCTCCTGAAAAAGGTGGGATTTGAGCTGACTTTTTGAAAGAATCCAGGTAAAATAAAAGGCAGAAGTGAGGAGGCACAGCATTCCAGAAACAGAAGATAGAAATGGGAGATGGAGTGGTGTTTGAGAACTATAAGCAGGCCAGCATAAGTGGACCATAGAATGTGCAGGGAAGATATATTTACAAATAGCTTTAAATACCAAACAATGGAGTTTATATTTGATATAAAATATAAACTTAGGGTGCTAACGGAGTTCCTTGATGTCTTAGCCTGCCACTGAGTGTGAATTCAGCCCAGAAGTCAGGAAGCCAAAAATTAAGCCCAGGGGATAGGAACCTCTACTAACTGCCTACTTTTTTCCTCCATCTCTCATCATGCCCAGTTGTCCCAGTACCCCAAATCAACTGATTTTTCCCTCTCCTTCTATCTCCCCTAATAATCCAAAGTTGATGACCTCCCACTCTCCTGCTCCCCTTATCCTTTGGACTGAAAGGTAAAATTCTTACCTCCCTTCTTCTACCCCCTCCCTTCCTTGCAGCCTGACATAATAGAGAGAGAGCAAGTCTCAAAGCCAGCAAGCTCTGAACAAGTCATTTAACTTTTTAGTCTTCTTGGCAGTTCTCTGAGATTATAAATTGAGACTATAAATTCTCTAAGACTATAAATTGATTCAAAAGGTATGCAAACTTGGGGAAGACACCAAAGGTATAGAAAAAAATATTGGGCCTTTCTGATATTGAAAAAAGATAACCAAAAGAGCACCAATTACTGTTAGTCTATATGACTCCTATCCATATAAAATGTGCAGAGTAATTGTCTACATATTTGACAAAAAGGAGGGAGAAAAGGATGGTAAATATGCTTCATACAATAAGTAAGTGATTTTTGAGGTGAGGAAAGCCATCTTGGCATGTGGAATTAAAAAGACTATTATTGCATTCAGGAGAGATGACAGACTCTAAAAATACCCCAGAGAAAGAGCCAAGAGCTGATTTACTTAGCACACATGTAAGCATTCTCTCCACTCAAGACATCTGGTTTTACAAACAGCTCCAGGGCACGTACAATATTTGCAGCTTGCTGTAAAAGACAAGTAGAAGAAAGAAAAGCTTATAGATACACAAGAAATACCAAAATTAAAACTTTTTTTTAACATGTTATATTATATGAGAATCTGAGTTTTGAAATTCTAGGCTAACAAGGTCAAATGGTAAGTATCAGGAGAGATAGCAGATCTAATAATGTTACCTTTTTTTGTGAACTGAGAGAATTATGGGAATACAGTGAATCACAATGACTCCATCTTGTGGCTCAATTCTGGATGTAGTGAAGTTCCGTTTCTATTCAATTATGGATCTAGCCCAATTTCTGTCTTGTGAGAAAACTTTATTGCCTTGTTTGAACCTAGCACTACATGGCTGGGAAGCTAAACTACCTCTATCTGTTTCTTAGAGATCCTTAACTAAGGATATGCTTAACCAAGGTTACGCTGACCAGAAACCCAGTCAGATCCAAAGATTAATGCAAACATTAATCTCAAGCAACCCATATGTCTCATCTGAAAACTGGCTCTGTAATGGTCAATCAGTTACTATTTCTATATTTCTCTGACCGAACACTATCAGTTAGGAAGGAGTGAGACATCTCTTTCTGATTTCAGGGAATTACACCTGTTTGCTTTCTCCCCCCTCAACTTGAAAAGTCCTTAATCTTTCCTCCAATAAGAAGTCAGATTACCTAATTTTGTATCTTGGTTGGTATCCTGTTGTTCGCTTTTAATTAATCTGTCTTATCTGATTGTTTTTAATGCATAAAAAATCTGTCTCTCTCTGTATTTGGGGTCCGGTGCCAAGATGAAGAAGGCCTAGTCCCAATTTGTTATGCAATCTGCATGTACTGCTTAATAAACTGATACACCCAGAAGCTTAAACCTTTGTTTCCTCAGTCATTTCAGATTCCACCTGTCACAGAACTCTAATAATGATTTTATACACACACACTCTTTTTCTCGCTCTCTCTCTGTCTCTCACTCTCTCTCTCCTTTTCATCAGTTATCAGAATTGTCAAAGATTACTGTCAAGTATTTTGGCTCTTAAAGATTTCAGGTTTGCTCTAAATTGTAGATTATCCTATTGAAGACTAGATAACAGCTTTTCTACTACAACACAAAAGTTATAATATAGCAAAGAATGTTCTTCTAAATAGTAAAACTTACAATATCCCCCAAATTTTGTGAAAAGTTGTCAACAAACCTCCCCACAATAGCAACATATTTCTTATTTCCCATTTAGCTCTTTCTATAAAAAGTTAAAAATTCCCACTTTCCCAACCCAGGCATGTAAGTGACAATATTATAATATTGTACCCTGATCTCCAGTGCAACATCCAAATAGGGGTCATAGGTATCAGAGACGCTCTTACATACTGAACACTTAACTGTAATAAAACAGAGAGAAATTAGTCAATCAGCAATACAGCTAATTGTAACTAATGTAGATTTTTTATTATTTTTCCCAAGGCTTACTATGCTTCAAGCTTTTTTTATCTTTCAAAACTCTATGATGGGGGGGCGGAGCCAAGATGGTGGCATAGAAGCAGGAGAACTCCCATGCGCTCCCCCCCATAACCCCTCAAATACCTATAGAATATGACTCTAAACAAACTTTAGAGCTACAGAACCCACAAAGTGACAGAGAGAAATAAATCTTACCATGAAGGCAGCCCAGCAGGCTGGCAGGAAGGGTCCACTGCAGTGTGCTGCAAGCAGAGCCCAGCCCCATGTGAGCCTGAGGTTTTAGCCCCAAGGTGGCCCCAACCAGCAGCAGCTGGAGGGACTTTGGGAGAGTGGAGCACCAGCAGCTGTGGCGGTTTCCAGAATTATCAACCCATAAATACCAAAGACAAAGTGAGAGGTCAGTGTGGAGTTTGGGAACAGGGGGTCCAGGAGTACGGTCCGGCCTCTGCCACCAGAGGGAGAAGAGCTGAGGTGTGGTGGCCACTGCCGTGTGGCTGTTTCAGAGCTCCTGGCCTGCAGATTGTAGGGGGACCAAGAGACCAATCTGAGAGGTAACTGCTCTTGCTTTAACCTGCTTGGATCTGGATCACTGTCTAGGGTGGAGGTCACCAGGTGACAGATCCAGTGGAGCCTTCAGAGAGGGCATCCAACTAATAGCTCCAGCAGATGAGAAAACCCCAGTGATTTGGGACAAAGCTCTCTTCTCTGGAAGCAGAGTTCCACTGTAGCAAAGAGCTCAAAAGTCAAGTAATTGAGTGGCAACATGAGCAAGCAAAGGAAGCAAAGCAAGCACAACAGTCAAACCTTAGATTCCTATTTTGGGGGCAAAAAGGATCAAAGCATGGAACAGGAGGAAGACAATGAAGTCAGAACTCTTGTACCAAAAGCTTCCAAGAAAAATATTAACTGCTTACAGGCCATAGAGGAGCTTAAGAAGAATTTTGAAAACCAAATAAGTGGAGGAAAAATTGGGAAGAGAAATGAGAATGATGCAAGAAAATCAGGAAAAGAGAGTCAACAATCTGACTGAAGAAAATAACACCTTAAAAAATAGGCTAACTCAAATGGCAAAAGAGGCTCAAAAAGGCAATGAGAAGAATGCCTTAAAAAGTCACATTTCCCAGATGAAAAAAGAATCTCAAAAGCTCACTAAAGAGAATCATTCCTTCAGAATTAGACTGGAGCAGATGGAAGCTAGTGACTTTATGGGAAATCAAGATACTATTAAATAGATCCAAACAAATGAAAGAATAGAAGGCAACGTGAAATATCTCACTGGAAAAACCACTGACCTGGAAAATAGATCCAGGAGAGATCATTTAAAAAATTGGACTATTGGAAACCCATGATCAAAGAAAGAACCTAGAAATAATGCTTCAAGAAATTCTCAAGGAAAACTGCTCTGATGTTTTAGAACCAGAAGGGCAAAATTGAAGTTGAAAGAATCCACCTATCACCTCTTGAAAAAGATCTCAAAAAGAAAACTCCTAGGAATATTATAACCAGGTTCTGGAGTTCCCAGATCAAGGAGAGAATATTACAAGCAGCCAAGAAGAAACAATTTGAATATTGTGGAAACACAATCAGGGTAACACAGGATCTAGCAGCTTCTACACTGAGGGATCAAAGGGCTTGGAATATGATATTCCAGAGGGCAAAGGAGCTGGGATTAAAACCCAGAATCACCTACCCAGCAAAACTGAGTATCATATTTCAGGGGAAAATATGGTCATTCAATCAAATAGAGCACTTTCAAGAATTCTTGAAAAAACCAGAGTTGAATAGAAAATCTGATATTCAGATACAAGAAACAAGAGAAGCCTGAGAAGTGTTTTCCTTCAGCAAACTTAAGTGGGATTGGCATTTTTCATCTTCTCTTTTTTTTTTTTTGGCTTTTTGGAGGGCAATTGGGGTTAAGTGACTTGCCCAAGGTCACACGGCTAGTTTTTGCGTTAAGTGTCTGAAGCCAGATTTGTACTCAGGTCCTCCTGACTCCAGGGCTGATACTCTATTCACTGCACCACCTAGTCGCCCCTTCCATCTTCTATCTTAAAATTGGAAGCCAGAAGTTCCTGAAGCTAATGCAGAGTCCAAAGAGATGGAAGAGAGTGAAGAAACTCCTCAAACCTGAAGAACATCTGAAGAAAGCAGAGTTCTGTGCTCTCTCTCTGTCTTTGTGTCTGGCTCTCTCTTAGGGTGTCCAGTCTATGTTATGTGCTTGCTTATGTGACTGGATCTCAAAGTCACTGTGCTAATCAGTGGACATACAAAAGAGAAAGAAAACAGTCTCTGACCTCAAGGAATTTACATCCTACTGGATGAAACATTCTATTAATGGGGTGAAAAAAGGGGAAAATTAACAGAGGTTATAAAATAGTAATAATAATAATAGCATTTATATAGCACTTTGAGGTCTGCAAAGCATTGTCCAGATATCTCATTTTTCCTCACAAGAACCCTGAAAATAAAGTGCTATTATTTGCATTTTACAGATTAGCAAACTGAGCCTGAGGAAATTAAGGGATTTAGGGGCGCACAACTAATAAATGTCTGAGACAGTATTCAAATTTAGGTAATCTTGATTTCACTAAAGCTTTTTGCAAACCTTAAAGCATTATTTAAATACTAGCTGTTATTTAATATTAATATTTTACTGCTATAGATAATATATAAATAGTATATATTTTATAAATATATTGTATAATAGAAACATTCAAATATCTCCTCTTTAGTATTCATGGAGACATTTAATTACTGAGTAAATAAACACAAATATTTAAGTTCAGTTATTGTTTTTGATAAGGATTTCTTGAGTTGCCTTTAGGGGATGTGTTAAAATGTTTGGGTTGTGCTTAATAAACATGCAAATGCTCCTTTAAAAAAACAACTCTATGACAATATTAGCAAGAGATTATGATAAAACTAGCTTTGCAAGTATCATTATATTTGGCAAGAGATCTCATTTGGAACTTACCTCATTCAAGGACAAAAAAGACAGAGAACCAACCAAAAGCACCCCAGAGCAATTGAGTTCCTCCAATAGAATAATGGAATCTTTTTCTCCAATAATAAATAGCTTTCTGTACTGTTGATAAACAAGACATCCTGGATGTCTATTGTCTTCCAGGTAAAGTTTATTTATGTTGTTTTAGGAAATGATAAGAAATAGCAGGGATTTTTTGGTTACTACTACAAGCTCCAGCAAAGAAAGATGGGAATAAAAAGTCTCTACTCACCACGAGATCTAAGGTAACCTCCAAAAATCTGATGGACCAAAGTAGTTGCCTGTGTTTGGCGATCCAATCTGCAAAACAGACATCAACAGCATATGACATAACCCACCGATGGGAGACTTCAAGATCAGTATATAACTGGTAACACCCAACTCCTACAAAACAGCTAGAACCTGCATTGTGGGTAGACTATCTTAAGTCTCTTACAATGTTCTCATGACAGACCAGGTCACCTTATTCCACCCAGGCAAAACATTCTAATCCCCAAAACATTGTCTTTTGTGCAGGAGTGAACAACATTAATTTATTTCTACTGATAGCAACATTTTCCCACACTTAAAAGAGTCATTGCTCAGATTACCTTCATAAATAGCAATTAGATTTTGTTGCCACAAATATTTAAGGTACTTTGGGGCTTTTTTTTTTTTTTTTGGTACAGAGAACTCCCAGCAAGGAAAACTCTATCAATACAGATCAACAACTACTTGTAGCCTTAAAAACCAAAAATTGCCCAGGGCATGAAGTTAATTAAGTGACTTGCCCAGAATCACCAAGCTAATATGTGTGAAAGGTAGGACTTGACTTCAGGTCTTTCTGACTCAAAGGCCAGCTTTCTATCCACTATGCCATACTTAACTCTCTCTTGCATATGAACACAGGAGCTTTCCAGTTTTTGTTTTTTGCCTCTCCATTAGATTGTAATCTCCTTGAGGGCAAACACTGTCTTTCTTTATTCATATATTTATATTTATTTACTAATCTTAGGACAGTGCCTGACACAAAACAGACACTTAATAAATGTGTATTGGTATACTAATTGAACACAGGGTAGGATACTCTAAAGGCCTTTTCTTAACTTACCCCCTCTCTAAATTCACCCTAGAAAAGATAGTTAATTTCTTTATTAAAAACAGCTAAATAACCCAAGACGGCTTTTAAACAGAATTTTTCCTGCCTTGCACAGAAGAGCCATAGGGCACAGAATTCATAATTACTCATTTCACACTGCCAAATCTAAGAGTATTTAAAGAAATAAAGAACAGGGTCAAATAAAGTTATATCATTTAAATGCTACTTTTGATCCCAATTTTCTGTAGATTTGAAATTCTTTCTGATAAGCCTCTTTACAGTTTTTCCCTCTTATAACAAGTCTGGCAGGAACTTAAGAGTATTATTACAAAACAGAATTAAAAGGGGCTCAAAACAATGAATCACTGGCAAGAGGCAAATAAGGCAGGAAAAATAATTGACAAACAAATCTAGATTTCAAAACAGCATAATGTGCTAAGGTTTTCTCTCTAAATCAGACTGCAGAGATAAATTTCCTTCACCTTCAAAACTCCATGAGTAACAGTTCTAATTTTTCAGCTCTACAAGGTGGATACTAAAGAACTGTTGTCCCAGCAGAGGCTATAGAAGCGTCTTTCTTTGGAGTATATTACAGATCTTTTGGATTCAGGCTGAGAAATATAAAACGACTTAAGTCTATATAGTAATAAAGGTGCTGACTACAAAAACATCTTTCTAAATACCACAAGTTTATGTTCCCTTCAAAGTAATTAATCAACAAGAATCTACTTGCTAAGTACATACTACACTGTGCCTTACACTATGCCAGTCTCTGAGTATACAAATAAGACAGATGAAATTATCCCTATTCCCAAGGAGTTTACATTCTAATGGGGAAGACAAAGATATATTTGAGTATGTATGGAATAAATATAAATGAATAAAATACAAATAAATTAAAAAGTAGTTAAATACAAGGTAGTTTCAGAGGGAAGGCACTAGTCATTGAGTGGATCAAGAACGACCATGTCGGTAGTGGTGCTTAAGCTGTATCTGTAACACAAGGAAAAGAAGAACACTATGAAGCAAAAGAGAGGCATGCATGTACCTCAGGCAAGGGGACAGATGGTACAAAGGCACAGAGTCAGGAGCTGGAGTGTCATGTGTAAGAAGGGAAATATGACTGGATCATAGAGTACAAGATAAGGAGTGAGGTATAATGAGCCTGGAAAGACAGGCTGGGGCCAGGTTGTTATGAGTTTTAAAAGCCAAAAAGAGGAGCTTATATTTGATTCTGGAGGCAAAAGAAAGCCACCAGAGTTTACTAATAGGGAAGTGACATAGTTAGATCGGTAAGGAAAATGACTTTTGCACTTTGGCAGATGAATCAGAGTGCAGAGAAACTTCAGGCAGGAAGACCAATCAGGAGGCTACTGCAACTATTGCAATAATCTAGGGTCTGAACAAAGGTAGCTATGTGAGCAGAGAAGAAGGGGTTGAATGAGAAATGGTGAAGACAAAAGAAATGCCTGGATTTTGCAGCTGCTATCTGGGGAGAGAAGTTGAGGATAATACCAAAGTTATGAATCTAGAATTTCAGATACAGTGGTGCTTTTGCAGAAAAAAAGAAGTTTAGAAGAAATATGGGTTTAGGGGGAAAAATAATGAGTTCATCTCTGGGACATCCGGTTTGAAATGCTCAGTAGGCAGTGGGTAATATGGAACTGAAGCTCAGGGGAGAGACTGGAACAAGATAAATAGATCAAGAAGTCATCTGCATACAGATGATAGTTAAACCTAGGGAAGCTGATGAGGTCACCAAGAGAATGTAGAAAAGAGTGGTGGGCCTAGGATAGAACTTTCAGAAACACACAGATTTAGGGGGTTTAGTATAGGTAAGCAAAGGAGGCTAAGGTGGGTGGATGACACTAATAACATAAAAAAAACCTATAGAGAAAACATTATCCAAAAGAAGAATGTGGTCAACAGTACTATCTGAATAAAAGCCATTATAATTAACAATTAAAGAGATCACTAGTAACTTGGGAAGAGCAGTTTCCATTGAGCAATATGGTTGGGGGCCAGACTGCAAAGGGCTGAGACTGAAAGGAGAGGAAGTAGACACATTTGAGTATAGACAACTTTTTCTAGGACTTCAGTTAGGAAAGACAGGACAAAGAGTGGGGATGGTAGAGTCTAGTGAAAAGTTTTTTTTAAAGGATGAGGAAGACCTGGGTATATGTGAAAGTAATGTAGAAAGAACCAGTAGATAGGGAGAAACTAAGGAGTAGAGAGGATGGGATGGCTAAAGTTACAATCTGCTGGCGAAGATGTGAGGGGATGGGATCCAGAGCACATATAGAAGGGCTGACTTCGGTAATAAGAAGGGTTACCATACTGCTACAAACTGGAGGAAAGAAGAGAATAGGAAAAGATGATGTCAAGGGGTTTTGAGTTAAGAGAAAGAGAATAGAAGCTCATGTTGAATGGCCTCAATTTTTTCAATAAGGTAAGAAGCTAGTTCCTCATCTGAGAGAGAATGGGAAGAGAGAAGAGTGGGAGGTTTGAAGAGGTTTAGAAAAGCTTTTTTGGGAAGATAGGGAATTAATTAAAAAAGAAATAAAAATACCTGCAGTGAGAACCCAGTTGAAGTTGAACATGAATTTATAAATACCTAGTCAGCACAACTGTGTAACTTCCTCCAGTTCTATGCAGCAACATATAAGTTGGAACAGAGGAGTTCAGTCGTGGGTAGTCTAGAGTTAAGGTTTAGCAAGGGATAAGTAGCAATAGAAGAAGGAACAAGGGATTGGAAAACAGAGAACAGTGTAGAGTTAAATTGTCTAACTAATGGCTAGCTACAGGGTTAAGATTAGAGAGAAGGAAGTGGAGTCAAACCAAGGGTAAGAAAAAACTGTGGGGTAGAGGAAAGCAATAGAGGACTAGATGGGGATAAGGGGGCAGGGGAGAATAACATGTTTAAGAAGGGTGAAGCCTAGGGAGACATAAAATGATAGGAAGTTATGGATGGAGAGAGGAACGTCAAGAGATTTTAATTCAGGAAATGGAACATTTCTGGGTGATAATGAAATCTAGTGTGTAACCATCTCTATTTTTGGCTGAGGTAGAGTGAAATCAGCTTCCAAATTCTCAAGCAGAAAGTGAAGAAATCAAGTACGTACTTTGTGTAGCCATTTAAGCAGGCCTTTTGCATAGCATCAATAATGTACCGAAGAAATTCATGTGCATCTTCCTGGTTTCCAAAGCGGAAGTGCCGAGCAATTTCTACGGAAGGAGAGAGTAGGAAAGAAAAAAAGTCAGCCAGGTAGGTGAGAGGTTGAAATTTTACCTTTCAAACAACTACTCTATTTCCTGTTTTCTGCAACATTACTTAATAACTCATAAGTACAAAGCCTCAATAGCGGGCTAATTCTTAAAACTTCAGAGAAAAGCAGAGATACACCACAAAACTAAACAGGAACTAAGAACATTTAGTCTACTGACTTATTAATCTTCAGAAAAGTCAGTACAAAGTTAAAAAGCAATTTTTCTATGACATTGCAATTTGTTCTAAAAACCAACCTATCCACTGCTTATGGCAGAGATAGAGGGTAACGCAGTATGTAGCAATGGTAAATGGCCATAGACAGTGAATGGAAGTGGGTTTACACCTATCGACATGTTCCACTCCTTTATTCACGCTATGTCCCTCTTAAAAAAAAAGGCAGCATGGTGTAATAGAAAGAACACTGGATTAGAGAGGTCAGAAAATCTAACCTGTAGATATAGCCCTGCTACTTAACTAACTTTTATGACCCTGAGGGAATCGTTTTACCCCTCTGGGTCTCAGTTTCCTCATCTGTAAAATAAAGAACCTAGACTAGATAATCTCTCAAGAACTTCTGGTTCAAATAATATAACTTATTAAGTCTCCCCCAAAGACTCTATTAGAGCCTCTTCTGTCTCTGCAGCCTTTGCTAAATATTGCCTGTGTCACAAAATTTAGCACTTTATATATGACTGTATTTTTTTCCTAACAGTTTGATATGAACAAGTCTTGTTTCCTCAACAAGAACATAAGTTTCCTAAGAATAGTTCCTATTTCTTATATATTTTGCACATTCCCCACAGTACCCAGCATAGTTCTTGGCAATTAGATCTAAATAAATATTTGTTCATATTATTTGATTCTTACTTTTCAGGTCTCGTATAAAGGAGACTGGCTTGATAGCATTGCCACTATTGGCAAAGGCCTGGATCATGTGATTCTGCATAACACATAGCATACAAAAACCTCCTTGGTGACCTGCAGATATGAAAGAGAAAAAGACTGCTGACTAGTGTCCAACATCATCTGTGATGGTCCTATGATAAATGACAAAAGATTGAGGTAGATAGCAACTGGAATCCCAAAGAGAATACTGAGAACTAAGACAACCAAAAGGGTAGAATCAATGATCACTATGGAAAGAAGCCTATTTTGTGCTAAACAGACATTAGAGCTAATGAAAACCTTGATTCTAGTACTCTTACACTTTAGCATTTTTTTAAAAAAGATTATCATTTCTATCAGGTCCTTTTTCTTTTAGTTTAATGAATTTCTAAAGTCATTTTCAAAAGTAATCTTAGAAAAATATTTGTTCTCTGCTGGAAGGGATGAGAAAAAAATGGGTACACTAATGCACTGTTGGTAGAGTTTTGAACCGGTCCAACCATTGTGGAGATCAATTGGGAACTATGCCCAAAGGAAAATAAAACTGTGCTGAGTCTTAGATCCAGCAATATCACTACTAATTCTGTATCCCAAAGAGAACAAAGGAAAAGGACCTATATGTACACAAATATTTGTAGCAGCCCTTTTCATGGTGGCAAAGAATTGCAAACTGAGGGGAAACTCATCAACTGGGTAATGGCTGAAAAAGTTACGTTATACAAACATAATGGAATATTACTGTATTACTGTTCTATAAGAAGTGACTAGGGGCATGGTTTCAAAAAAACATGACAAGACTTATATGATCTCATACAAATAAAGTAAGCAGAACCAAGAGAACACTATACACAGGAACAGCAATATTATAAGGATGATCATCTGTGAAAGACTTGGTTACTCACATCAATACAATGATTCAAGACAATTTCAAAAAAACTCATGATGAAAAATGCTATCTACCTCTAGTGAACTAATGAACTCAGAGTGCAGATTGAAGTGTACTGTTTTTCACTTTCTTTATTTTTCTTACTTTTTTGTCAACATGGCTAATACAGAAATATGTTTTGTATGACTTGACATGAATAATAGGTACCATAATACTTGCCTTCTCAATGGGTGAGGGAGGGGCTAGAGGGAGAGAATTTGGAACTCAAAAAAACTTTAACAATAAAGTATTAGCTGATAAAAAAAAATTTGTTCTCTCTTAATTTACTTGATTGATGGGTTATAATAGGTCAGGATATAGTGATTACTATTCACACTGAGAGAATTTTATGGAGTATCTTACCTGATACTTTCAGTAAACTCCTTATTACTATGAGCAGCTACAGGTATACTGAGGTCTTAAAGCTCCAAATGCAACACAGCATTCTATTCACCCTTTCAACTAACTCTGGACATAAGACATAGAACATAAGTTCTACAACAAAGATTTCAAAGTTGACCCTCAAAACTTTTAACCTATTTAGAACAGTTTCCCAAAATCCTATAAACAGAGCACAAACCTCAATTAAAGAGGTCAACTTAAAAAAAAGCGTAACTCTTTCTCAATTATTAAACTCCAGTTGAAAAAAAAAGCCCTCAATTTACCATAAAACATTATATATGTCAGTCCTCTAAGCATCTTCCTGATTTTCAGATGAACAGTCATTCTCATATAGAACAAGTAACAGTTTGTGCAAAGAAAGTATAAACAAAAAGATAATGGGATTTAATTTGCTTTACTAAATATTTTCTGGATTTCACAAAATAAAAGTACTTATGTTCAAAGATAAATTCTGGTTAATCTAAATACTGATTCTGGCCAGACAGATCACTGCCACATTGCAAACCATTAACACATAATCACAGAGCTATGACCTCAATGTAGCAAATTCAGAGAAAAGTCATTTTTGTGCCACAAAATTATACTCACAGTTCCGAGTGTGTTCCTTGGAGAGTAAGTAGTTGGCTAGAGGAGGAGTGTAGGTCAAACACTGTATGGTGGAGTTCAAGAAGCAGGTGTTGCCTAGGTTATGGAGACCTGCTCCAACTCGGTAAATGCGCTCCCACTTCAAAGATAGCCGATCTATAGGGAAGAGGACTTTCTGTGGAGCTGGGACACCATCACTACAGCTTTCAAACCCATGATCACTGCCTGAAAAAGCAAAGGTAAGAAGAGGATATGACTGATATACAGAGTCACAAGAAAATCCTCTGAAATGATACCTCTGAAGTAATGCATCTTAACTAGACTACCAAAAAAAAGAAAACAACTGACAAGAGCCCACCCATCTTGAATACACTTGAATAAGTGTAGGGGTTCTGAGAAACCTAGACTTCTATCTCTTCATTTTCCCTTGTAGTAAATACTATATAATTATTTCTAATAATTCAAATAATTATTTCAAATCCACCATCCTCTAACCCATACTCTGCTCCCAAATATATTACTTACCCTGTCTCCTGATCTGTGCCTCATCACAACTCTTGTGGCGACTGGCACCCTCTGTTTTGGGGTTCAACAGCACATATTTGCTCTTTAAGGACTCCAACTGGTAAGAGAAGCTCTTGCTTGCAGGCTCAAATTCTATCTTCTGTAGGAGGACCTTTTTGGCAGAAGAAGCCAAGAGCTTCCCCAGATCGCCATCATCTGTTGAATCCTTCCGACCAGGTTTCAGAGCTTCCTTTAACTTATCAACAATTGGCATGGTGCATCACTGAAAATAAAGGTAGAGTAATAAATAAATAATGCCTGGATAATAAAAAGTCATTTTCTTTAAACTTTCCTCAATGATCATTATGGATCACTAAGGAAATACTTAAAAAAGCTACCAAGGATCATCAATTATCATAAAGAAATGCAAACCAGAGTAACAAACTAATTTGGAGACACAATAAAAGTAGGGAAGAAAAATAACCCAAAGAAAACAGATTACAAAATGAACATCTAAAATCTTGCAATATTTCCAGAAATATAAACTAGACTGTAGTGAACACAAGAAAATCAATGATCTCTGGGCAGAAACTGGTCAATATGAAACAAAAAAGTACAAGTCTGTTTATAAAGTTATTTATCACTACCCCACCAAAAAAAGAATGGGAATAAGGAAGAAGGTGGACTGGAAAGTAGGGTCC
Organism: Petaurus breviceps papuanus; assembly: GCF_028583685.1. NCBI lineage: Eukaryota > Metazoa > Chordata > Mammalia > Diprotodontia > Petauridae > Petaurus > Petaurus breviceps. Next base: position 1,173,120 of record NW_027187380.1, read on the forward strand.
AACAACGAAATAGCTATGTTTAAACAAATCTATCAAAAACCTCCTTGTTAAATAGTAACTTATAAAATAAATTCAGATAGCCATGACTAAATAAACTCTAGAGATGTTACATTCATGGTACTATTTCTTTGTCTTTCTCTTTTCCTTAACGTGATGAAGGGAACAACCAAACTTACCAACTATCAACTAACTTTGTCACTTATGCTGAGCCATACTAGTTGGGATTCAAAAACTCCTTGAATTACATTTAGAGAAAAATTAATGAGAAAAATCTATACTAGGAAATTCCTTTGAATTTCAGGAATCTAGCTTGATATTATAAACCTCAACTAAACACCCTCCATTTCAATGCCGCCTCAAGGTCAAGCTAGAATATAGCAATATAGATGATCTATTTTTATATGGATTTCCTTTCCCACACTGTCTTAAATGAATGTGGAGTTTTACTGGTTTAAAACCACACTACAGAGGTGGCTAGGTGGCGCAGTGAATAGAGCACCCGCCCTGAAGTCAGGAGGACCTGAGTTCAAATATGGCCTCAGAGACTTGACAGACTTACTAGCCATGTGACTTTGGTCAAGTCACTTAACCCCAAATGCCCTCCAAAAAAACCCAAAAAACCCACACTATAACTTTTGGAACACCCTGTATAAACATGGTATCTGTGTTGTGTCTGTATATACATATATTTAAAACTTGTTAAGTCTGAGTTCTCTGAATGTACTAAAAACAAGATACGTGGTCTAGAGGAAAGGCTTCAAAAGCACTCAGTAGTACAAATTCACACATGAAAAAGGTGAAGCTATAACTGGATGTGCAGAAACCTTTGCAAACTCACCTGGGATGTCAGGATTTAGACCAGCTGCTGGAGCAGCATCTGATCAGGTTATGGAGGAAAAGGAATATTCCAGCAAGTCAAAAATTGTCCTCTGTCCTTGAATTAGGAAGCTCCTCTTCCTTTTCCTTTCACGTCAGCAAAAACTGCCAGGTGAACAGAACATTATCAACCATGAGAATCCAGAGTATGAAGAACCAAGACACGCTCAGAAAATTATTAAACAAACTTCCGTTGCCTTTACCCCCTTCTAGCAGTAACTTCCATTTCAGACCACAGAAGTACTACTGATCATTCACCATGTATGTGAAAACTAAAGTCATGAAAGCTAAAGGGCAATCTAGAGATTAACTGAGGAAGAGGATGAAACATGAGCACAATGGGGACTGGATACGAATTCTTGCCATGGTTATCTCAACTTTTGTTCAAGAAGGCTGTCTCAGATGAAAAGATCCTAAAAGTAAAGACAAGGTCATTAGCCAGAATCTGGTATCTTCCATCAATCACTTGAAAAGACTAAGAGGTAACAGATACATTAACAAATTTTTTCTTTCCATTAATGAGTACCTGGAAAATACAAAGAATATCAAAGGATATTATCTGCTGACGTTTACTGTGGCTACTTTAAAATTTACAAAGCATTTTATGTTGTTTCACTTGAGCAACACAATTCAGAAAGGTGAGTCAGTTGACTTCTAGACAAGAATAAGTAAATAAATCCATATACCCATTACCATGAGGATAGATTGTTTTCCTTTCCAAACATAGGATTTAAGAGCCTTAACTGGGGTGATTATCCAACTTCAATATTTATTTCACAAACTATAGCAGAAGCTTTAGCAACTAAGCAACAAATGACCAACCACCCTCTAAAGACTGCAAAGCCAAAAGAGTACTGCTTTAAAAAAAATTACACACTTTAATTTTAGGTGTTAAAACTTATGAAAACACATTTTAAGAGTTCTGTTTTAAATAAAGGTATCCTATTATCCTATACTGGATGTCACTTTATCACTAAAGCATAAAATTTTAAAAAGAAAAACTCAGTGGTCCTGAGTAACCAATGGTAAATTGCTTCACTTCGTATACTCAAAATATCCACCATTTAAACATACAAACAATTCTCTTTTCAAGACTATATTACTTTCCAGGGTATACAGAGAGGTGAACTATATATACTCAAGCCTGACACCTCTTGGTCCTTTCCAATTGCCATGTGTCAAATACTTCCACCTGCTATGTGCAGTCAAGGGGAGGATTAACCTTATGGAAAAAGCACAAACCCTATCCAGGGTTTGCTTTAAGAGATTCGAAACTCTGCTACTTTACAAGAGAGGGCCAGTCACTGTGCAAGGAGGAGCGCAAATCAAGACTCCCTTCCACTCCAACAAAAAGCTGCTTGGATCTTAATTTTATATTGGTTTGCTAACAACTGCCCTAAGAAGCTACTCTGGTAAGTAGAAGAAACCCATTTCATCCTAAAAATAGCTGAATACTACCCCTTATATGCAATATGTACTCAGAAAAAAATGTTTATTATGAGAGAAAGGTTACTCTCCCAGAGAAAATAATTTTCTAAAGTCAAATGAAATATTTGTAAAAGTAGCACTTAGCAGGCGCTTAACACTTATTCCCTCCCTTCCTCAAAATACCTGTTTTTAAAAGGAGTGATTTCTTCTCACATTTACCCAAAAGCACATTAAAATGACAACTTTATTCTGTTTAACTGATCGAAGTCACCTCCCAGAAACAAATACAAACACCATCGCTCCCAGAAATGTTCCTACAGGCGCAGTCTTGCTAAGCACCAAAAATAGGCTTTTCCTCTTGCTGTCTCTCTCAGACCCCGAAGAAGGTGAGCTCTCTACCACCTCAGCATCCCTAGAATCGATTTTAGCTCTTATCTTCATTGAAGGATGAAGGGAATCTGGGCAACGAGATAAGTTTCAGACCTGGGTGCCTAGACAACAGTATTAAAAGCAAACCTTGCAGCAAAACCCCAAGTCTAGAAAGCAGGCCTGCAGACCGAGAAAGGAGGCATCTGACCTGCCTGAAACACGGGCACTCCAGAAGCCTCGCTGGTAGGCAGCAGTGACTCCCCACCAGGTTATCTAGTGGAGTCTTTCACGTAACCCCAAGTGCAGAACGAAAAAGACAATCCCCTCCCCCATCACAGGAGCACGTGGGCAATTTGGCCCATCCATGCATCCTACCCGCATGCACAGGGCCGGGGGGGGGGGGGGGAAGGGAAGTACAAGGGGACGCAGACCATCGTCACTGTCCCCTGACGCAAACTCTACCCAAGACCCGCACGCCCCCCAGCTCAAGCTGATGCCCGGAGCCCCGGGGCGAGTGTGCGCCACGTACCCCAGAACCTGCAAGGGCGGCCTGTTCCACCCTCCTTCCCCCATCCCCAGTCAGCCCTCACGGGGACCAAGCTCAGCATCCCCGGCGCCCACCTCAGACTTGGCCCCAGCGCTGGATCCCCCGGCCTGGGGAAGAAGCGAGAGCCCAGGCCCCGTAGCCGAGACGATCCTCTCCCTCCACCGCTGCCACTCACATACAGATCAGGGACTGAGGTTACACCGACCCGACCCCCCGGCCCCGACCTCCGGAGGCAAGAGGCTGCGGCCACGGCCCCACACCACACACAGCAACGACCCTTCCCGCCGCTGCAGACCCCCAACTGTCCTCCGTCGCCGCGGCCAACCGTCGCCCTCGTTCTACCCCCAACTCCCCGCGCCCCCAACCTACCCCAGAGGCTTCAGGGGGAGGAAGGGGGGAGAGTGTCTGTCAGTCTGTCAGGAGCGGGACGGCCCGCTCCACTAGCTCGCGGGCCCTCACACGCACCATCCGGGGCTCCGTCGGCGCTTCAAACACGTGTCAGTGGCGGGCCTTAAAGACGCCGTGCCCTCCGAGCGCTCTTCAGCCAACTTTGAGAGTACGTTTTCCTTTAAGAGGCGGAGCTTCTCACATTCCGGTCAGCAGCTCGACTTCGCACTCGCTTCCGTTCTCCGTGTTTGTCACAGGAGTTCTCCTCCCCCTCCTCCTCCTTCCCCTATTCTCCCCCCGCCTCTTCCTGCTCCTTGCCGCAGAGCACGTGATTTCTACGCCAGTGTCCTCCTGGATTTCTTCCCTTCCCAGGAACTACCTTTTCAGACTTCCCTTGCTCCCAACCATATGCTCTGTATGGTGACACTGGCCTCCTTGCTATTGCTCAAATGAGTCACTTCATCTCCATCTCTGGGCATTTTCACTGGCTATCCACCATGTCTAACTATTTTACTTCTTCGTCTTGCTTTCTCTGGCTTCCATCAAATCTTAGCTAAAATCCTACCTTCTACTTTCCTAACCCTGCTTAATGCGAGTGTCACCCCTCTGCTCATTATCTCCTTTGTATCCTGTATATATCTTGTTTTACATAATTGTTTCCATGTTGTCTCCTGAATTAGATTGTGAGCTCTCGGAGAGTAATTGTCTTTTGCCTTTCTTTGTCTCACTAGCATTTAACACTGTGCTTGGCCCTAGTAGATGCACAATATTTGCTGAAGTTGTGGATCTACATTCAGACTCCACAACTAGATTATGAATTCTTTGAAAGCAAGGTCCTTATTTTCAAATTGTTTATTATCTTTCACACTGCAGCCAGCCAATCTCCCAATCAATCAATCGTGATAGTGAGTCTGTAGAGGGTTACAGAGGGGCAGAATTTAGTTTGATGTCAGGAAAACTTTTGGTTAAATGTCAGCAACTATATATACACACTATGTATATATGTATATGTGTGTGCTTATATATATACAAAAGTGGAATTGACTGCCATAGGGCAGTTTGTCTTTGTCTTTCCTAATTGTCTTAAAGGAAAGGGTGAATAAAGAGAATAGGCTTCTGGTACGAGTTGGACAAGATGTCTCTAGGGTCTCTTTTTTAACTATGAAATTATTTGACTATGTAAGGGCCACCATGTCCCACTCTCCCTCTTCTTAAATGTCAGTCCCCAAAGCCTAGGCATCTTTTCAACTTAAGACAAAGGGAAAAAATTGGGTTTTTAGCAGTATTTCACTTACTTCAGAGATTAGGACTTTAGCATGCCAGAAATACACAATATATATCTGGGCTCAAATCCTTCCTTACTAGCTCTCTGATCCTGGACAAGTTATTTATATCTATTTGGGCCTCCGTTTCCTCATCTGTAAGTGGTAACAACAGTGCTAGTATTAATTGGCACCTACTTCACAGTTTGTTAGATAAATCAGATAATGTATGTAAGGTGTTTAGTAAAAACTTTAAAATGGTATACAAAATCTAAGAGATCAATTTTTTTACAAGACTTGTGATTTCATCAATATTAAAAGTTCTTTGAGGAACATGTATTTATAGTCTCAGAGACTAATGATTACTAGTTATTATTGTTATGTAGAGAGGCAAATTGCATACATCATTTTTTACATTTAGATGCAGCCTGTGAGCTCTGGCAAGCTGCCAGCACAACCTGCTTATTTTGGCCAAGTTAGTGTCACTGAATCTTGCTGAAATGCTTGCTGTAGCAACATCTCAGCTTCAACCAGGAAGGAAATTGGCAGAAAAATCATTGACTTGACCTTCTTCCACTGTAGTTTAATTTCATAGATGCTGGGCTGCTGACTATGTCATATGGTCCATTCCAAATAAAGCATTTTAGTCATTAGAAGAATGTGCTTCTTCTAGAGTCAGTTGGTATCAGGCTGACAGGCTGTAATGATGCTTAGTAGATCGACTCACATAGCACCCCTCCATACAAGGTCAGTGTTTCACACGGTGTGAAAACCTTGTAAGGAAAACTACAGCAGCAGTTTTGGGAAGAATTCACAGATGTTTTAGAAGGAAGGAATGACAGAGCATATTTCAATTCCAATTCCTGATCATTCAGATTCTGGGCAAGGCTTAAAGGAGATAGGAGGGCAACACTGCCTCTTCCAGGATAGTGATGAACAATTAAGTCTTGGTTAAGAGTAAAAAAAATAATGTTTCCAAAGTGCACTTACAAAAATATAGCCTCTTACTTCACCATTATTTCATGTATTATTAATGTCAGATCCAGAAAGAGCTTTAGAGAACAACACTGCCCTCTTCCAACATGCATTCACACTTCAGTTTTTTACAAATCAAGGAATCAAGTGCTGAACTTGAAGTCAGGAAGATTCAAATCCAGCCTTTCATACTCCTTAGCTGTGTAACTTAGGGCAAGTCAGTTAACTTGTGTCTTATTTTCATCATATGTAAAATGGTCACAATGATATCTGTGTACCCATTTCATAAAGCTGTTGTAAGGTTTGAATTTGATAAATACTTTGAGGTACTCATACATCATATATACTCTACAAAGTACTTAAAAGTACCATAAAAATATCATTTTTAATTATTAAATAACTTTCCAAAGACCAAACAATTACTTAGTACATGAGTCCATACTAGAGCCCAGGTATCCCCCCTTCAGTGCCTTCCACAGCACCATACTGTTTCTTGAAGAGTGAAATGAGGACTCACTCTAAATCATTCAATCACTGTTTTCAGAGGATCCTTTAGAGTTGGAAGGGACCTCAACTCCCTTCATTTTACAGACTGGGGCCAAGAAGTATAAAGTCACTGGCTCAAGTTCACATGGCTCCTCTATCTTCAAGCTCCCTGTTATCAATCCTCTCTTTTCCTTACAATTTGCTTTTTATCCCAAAAGGTGAGTATGAGGAAGACCACCTTATCACAAAGGGTATCTCTTAAATCTATTTAATGAATCAGGAACAGTTATGTATATATTTCATAGAAGAACTGTCATAAAGAAGAGACTAGTTAATCATTGGGATGGGCTTACCATGTGACCTAAATTGTGTGGCAAAAGCCCACGTTCCATGATGAAGTTTATGATTTGGTATTGGTGATATTTTCTGACATAATGAAAGAACTGTCTAAATTGTAAAATGAAGGATTATCTTTTAGATTAATGGGGAGGATTTTGTTTTTTTTTACAATGGCTATTGGAGAATGTTGTTACTGGTTAGAAAAGAGATTTTGTAGTTCTCTTTGGGAAGAAAGTAGGAGGGGCAGGGGCAACTTTAAAAACAGGACAGTTTCTTAACCACCCAATTCAGTCAATGTATGATACTAAGTTGGTTAAGGTGAAGAGTAGCAGGTATATCTATATGACATCCTCCCTGAATTAAATATCATAGTGTTACAGTCTAGGGGTGCTGGGCACCCTGAAATGTAAGGGTACAGGATGCGGATCTGCCTCAAAAGAATTCGACTCAAGCCTTCCAAGCTGCCCAGACTCCTAGTCAGTATGAATTTGATAGGGACAAGACTGATATTTTTATAGGGAAGAAGATTGTGGGAAGATTTGGATGCGATCTAGGAGTGGTAAGTAGCCTGGAGGTGATTAAGAGGTAACAGAGAATGGAGGTTTGGACTGGATGGGGGTCACAATGAAAGTACAGTTGAAAGCATTATACTTGGAGGAGCCTGATGCCAAGGATCTGAGTTCAGAGGCTGGGTTCCTGAAGTTTATGGGAAAGTCCAGGGGACAGGGAGAGGGGTGGTGTCCAGAGGAAGGAAAAATGCTGAGGACCTGTGGTAGTATAAGGGAAGGAAGCCACAAAAGAGCAAGAATGCTCCTGGGAAAATACTAAAGACTATATTCTGTCTCTGTTTACTGAGAATAGCAGTGATGAAACTTTACTATACTATGTTTCCATCCCTTACCTTGCTCTGACTGAACCTATAACCCATTCTTCAATTCTTGAAAAATATTTTCTTTCTGTATTTTCCATATGTTCTCAAAAAAGAAATGGTTTCTCTAAGATATTATTCTGTCTTTGTTATGTGTGTGTGTGTTCCTGAGGGGATTAGAAAAGTAGCTGAGAGAGACTGATCATCTAAGGACACAAAGAGGGAGATGTCCTGATGCTGGGAGCTTCAGTTGAATGAAAGAGATAGTATTGATAATCAATATTTTAGCTTCCCCAAAGCAGAGAAGAGATCAAATTAATCTGATTTCATACCTAGGCACAAATAAGCCTACTAGTGTTCTGGTGGGGGAAAGTTTGGTAAATAACCTCACCTCCCCATCTAACTTAGGTTTTCCTGGTATAAGAATCTTTAGCCTCTCCTGGCTAGTGGTCTACCTTAAGGATCCATCTTCCTGAAGCAGCACTCTCCTTTGGTGGGAAACTGCCTGTAATGGGAATGCAAATTTGGAAGATCTTCCCTGCCCCTAGGCTAAAGTGCACCAGAAGCCTGGGGTGGGAGGCTTGTTTTTCAGTAGATACTTTTTGATTGGCCAGTGAGTCAATAAAGTTGTTACATTCTCTGAGCCAGGAGAAGGCTATATAAGCCCTGATGTGTAGCTTTGTTTTGGGGGCTCACTTTGAGAAGTGTTCTGTGATTTGATCTGTATTCTGGGAAGCCGTTGTCCAGGGCCACCCCCCCCCTTTGAAAAAAAACCCAGATGTGGAAACCCAGATGTTGACTGGGTATGGATGTAATGGTTGGACAGTTTGGAAATCTGTCTACTTGATCTGTTTCTGTCTTGATAATTCTGCCTGTATGCTTTGAAGTTCGGGGTGCTGACCTTTTTCCCCTGAACAAGGTAAACGATATATGTCTGACTGATTAAAGTAAGCTTGTTAACCCATTTTGAGTTGCTTTCCTTTAACAAAGCAGATCCAAGAACCTGTGGTAGCAGCAAACCCTGAGGACTCAGGGGTGCTTGCTGCTATACTGCCCCCCTCTCTTGGGGGAGTTGCCCCTTTTCCCTGAAGGGTCTATCTCTCTAAAGGAGCTGCTGTCTCCATTAAGGGAGCTACACCTCCCCTTAAGCTAGGGTCTCCCTTAAGGGGCAGAAGAGTCTGTTTGGTGTGTTGTGTTACCCACAATAAATTCCTTAATTCCTTTACTTGATTCAGAGACAGCCTGAGTGAACACTTTGTAGACTACCCTGTACCCCAACATTTTGAGGTGCCTCTGAACTTTACAGCATACCCTTGTTTACCAGTGGTCTAAAGTAAGAATAAAATACACATGCCTTAATGCTTGGCATGTGATTATGGCATCTGATTTGGTTATTCATGAGCTCTTTTCACTTTATCTTTATGGCCTTGTCTATATTCAAAGAATAAAGTTTGCTAATTAAAATAACACCAGATAAGTGAGGCATTATTGTGGTCTGGTCTACCATATACAAATATTGTTTTTAGTATAGATCATTGTGATTACTAATGACTTGTTTCTTGTTTAGTAAAACCTTGTTAACTCTACTATACATGTTCCTAGTTAGTGGTACACAACACCAAGTATATTTAATGCAAGTTTTCCTTAGTGAAATGGCTCCTTTGATACAGAAAATTTTTCTTATATTTAGAGCTATCCAAAAGGGAAATGGGTTACTTTGGAAAGGAGTGTATTGCTCTTCACTTGAGATATTTGAGCAAAGGCTGGATGACCATTTGTCAGGTATATTTTAGAGCATTCTTTTTGGGATGTGGGTTGGACATAAAATCTATTCTAACTGAGATTCTGTGATTGTGTTAGAGATCAACTGGCTGTGTGATAGATACCTTGAATACAGTGGAGACAAAATTTTATTTGATAATACTGTTTATTGTCCAATGACTGAATGTTCACTTAAGAATGATACAAAGCGTCAGAGACATGCACAGACTGCTTGTCATTTTTCAACAACTTTCATGTGTTCCCAGCACAAGAAGGTTTCAGACTTCATATTCCAGCAAAAACATATTGCCCAAAAAGATCCAAACAAAACAAAACAAAACCCCCCAAAGCTTTAAATTATGGCAGCCATTTAGATATTTCTTAATACTTATAAGCAAAGATTTGAAAATAACTATAATGTAAACTTTCTTTAAAAATATTTTGAGTTGCTTGCAGAAAGAAGAGCATGGAGGAAGGGTAGAAAGAACAGTGCTTAGATTGTGTAACATATAAATTAAAGCAATGCCAAATGAAGATCCTTCATAAACAATATATACACACATATAGGTATGTATGTATGTATGTATGTGTATGTATGTATATATGTGGTAAAGCTACTGGAAGGGCTCCTTATCTCACCTGCAACTGGAGGTTTTTTTTTTCTTTCCTATTAAGAAAGGAAAGAAGACTAACTAGCAAGGAATAAAAATATATATATATATATATATATATTTATTTATATATAGCCTGTCCCCCCAAGACAACTTTCTCAAAGACCTGTTGACTTTGCAGGCATTTGAACAAGAAGGTATAAAAAGAGGGGAAAGGAAAGAAGCAAAGGCAATTAAACAGCTAAAGAAAAGGTCCAGAGGAATCTATCTTCATAGGCTAACTTGACACTCTTTCCACTCTGTGTCAAATGCTTCCATTATAGAAACCTTTTAAAAGAAAGTGCAATTCTAACACCTAACAACGGGGTTGGAGGTGGTTAGGAGGTGGAAACACAGCACAGTAATGATATAACTGATGCCCAAAACAACCAGAAACATTAGAAGGGGAAAAAAAAGGAAAGGGGAAATCAGAGAAGGAAGTAAATGTCACATGTCACATATGATTTAACCACAAAGTAAGGAAATGAGGAATGTTATATTGGCTTGACTAGAGTGAAATCACTTCCATTGGTCCAATATAACATCTTCTACTGACGTAGAGTATGAAAATGTCCCCAAAGTGTGTCTGCAGGGGATTATTTCTAGATGTTCTCTTAATAATTTGCCCTAGAAAGGTAAATTATCAAGGCCTGTGCTGATGGGATCCCAGGCAAAAGAGGCTCCATGCCACTCAGGGGTCACTAATTGTTTTGGGGTCCCTGCAGAATAGGCTCAAATGATGACAGTTTGGTGAAGCAGTTTTACAGAAGAAAGACCACTCATAGGCTGCCAGATTTTAGTTTAATTACAATTTGTGTGTGTGTGTGTGTGTGTGTGTGTATACATGTCCTTCTGGAAGCAGGTTACTTTTACAACAAAGGCAAAAAGAAGATGACTAACTTCCTTTTGCCGTCAGTAAAGATATTTGCCTATCTTAATTTTAATTACTAGGGACAATGAACCATCTTTAGGAAACAGCAAGTCATATTCTACCCTGGCGGTCATCTGATTTTCTGTACTATGCTGTGTTTCTGACATGGAAAATATAAGCAGATAGTGGTATACCTGGTGTTTGGATCGATGAATTAAACCTTGAGATGAGATGCCTCTAAAGCAGACCATGATGTCCTAGAGGAACCCAGGCAGAAACAAGAGCTTCATTTAGCCTTCTTACTTACAAAACCCCTTTCCTCCCTATATAAGAATCCATAGTTCTATGATGCTAGCCAAATATAGCATTTGCAGAAACCCGAGAGCAAAATGGCAACTGTCAATCTCTTTGGGAGTTTACAGGAACTTTAATAGTAATGCTAGATATCCATGTCATCTGCACAACTGCAGATGCTTTTTTGAAAGGCATGCCATGGAACTCTCAGGATGCAAAGCTGAGAATATAGACCAGAGCATTCTTCATTACAATTCCCTCCTAAGTCTTTGATGTTCAGAGTGGAATCTAACAGATTCTCACTGTGGGAGACAGACAAAAGCTTAAAACTGTGTTCATCTGGAAATGTTGTTGCCTCTGCATATTTCCAGGGTCCCTGGGGGTCCTTTCTGTCGAGTGATAACTTTTAGGTGCCTTCAAAACCAAGAAATCTGGGTGCTGGTTGTACAAATGGCATTTCATGGACACTCACTGAGACATGAGATTCTGAGAACCTATAAAAGGCACAGACACAGGGAAATGGGGGTGGGGAGGAAGAACAGGAAGGGCTTTTGGGAAAGGTAGGGACTGACATAGGGAGAACAGAGGGGAAAGAAACTTTATGAAATGAGGGACATGCTACTCAAGACGAGAGATACCTGGTAGGCCTGCTACACAGAATCTTGCAATGAACCTCATTGGTTTCTGCTAAATGCAACATTCCAAAATAGGGGTGCTGGTGGGGTAGAGATTTCCAGGGAATTTCCTGGTGGTAACCATTCTGAGGAATGAGGACTGAAAAATACAGCACTTAGCCTGAGTCTAGATAGGATGGGAACTCTGTGCCCGCCTTCTCCCTTTCCCTAGAGATGTAGTATTATGTTTGAAAAAAAAAAAAGGAAAATAAAAATCACACCTAATTTTGACACAATTGGATGATTATATTTTCATGCTGTTTCTTGGAAGTAATGTCAGAGTTGGACCTGTCTAAACTCTTGGAGGCTTTTCTATTGGCTGTTAGGGTTCTGCCAGTCCAATTATGGGTCCTCAATATCAAGAAACTCCTGCTTGGGTGGTGCTGCCCCACGGTACCATGCACAAGAACCATCACTCCTCTTGATACAGGCAAAATACTTTGCCTGATGCCCATAAATGATCTTCTCTGTGACCCAGTCCATCCACAGGCACTCATCTGGTGAAGATACATAACATGGGATCATGGGACATCGAGAAATCTAGGGAGAAAATAAAAACAGGATCACAAGATAGATTTAGGGGCAATGTCCAAATTAAGTGAAGAAGATTCTAGGATTTAAAGCTGTAAAAGACTATGTAGCCAAGATCTTTCATTCTATAGATAAAGAAAGAGTAGCCCAGAGAAATTTAAGTGATGTCTAAGGCCACACAGGTCCCAGAATTGGGATTTTGAACTTTTCTACTAGAACTAGATTCACTTGCTCTTCTTATCACACTGTTTTTAGATAGGCTACCTCTTTTGAATCCATTTTGAAATGCAAAAGGAGGCAGTCTGGTCTGTTTGAGAAAACCTGAAGCCAAGTGTCCTCTATGTCAGTGATTTGCAGTATGACAAATACCTTGGCTTTCTGAGCTTCATTCCCCTACTAGTGTGCTTGCAGCACATAAATATGGCCTGTCTCCCTTTCCAAATCCTCTGTTCCAGACTGGTCATATTGGAAGCATGAAAAAGGGGGAAAATGTATTAAGTTTTATGGAAAATAGCATTATATAAATGTAAAAGATTGTTATTATGATCCAGTGTTGAACCTAGGTGCTTGAAATTAGATGATGATCATCCTATTTATAGAGCAACTTGGGGCTATGCAAGGTAGTGAATACTTTACCATGTCAAAAACCCAATAGATCACGGAAGACTGGATTTTAATTTATACTAGGTGATAGATAACATTCTAAACTGTCATTAAAAGTTAAAGGCTTAAATTTGGGACATCAGCATTCTGCCTTTTTGAATTTCAAAAGGCTAAGGTGGGGGGGTACACTAGGAAATGGGAAAAGAACTTATGATCTTCAGAGCAGCAACAACAACAAAACGGCTTGGAAGCCACAGCTCATAAATTTAGTCCTAGCCCCTCTGTGTTCAACTTACTGTCTTGCCTGCAGTAGTTACCATCACTTTTTGTGACTCATTTTTGCCCCTACTGGCATAGTGGCAGTATAAGAAAAGAAACCAAAGGTCCAAGGCTGGGGGAGGCTCTAAGATCTAAAGGATTCCTTCCAGGGACCCTCTCTATACCTGCTAAACAATTGGGCAACTAATACATTTACTGGAGGGTACTACAAAAGTCCAATCTGGTATTCTCAAGTAGAAAAAACTTTGGATTTAGAGACCAAAGACTGAGTTTGGATGTCAGTTTTTTGTTTGTTTGTTTGTGAAAACATCTCTGGACTGATTTTGAGGAAGGCATGACAGTATTTCAAACAGGTAGAGACCCTAGATCTATACATGCCTACAGGTGGAAGTGACTTGAATGTTGGCAAGGGTCTAATTCATGTGGTTCTGTTAGAAAAGATACATGTGCTTATCTTTTTTAACCAAAGTGCAAAAACATCTACAAGATTCCCATCTTCCTACTGAATTCCCTTCCAGGTCTCTTCTTTATCAGCTGCAGACCATATGGCCAGATCTGTCTATATTACCTATCCAAAGATACCCATTTCCCTTAAAAGATGACCTGGCAAAGCTGAGCCTTGGAATCCTGTAGCCATATTATATTCCTTATAGCCATCATTTGCCGCTACCCCACCATTTCTACCCCATGACCACTCCTTACAAAAAACCTGGCCTTAGGAGCAAATTTGCTGAATTTAGATGAGTGATACCATATAGCATAGGTATGCACAGCACATCTCAAAAGGGTATATATACACCCAGGGCATTTTATTTAAAAAGGTGAACATTTATTGAGTAATCATAAAGTAAATTATTTTTATTCATCAAACTGAAAAACAAAAACTTAAACCTAATTTTAAGAAAATTAACAACTAAACTTTAATTAAAATATACAAATGTTGAAATTTACTGTTTTTTAAAATACATTTTTATTTCTGGAACCTGGTTCTCCCTATCTTATCCAGGTAAGAAATATAATGGCCACTCATGAGTCAGATCCCACCTGATTGGCACAGAAACTTTAACTTACTTTGTTTATCTAACCTGGGCTGAATTAGCCCCCTTACCTTGTGTGTTAGCCAGGTTTCTCCCCTCCTCCAACTTCCCAGGGGCCTCACCCTATTAATGCCCAACTTTAGTGCAGACACCTAACTGGCTTGGCCCACTGAAGTTCAGAACTCCTAAGATAGTGATCCACCAGCCTCAGTCTCCCTGGTAGCAGGGACTACAGGTGTGTACTGCTGTGACCAGCAAATGACTCCTTTTAATCAAACCCTTTCCCTTATCCAAAAATACAGAACAACTTCTTCAGGTTTATCTTCTTGGCTAAAAATGCATCTACCTGGATCCTGCCCCCTTAGCCCCAACACTGCCATCAGGGTGGTGATGGAACTTAGGGACTAGTTATCAGAAGTACAACCTTTAAAACTTAAAATCTTTCTTGCCCATACCCATCAGATCCCTAGGGTCACAGAATTATCTGCTTACCTTACATTCACAACCCATCTGGTATCGCTGATTTAGACTCTTCTTCTGTGTGGTACTCAGGGTATCCCAGGGCTCGATGAAGTCACAGAGAGTAACATGCATTTTGCCATTTCCTTCTGATTTTCCTGAAGAGACCCAAGAAAACAGTGAACTTGTCTTTTCCTCCCACTCCCCATCATTCATTGACTTTTTGACTCACTTAAGAGTGAAAGTTTAGTTTCACTGTTGGGTTTCCTAGGGTGAGCAACATACTCTTGAGTGCAAACTTTAACTGAATCCGAAAGATATTTAAGCACCTCTACTCAGTGTAAGGCTCTAAAGTAAGCACCAATCAGTATTGGTCTATCTGAACTGAAATGTAGAGGTAAATTAAAATGATCCCTACCCTCATGGAACTTACAATAAATATAGGAGGAAAGGCAAGTGATTTACACAAATAGCCATATATCAAATTAGAAAAGAAAAGCAATAATTTCTTATTAAGCATCTACTATCAGACAAGACAAGACATGAGGTATGCAGCAGGAGTTTAGAGGAGGGAGAGATCATGAAGACATTTAAGTTAATAATAGATTACTGGGTAGAAAAATCTACTGTGATATCCCTAACTAGACATAGGTTGAGTCCTAACAATTTCTCACACTTTTCAGTGGCTTTCTGACTCAGCTCCCTTCTTTCTTTCTCTGCTAAAGACATCAAACCTGTGACATCCAATGTCTTGGACAAGCAGGAGAAAAAAGCAACTGTATTCAGTGAATGACAGAATCTGACTTCAGGCAGGGTGGTCATTTTAGAAACTACTGTATTCACCCTTGTTAAAATGTACCCTGTCAAAATGTCCAAGTGCTAAGCAGCCAGAGTTTCTGACAGGCAGACTGACTAGAAAAGCTTTTCTAGGAATGGAAGGAGAGTAGCTTTTAAGGTGGCATTTTCCCTTCAAATTGTTATCTAAGCATAGCTTACTTGACAAGATTTTAACAGACCAAACTTCAGTAATCTTAGGAGCAAATTTCATCTAGTGAAATCATGAACTGAAATATAGCATAGCAAAACAATAGAGTAGCTGGTGAAAAGTATGCTGACATCACAAATAAATGAACTGTGGCCAGTTACCGTGGGAGAGAAACCTTGGGTGCCTGAATTAAATAAAACCCTTTATGAGTGAAAATCATTGTTTCAAGCAGTTCTCTCTTGGCATTTGGACTTCTTATATTTTGGTTTTTATTTTAATTGCTTGACTTTCCAGGAACATTTTTATTTCATCTGGTTCCCCATAGGGGTGTTGGACCCTAAGTGAAAGAGTTATTATCACTGTGTTTTTCTTTTCATGTCTGAATATTTGCTGAAGTGTGATGAGAGAGAGAAAAAATAGAAAACACATACACACACAGCGTAGCGGATTTGGATTTAGGAAGACGTGAGTTCAAATTCTACCTCTAACATCCTTACTAGCAACATGACCCTGGACAAATCACTTAACCTCTCTAAGCTTCAGTTTCTTCCTTCATAAAATGGGGTTAGTAATAGCACCTGGCAGAGTTATTGAGTATCAAATTAGATTATACAGTGCTTTGCAAATTTCAAAGTGCTATATACATAATAGCTATTATATATTAAATGATATAAGATGTCTTGTGCCCTCTACCTGGCTCAGTTATGTCTTAAAAAGAGGATTAAAAAAACTGAAAGAAACAGAAGTGATGAATGATACCTAACCTACACCCTTATCTTTGTTTTTACAATCCCTTTCTTTATACTGACCTTCAAATTTCTGCTCTTCCCCATATATAAAGATGTCATTCATCAAGAATTTGTGCTTTCATTGGTTTGAGAACTCTGAAACCCTTCTGTGACTTAGAATCTTAGACAATTCCTTGATAGGGATGATAAGTGACTTGCTCACAGTCCTGTTAGTAAATGTTAGGGGCAAGATTTGAACCTCAGATTTCTGGACTCCAAGCTTAGCATCCTACCCAGTAAGTGTACTGACTCAAGGGAAAAAGACATCAGACCTAATATTTCTCTAAATTCAGCCAATTCTTGATTATGTAAGAGCTGATTTTCCAATCAATGCTTCTCCCAAATTCCTATAGCGCTTTTTTTTCTAACTAGGTAAAAGAGACCATTCTTTGCTTCATTTCTTACCTAGCTTTAATCACTAAATATTTGGGCATTGCCTCAGTCAAATTGAGACCTGAGAAAGACCTTAGCTTTAAAAGACCAAGGTCTCCCACTGTATCTGGGGCAATCTCCAGTCATCCTGATTGCTGAACCCAGATGGCTCTGGATGAGAGAGTGAGGCTGGTGACTTTGCCCTCCCTCACTTAATCCAATTCATTTGCAAGTCATGGCATCACCTTCCTGATGTCATGGTCCTCTTTGAGAATGAAAGACATAGAACAACCTCATTCTCACCTTCCCTCATGATGTACCCCCTGCTACAGAGGCTCTGGGGCAATGGCTGGTAAGTAAGGGCCTTGCCAACCCTTTTTCATTTTCAGTGGGACAAGAATGAGTGGCTCAGAATAAGCAAGTCTGGATGAGTTACAATCTACATTCCACATCTTTCACATTATCTTTTCCTCTAACTCAACTCATCCTCTCCCCCTCCTCTAAACTTCCCTGAAAATATTTGGCACCACCTTTCTTACAGTCATCTGGGTTCACAAGTTCAGTACCATCTTTGACGCCTCATTCTAGTTCACTCTGCATATCCAATTGGTTGACAAATCTTGTCATTAACATTACATCCCTCACATCTGTCCCCTTCTCTCTATTCACAAAGCTACCACTCTAGTTCAGGCCCCCACACAATGGCTTCCTAATAAGGTTTCCTGTATCATTTCCCCTCCCCAAACCATTTTCCACACAGTTGCCAAAGCAATTTTCCTAAAACACAAGTTTGTCCATGTCACTGCCCACCCCCCTATTAAAATTTCAGTGGCTTCCTATCAACCCTAGGATCAAATATTATTTACTCTTTATTTTGTCCTTTTAATTTTTTAAAGTTTTATAATGTATATAATTATCAGCAGAGTAAAATGTGTATAATTTTTAGGTATTCATATGTGAATTATCTATCTGTCTACCTCTACACAGGGATTGAGATATATACATATTAGGGGTATGTGCTGAAAATTTTTTTACTGATATGGTTGTGTGACCAAAAACATCCGGGTAAAATGGCAATGAGGCAGCAAGGTACTGAAAAGAGGAAGGGAATGGAAGGAATTTCCTTTAGCTGTTCATGATCTCAGTAAAGTAGGAAGCTAACACAGCACATGTTGAAAGTATGGGAGACAGGAATGGAATTGGAGACTTGAAGAGAGAAGAGATTTGGAATTAGGTCTACGGGAGAATTCTTTTTCCTTCAACTTTCCTTTTGGATACTTCACTGACAGGTAGTAGTTTCTTCAGAAATAGAAAGAGACACAGGAGCAATGAAGTACAGAATCTATGAAGTAGAAGGAACCTTAAAGACCACATGGTCCAACCTCTTCTACAACATTTCCAGAAAAGAAGATGAATTATTTCGATTTTGGTCAATAAGCAATAATTTAAAAAAAAGTAGAAACAAGGGCAGCTGGGTGGTGCAGTGAATAGAGCACTGGCCCTGGAGTCAGGAGGACCTGAAGTTCAAATTTGGCCTCAAAAACTTAACACTTACTAGCCATGTGACCTTGGGCAAGTCACTTAACCCCAATTGTACTGCCTTCCCCCCTCCAAAAAGCAAAAAAAAAGGAGAAACAACACTGATTGGCAGGCCAAAAAGAATTTAGAAACCATCCTTGAAATTGCAGCAGTTATCAGAGCTTAACATTTCTCTGGTATGAATGAAAGCTGGCGATAGCAGATATGAGATCCTATTGTGACATCTTACTGGGTACCTACACTAAAGAGAAAAGAGAGTATTCTGAGGTTTTCTGGTTCATCATCCAAACCATGTGCCTTGTCTGTGGGTGTCTGTTATAGCTCTGTCCTAAGCCTTCTTCTGTTCTTTTTCTACACTCCAGTTCCAGCCCCAGTCTCTTCTATGAGCTTCAATCACTCATCACCAGTTGCCTATTGGACATTGAAAGTGGATGCCCAGGAGATTTCTTAAACTCAACATGTCAAAAACAGAGCTCATTATCTTTAACCCATCACAGCCCTCACCAAACTTCCCCACTTCTGCCACAGGCACTACCATTCTTTCTATCTTATGCAAGTTCATTTTCTCAGCATTATTGACTCCTCACTCTCCCTTCACCCTTACCCCACCTATTCAATTGCCAAATCTTGGTGTTTGTGCCTTCACAAAATCTCTAGGATCTGATCCCTTTCCTCCACCTTAGTTCAGGCCCCCCATTATCTCTCATCACCTAAATTATGGCAATGGCCTCCTTTCCTCAAGTGTCTCCCCATTTCCATTCCATCTTACTGCTATAGAAGTGATTTTCCTTAAGGGTAGATCTGACTATGTCACTTCTCTACATACTCGATCCCAGCGGTTCCTTAGCACTTCCAAGATTTCCCATCTTTTCTGCCTGCTTGTACATTAGTCCCATTTCTTTACTCTCCAATCCTGCCAAACTGGCCTTCTCTATTTTCTTCCTACACAACACCCTTACCTCCAGTTTATAGCAGCTGTCCCTCATGCCTGGAATGTACTTCCCTTACTACCTCTACCTCAGAGAATCTCTCTGTTCCTTCAAGATTTAGGTCAAGTACCGTCATCTACATGAAGATTCTATATGATCTTTCCCTACCTCTGCAATCGCTAGTATCTTTTCTCCCAAAGTACCTTATATTATTTGTATTTATTCCGTATATACTTTTAAATGTATTTAATGTGGGGGCGGCTAGGTGGCACAGTGAATAGAGCACCAGTCCTGAGGTCAGGAGGATCTGAGTTCAAATTTGACCTCAGACACTTAACACTTACTAGCCGTGTGACCTTGGGCAAGTCACTTAACCCTAATTGCCCTACCTTCCTGCCTCCATAAAGCAAAAAAAGATAAAGTATTTAATACCCTAGTTAGAAGATTTGTTTCCTTGTAAGGTTTGATTCATCTACTGTATTTGTATCCTAAATATTTAGCACATCAAACTACTTAATAAATGCTTCTTGGCTGACTGACAGCAGAAAATTTTTTTTCTACTTATTTTTCAATTTGTAAATTAATGGGAAGAATCAGGAGTGAAACACAGAAGTGATAATACTTTAAAGAGACACTGAATCTGATTGTCTCGTGCAGTGCCAAAACCAAATATGTGAAGCTGAGTCACTCAAACCAAGAGGAGATGCCCTCTACAGAGTAATGCAGTCATTCACTAAAGTACAGCTAGTTCTGGCTAAGTGGTTTTGTTGTTTCCTATGATTTCTGGTTAATCCTTGGCTAAGGGGGTGTCCCAATGCCACAAGCACTTGGGAGACTGTCTCCCAAAACTTACTTAGGAAGTAAACAACAGATTCTATTTAGAGTCATCTGACTGAACCTGGGAAAGAAGGTTAAATAAGTCACTGTGTGAGAAGCGGGGCTGAATTTCCAACAGAATAAGTTAGTCTTGTCTTTTCTATGATGTTTTCTTACTCTGCCACAAGTGATAAAATGCTCCCTGATTGGTAGACATGCCGATGATGCCTCAGGTTCCTTGTTTAATTGGCAGTCAACAATATAGCAGAACTATGACATAATCTATATCAGGAATTGTTCATCTTTTTTTGGCAGTCTGGTGAAGCCTATGGACCCTTTCTCAGAATGATGCTTTTAAATAAAAAAAAATAAAAGACATAGGACTAACAATGAAACCAATTATATTGAAATGTCATTTCAGTTATGTCTGATTCTCCATAACCCCATTTGGGGTTTTCTTGGCAAAGATACTGGAGTGGTTTGCCATTTCTTTCTTCATTTCATTTTACAGATGAAGAACTGAGGTAAGCAGGGTTAAATGACTTGCCCAGGGTGTCACATAGCTAGTAAGTGTATATGAGGCTGTATTTGAACTCAGGATGATGAGTGTTCCTGACTTCAGGACAGGCACTCTAGTCACTCTGTGCTACCTAGCTGCCCTAGGTTGAAATAACGATGCTTTTTTTTTTATCATCCAAGTTCATGGATCCTCTGAAATCTATCCACAGACCTCTCTCAGTTTAAAGCCCCTAGTACAGGTAAGACACTGGAAGATGATGACAGAGTACTGCCTTCTCCCACAGGTATTTCTCTTCGATCATAAAAAAATCACAGAATGTTGGAGCTGAAAGGAACCTTACAGATTATTAAATCCAACTCATTTTAGAAATACAATCCATAAGTGCTTATTTATTAAAAGCCTGCTGGGTGAAAGTCACTGTGGTAGAATACAGTATGGGAAAACAGGAAAAAACAAAATACAGGACCTGTCCTCAAGGAGATCACATTCTACTTTGGGGAAACAATGTGTAAGCAGAGAAGTATATACAATGATAATTTGAGGATGAAGGTGAGAGCACTAATAAATAAGGGTATTAGGAAAGGCTAACCATAGGATGTGACATGAACTAAAGGTTTCCTTCCTTTAAGACCCAACTCAAGCAACACCTTCCATATGAAGGCTTTTCTGATCCTTAAAACTGCTAGTCCCCTCCCTCTCAGTTTACCTTGTATATGACTCCTTTCTATTTATTCTCTTTATATTTGTGTCATATAGAGAGGCATATGGTCTAGTAGAGAGATAGCAGGCCTTGTAGTATGGAAGACCTAGAAAGTCTGACTCTCTTACATAATAGCTATGTGACCATGGACAGGTCACTTAAACTTTCAATGTTTTAGGCAATCCTCTAAGAAGATAAGTTGCAGGAAAGGTGCTGATCTGCTTGGTAAAAGTAGTTTTCTCTATGCCAATAAAATCATAGGTCCAGTCCCAAATTTATTTTGTTTATACTTGTCTATGTATTTATTATCTCTCCAGATAGAATATAAGCTTCTTGTGAGTAGGGATCATTTTACTCATTGATCATTTACATCATTACATCATATCCATGGGGCAGCTAGGTGGCGCAGTGAATAGAGCAAGGGCCCTGGAATCAGGAGGACCTGAGTTCAAATGCAGCCTCAGACACTTAACACAAAAACTAGCCATGTGATCTTGGGCAAGTCACTTAACCCCAATTGCCCTCCAAAAAAAAAGCAAAAACAAAATACATCATATCCAAGGCTTCTCACACAATATCTGGAACATAGCAAGAGCTTAATAATAATGTATGTGATAAGTCTGGAAAAGTAGATTGCAGCCAGACTTTGAAGGGCTTTAAATGTCAAGCTGAGGAGTTTTATTTTATTCTAGTGGCATTAGAACTCTGAATTGGGGGAGTGACTTGGTCAGAAATATGTTTTAGGGAGATTTTGTTGCCAGAAAGATGGCTTGGAGAAGGGAAGAGACTGGAAGCTAGGAGTCCAATTAGGAGACTGTTGCAATGGTTGTTATTCTTCATTCTCAAAGAGGAACAAAATGACATCACTATGTTGGGGTCAAGGTACAGTGTGTCCATTTGTGGCTGATCAGACTAATATGAGCTCAGAAGGCTGGAACACAAAAACACATAGATGGAACACAAAGAGTTCATATGAACATTTGGAGCAAAGATATCTAAATTTGCACATCTCATGTTTCTTTTGAGTTACGGCAATTCTGATTCACTCCTAGAGCACAGTGCCTTCTTTGATGCAGGCATGCCATGCTAATGGATAGTTCAGCAAGAGATGATGAGGGGGTGAACTAGGGTAGTGACTGAAGAAAACAAGACCCAAAGAGGTAAAACCAAGTGGTTTAGAATCACATAGCAAGTAAAGAGTAGAGGTGAGACACAAATTCAGATTTTCTGACACCAAGTTCAAGCTCCTTAGAGCCACAGGGAATCTCAGAGTTACATTCAGGTAAAAGCTTGTGAGGAAAACAGGATGCCTTGTGAACTTTGGGGTTGATCAATTTGAATTAGTCTTTCAACTGAGTGACAGGACAAAAAGTATAGCAATATCTTTTGAGTTATTTTTCTCTCTGACATTTGAACATGGGTGTTAAAGTAGCAGATATCTTTTCTGGGCAGTGATTAAATAGGAAATGTGGATGGAATGCTAAAAGCCTTCCAGAAATGAAGAGGCATCCTGATTTTGAGGGGCGGAAGCATGATCTCAGTCCATGGCTCCCAGGAAACTGAATCCCAATCAATATGAGGGTGTTCTGGTGTAAGAAAATGCCATTTGGGGGTAGACCAGAATAGCAACAGCATGACTGGGCATGGACTTCATTTATATATAAGAGGACTTTTCATCCTCTTGTCCATGTCTTCTCATAGAGTACTCAGTGTGCTGGGGACCTTCCTCAATCATGATCAGCTAGTATTTATTAAGCATTCCTTGGTGCCAGGAACTGTGCTAGGTGCTAGGTGATGCAGACAAAGAATTAAACATTCCCAATTTAAAATGGGCTTACATTCTAATGAGAGGTACAAGTCATATGAAAATATATACAGTATCCTTCACCCCATATTCTTTGTTTATCTAGTGGTTTGCAGTATATGAATAACTGTAGGCATTTCCCTAAGAATTGTTTGGGAAACAATTTGTGACTTTTACTGAGCATTAATCTGTCCCAGCCCTAGTTAGTTGTATGTTTTTGTTGTCATTTCCAGGTCTTCCTCTACTTCTCAAATCATACCTCCAACTCATGTTTTGCTTCTGCCCTCTGAGGTGGCCAATAACACTTTTTCCATGAGAGAAGTATATTGGAAATTTGTGCTTTCTTTTGGTATAACTATGGGTACAAAAGGTAACTTTGGAAATAAATACTATTATTCATCAGTTACACTTCTAAAATACACTAAGATTCTTTCTGTGTTAGGTCATGTGTTCTAAACAGGGGATTATATGTATAGACAAAATAATTACTCAGCAGACTTTGGGACAAAATGGAGATCTCAGCACCATGTTACTCACTTTTCTTAGATGATCTTATTGTTGATTGATTTGTTACATATAACATAACCAAACTTGTGACTTGAAGGGCAAATGAGATGTGCTGGAGTAGAATCCAGTTTTCTTAATGTCTGTCTCTTCAATGTTCTTTGCATGACTTGTAACTTTAATTCTTTGGAGATTGTGATATTCCATGCTTTACATTTAAAGAGCATTACTAGAAGAATATTGGTGGTAAAAATACAGGCCTTTGTTCAAAAGAGAAGTTTGGGTCTTTTTTTGGAGAATATTAGCCAGAGAATAATGACAGCCAGCATTTTGGTAGCTCAGAGTTGATTAATAATTTTACATATAAAGGGGATCCCCAAAGTCTTAGTGCATTTTAAGCTTTTAGCTTTTGGGATCCCCTGTATTATATCATTTGGTCCTGATTATGGCGTAGATACTTCAAGTATTCTCATTCCTATGTCACAGATGAGGAAATGGAAGCTCACAGAGAGAGGTTAAATACTTTTGCCCATAGTCACATAAACTAACAGTTATAAAGGGTGACATTAGAACCCAGACTTCTCCAGACCCCAAATCTTTCCAGACCCCAAATGCAGGCTCCTTCCACACTATCCTACATTGTCCCTCTTAGGAATTTCAGGTACTATTTTGATTATACTGTGTTAGGATCATTTATATGAACAATATATATATATATATATATATATATATATGTATATCTCACAATTCTTGATATTTCAGAATATACTCATTTCTCCTGTGAATAAACCATAGAATACACACACATACACACACACACACTGTCTGGATTATATGGCTGCAAGATGGGATAAAGAAGCATGTGCAATAAAACTAGTAACGGTTTGCTTCTATAGAGTTAGGGGCAAAAGGGGCAAGAGGTCAATAGGAGAGCAAATCTCTGAATCATCCAAGTAGGCTCAAGGACCAAGGTTATGTAGAAAGTTCAGTGCCTAGAGAGTTAGGAGATTAGGAAAGTTTAGAAACTTTAGAATAAAATAAAGAAGAAAGTTACTAGTCTGAAGGCAAAGGTCCTCAGAAACAGTTCTAAGAAAGAACATGACCCGTAGTTTAGGACACTACACTTTACAGAGCTTAATGACCTTAATTTGAGGCCAGTTCTTATTAGTACATGCTGCCCTTAGCAACCCTACCAGCTTAGGCCAAGGCTGGGATTTCTTCCTATCATTCACAGCCTTTTTAACATAAGAATAAGATTCATCTCACTTGTACCAGAATATAGGCTCTGACCCTCTGGGAGATAAACAAATTCAAACATAGTACCATTTGATAAAGAAAAAACATTTACCAAATACTGTAGGGAATGAGTTTCTGGGAGAACAATAATACCATTTTACATTATCTTATCATTCAAAAGGATGGAGATTTGAGAGATCTGGATTTGGGAATCATGGTAGGTGATCATAGACTGTGGTGGAAGGGACCTCAGAGGCATCTAGTCCAATCCTCTTATTTTATAGATAAGGAAAATGAGGCTGGGGGGGGAGGACTAAGTGTCCTGTTCAAGGTTATACAGAGGCAGCTTGTCTCTGATTTCAGATCTCTTTGCACTGTTCCAGGTAGATAAGAAATAGATTTCTCAGGAAGAAAGGACAGACAATGAAGAGAACAGGATTAAATGAGAATAATGTATGTGTAATACTTCAAAAACTGTGAAGGGTACTATATAAGATATAGTTATAATCATTTTTAAAAGAGGATCTGAGGAAAAAGAGGTGCTTCTTCCATTTCCAAATCCTCAATGACTATAACTTATGCCATATGCAGTTTTTTCCTAATTAGTCTCATTTTCTGAGCTGTCAACACCAGCAGTTTGTGCTTAAGAATTTTTTAAAAAAATCATCTTCACAGACTTTAAAAGCCTAAAAGCTTGCCCATATTTAATGTGTTTCTCTTATGTTAACTTACTTCTTAATTTGGTTCTGTTTTCAGATGTAGACTAATTTCTTTCACATGCCTTTGTTAAGCTCAAAACAATGAGTGTAGGGGTAGGAGAATCCAGCTGGACATCTAGTCCTAGAAATGAATTCTGAGAACTCCTACCTTGGCTATATAGCAAGGAGACTATTTAGGCACAGATTATGTTGAGAGTATCTTCAGGGATGAAATAGTTTAATCCTAAAAAATTAGTAGGTCAAAGAATAAATAGAAACAATAGATAATTTCATCAAAGAAAATGAGGAGACAACATGCGAATCCTTTTAGGATACTATTAAGAAATCCTCTCACACACCTGCGCCAACAAAACCCTTGAAGTTCTTACCCACTGTATAATGATATAAAGAAATACAATGAGGGGGGCCGCTAGGTGGCGCAGGGAATAGAGCACCGGCCCTGGACCTGAGTTCAAATCCGACCTCAGACACTTAACATTTACTAGCCATGTGACCTTAGGCAAGTCACTTAACCCCAATTGCCCTCCAATAAAAAAAGCAAAAAAAAAAAAAAGAAATACAATGAGAAGATACAGCAAGTGACTTTTTCTTCCCCCGAACCACAGAGGTTATCCAAGAAGCCCAGGGGCAACAGGAAAAGGAACTTTTTCAGCAAAACCAGTAGTAGCACAACTGCTGATGAGATATGCTCTACTAAGAGCAAAGAGCTCCCATGAGAGTGTCAGCATAGGTAACTTGGAAGCTGCAGGGAGAGGCAACAAGTGGCTGAACCATTTAGTATCATAGTACCAAGGCCAGGACAGCCCAAAGACTCAGAGCCGCCTCCTGAGAAATCAGAGACCCAGTACTGTGAAACTCACAAAGTGGGGAGGGCCAAACCCCACAAAGTAGAAACGAGTGCAAGAATCCCGGGGTTCAGGGTGAGGTCAAACCGCAGCACTGATCACTCCATCTAAAAGTACAAAGGGTCTGCCCTTACTTAGCACAATGTCTTATTGTAAGAACTTTCATTCAAGATGAATGAATCAAAGAAAATTATTATTTTATGTGTATGGGAATATCTTTTTTGGTATTTAAATTTAGAATTAAAAAAATTTACAGAAAAATACTTAGGAAAAATTGAAGTGGAAGCAGCTTTGGGGGAAAGACAAAAAGTTCAATTTGTGATGTGTCTAATACACCTGTTAAATGTTCAATAAGTATTTCTGAAATAAAAAATAACTCAACTAAAATAAACAAAACAGTTAATAACTTCAGGAAAGAAATTGGATAATATAAGCTCATACAATCATTAGCCTTTCTGGTGGCAAAGAACTGGAAATTGAGGGGATGCCCATCAGCTGGGGAATGGCTGAACAAGTCGTGGTATATGATTGTAATGGACTGCTATTGTGCTGTAAGAAACGATGAGCAGATGGACTTCAAAAAAACCTGGAAAGACTTATATGAACTGATGCTGAGTGAAGTGAGCAGAACCAGGAGAACAATGTACACAGTGACAGGCACATTGTGTGATGACTAACTTTGAGAGACTCATCTCTTCTTAGCAATGCAAGGATCTAAGACAAATCCAAAAGACTCATGATGGAAAATGCTATCCATATCCAGAGAAAGAACTATGGAATCTGAGTGCAGATCAAAGCATATTATTTGCTCTATCTCTCTCTTTTTTTTCTGTTTCTTCTTTTTCATGGTTTCTCCCAGTGCTTCTAATTCTTCTTTACAACATGACTAATGTGAAAATATGTTTAATATGAATATAGATATAGAGCCTATGTCAAATTACATGCTACCTTGGGGTAGGGAGAAAATTTGGAATTCAAAATCTTATGGAAGTGAATGTTGAAAACTATAATAAATTAATTTATTAAAAAACCATTAGCCTTTCTATATATTAACAACAAAAAACAGCAGGAAGAGACATAAAAATTCCTTACAAAATAACTATAATGTATAAAATATTTTGGAGTCCAACTACAAAAATATATACAGAAATTTCATGAATATAAATACAAACTACTTCACAAAAGCAGAGACCTAAATAATTGCTTATGGTTGGGCTATGCTGATATAATAAAAGTGAAAATGTTACCTAAATTAATTTGCAAATTCAGTTCCATACCATTAAAATTCCCAAATGGTTACTTTACAGAACTAGAACAAAATACTAACGAAACTCATTTGGAGGAACATTTGGGTTGTGAAGAGGTAGTTCTCAAAAGGAGGAAGGCAAGCTATCAATAACTTATGAAAAAAATTCTCCATAGCACTAAGAATAAGATAAATATAGATCAAAAGAGCTCTGAGATTCCACCTCACAGTTATCAGATTGGCAAAGATGACAAAAAAAGCCATGACAACTTTTGAAGGGGTAGGGTGGTGGTAGTGTGGTTAGTGTGGCACAGGCACCATGGATGCACTGCTGATGCAGTTGTGCAGTGGCCCAACCATTCCAGAAAGCAATCTAAAACTATTCCCTCAAAGTTACTTATCTGTGCATATCCTTTGACCCAGTATTATCAATCTTAGACTCAAAGCACAAAAAGGATAAAAAAGAGAAAGGATCCATATATACAAAAACATTTATATTTTCAATACTTTGTATCAAGTAGCTATGTTTTATATTTATTAAAAATATTATCAATTTATTAAAATTCATTAAATTTATTAAAAATATTATCAAAAACTATTTGTTTCTATCTTTTGACCACTTATGTGTTTAAGAATGGTTTGGGGCCAAATATAGACAGACAGACAGACACAGACACAGACATACACATCTCCACAGAGAAATATCTAAATTTCCATTAATATAGATATCTTTAGGATCTCCTACTATTTTGATAGGGTCAGCCATGAACACTAAAGTTGCTCTTCTTTCTTTAACTGTGCACATGTAGGCATTGAGTGTGCTTTGAAAGATTGACCCTAAGGCATTTTGTGCATTTCTAGTTATTTTAAATGAGACTTCTCTTTCTATTATTGCCTCTTGAATTTCACTTTATTATAGAGAACTCCCGTTGATTTTTGTGGGTTTATTTGGTAGCTTACAACTTTGCTAAAGCTTTGAATTATCTCAATTAGTTTCTTTGTTGATTCCTTCAGATTTTCTAAGTAAACAATCATATCATCTAAAAATAGGGATAATTGGGGGCGGTTAGGTGGCACAGTGAATAGAGCACCAGCCCTGGAGTCAGGAGGACCTGAGTTCAAATCCAGCCTCAGACACCTGACACAATTACTAGCCATGTGACTTTGGGCAAGTCACTAACCCCATCTGCCCTCCAAAAAGCAAAAAAAAAAAAAATAGGGATGATTCTCTTCTCCTCTTTTCCTAGCTTAGTGCCTTTAATTTCTTTCTTATCTGATTGCTAGCATTTCTTAGAAATATATCAAATAATAGCAAGGAAGGGGAACAGCTTTGCTTTATTTTTGCATTTATTGGGAAAGCTCCTAATATTTCCCCACTGATTATAATGCTTGATTTTGGTTTTGGATAGATACTTTCTGTCATACAGTAAAATAAGGTCTCCCTATCCTGGGATAAATCATGGATCCCTTTGGCAGTTTGGTGAAACACACATATCCCTTCTCAGAATAATGTTTGTAAATGCATAAAATAAAATACTTGGAAACCAAAAGATTTACAAAGAAAACCAATTATATTCAAATACAGTTATCAAATAACTTTTCCAAAAAATTCATGGACCTCAAGTTAGAAACCCCTTCTTCATGCCTACACTTGGTAGGATTTTTAGCATAATTGAGAATTATTCTTTGTCAACAGAATTTTCTGTATCTGCTGAGATAATTAATAGTTGAGAGTAGTCATAGTGATACTAAAAATTGAAAGAAAGAAAATGGCATTAAAAACCATTTAAAAAGTAAATAGCAGAGAACAGCAGACATTTTAGAAGGAAACAAACAAGTAAGGCAAAAAAATCAATAACAAAACTCAAGTGGAACGTAGTGGAAATTCAGTTTCACTACACAGTTCTTATTTTTCCTGTTTTTCTTTGTATATGGAAATGTTTGTGTTTGTTGATAACTGCCAAGTTTATAAATAATAAAAAGAAAATTTTTAAAAAGAAAAAAAGCTGCATCTAACTTAAGAAACCCAACATATTTCTTGAACCAACTTTCTTTAGTTATTATATATTTTATATGTAGTAATAAATATATAGCTATATATTATTTAGTTATTTTGTACATTATACACACACACACACACATATATATATATTATTATTGCTTTTTCAGACTCCTTCCTCTAGGGAAGCAAACAGAGGCAGAGATCTGCAGATGCTCTGAAAGGTAGGCAGACCCTGGTAATGTGTTTCAGACCACAATCATATCATGTGATTTGGAATGGTCCTCTAGAGGCCATCTATTCCACCCCACACCTAAATATGAATTCCCTTTATATTTTATCCAACAAGAAGTCATCCATGCTCTTTCAACCTGACCATCTGATCTCCTCCTGTTGCTGAATCCTCCTCAAATTCCAGAAACAAAAGAGCTGGATGAATTCGGGAACTTTTACCTCAAATCTGAACTGCTGGGATTGGTGAGACCTCACTAAATCTAGCCTGCCCAACCCAATCAAGTTCTTTCACAAAAGACATTTTTCTGACCTGAAGCCATCATTTTCCCACCTCTTTAGAACTGTGATCATTTGAAACAGTGATCAACTGTACCATTGCTTTGGGAAAGGGTGTGTCTCTGACAGTCCTATTTTTCCTGAGTGTTCAGATCTGTAAATTTATAGAAGGATAATTGTTTGTCCCTCATTTTAGAAGACAACTATGGCATCAGGAAGATGATACCATGACTTGCAAGTGAATTGGATTTAAATGAGGGTGAGGTGTACAAAGTCACCAGCCTCACTCTGTCCTCTAGACCATCTGGGTCCAGTGGCAAGTTATAGATCAGGACAACTAGAGATGGCCCTGGATACAATGGGAGACTGTGGCTTTTTTAAGTTAAGGTCTTTCCCAGGTCTCAGCAGAAGGACAGGATCAGCTAACACATGGCAATGAAGAACTGGTAGCTGAGTACTGTGGCAGAGACTTTTAGGGACGGACTATTTCAATTCAATTCAATAAATGAATAAATATTTATTGAATTCCTGCTGAATGCCATGGGAGACACAAAGACAAATAAAAATTCAAGTCATGTTCATAGGCTCACAAAGCACTTTCTTTCTAATAACTTTTGGTGAAGTGCCTGCCTTGCTCATGCTGAAATGGTAGAGCTGGAGCCTACCCCAGGACTCCAGGCCCTTTCTGTTCTGTCCTATGATCTCTGGATGGGTCCTCCCTGCCCATAAGGAATTTACAAGGTAGTAGAAGAGATAAGGTCTGCATGCAAACAACTATTATGTAAAAGAAGCCATGATAAGCACATGAGAGAGGTACAAAGTACTAAACATGAGGTTTATAGACCTGGCAGCTGTTTAAGAAATCATTCTTAGGAGTCTTTGTTTTGGAAGTGAATTGTGGCTGATGAAGATCTCCCATTAAAAACAGAGTGGGTACTTAAAAAAATGGGATGGACTTTCTACTTTCTCTGATTATCTACAAATAGGGGATCTGACCAAATGTCCCCATTAAGATCCTTCTAAGCTCCAGGATTCCAACTTCAGAGTAAGGAACCAGAAAGATAAAGCCCTGCCAGTTACTAGCTATAAATTCCTTGAAGGAAGGAGCTTTCCCTGGTTGTCTTGGCATCCCAACTACCATTCATGTTGCTTTGCACATAGTGAAGATACCTACTGTTGCACTGTAGTGAAATTCATCTGAGCATCAGTTCCACCATATATCAAATAGAAATATCACACTGGGTTGTTGTGAGAATGAAATGAGAAAACCAAAGTAAAAGTTCTTAAGCCATAAAATGCTGTACAAACACATAACTATTACATAATATAAACTACTTTTATTATTGCCAATGACTTGATATATTTTGTTTCTCACATCATCCTGCCCCAGTTTTTATTGCAAAGCAGTATCTTGCAGAAGCCATTAGAGGGCAACACGATAAGGTGTAAAAATGATGGCAAAAGTTCTCTAGTTTTCATTTAAAAGCTCAATTCTTTGCAGTATTGAAAAAGAGAGTCTAGATTGGTTCTGGTGTAATCCTTTCCCAGAGGTCTCTCTGAATTTTCCCAGGATGGGATGACAGTAAGAAAGTAAGTGAAAGAGATCCTTAAGCCAACTTAATGTACTGAATGAAGGAAAACTGTGATAGAAAACCTTAAAGAAGCAAAGGTTAAATGACTCCAAGGGCAGAGAAATTGGAGGAAAAAAAAAAGGCACCCCGTCATACTCATTCTGCTTGTACATTCTGATAAATGCAATTTCCCTCCCTCTTCCCTGGCAGAAGAGACAATTTTTTTGCCTTTGTTTGTATACTCAGAGCTCAGCACAGTGTCTGGCACATAGTAAATCTTGTTGATTCAACTTCCTGTACACTTACCCAAACGCTACTCCTCTTAGGGTTCAATTAGACACTTCCTTCATTAAGCCTTCTGATTGCCTCAGCTACAATGTTCTCTTCCTTATCTGATGTCCTACAACATTTATTCTCTCTGTGTGTATGAATATATGTATTTATACACACACATATATGTACATACATATGTATATAAGTATACATTTATGTAGTATACACATACATTCTAAGAGGCAGCTTAATTTAGTGAAAAGAACCATAGACTTCAACTAAAGGGATATGGGTTCAAATCTCAATTCTTAAATTCAAAGGATGCTGTAAAGAAATAAATTCCTGATTACATCTTCTGCCTCTATACTTGCACTTAAAACTGTCCCTCATGCTTGAAATTTACTCATTTTTCACCTCTGCCTTTCCGAATCTTCATCTTCCTTCTAGATTCAACTCAAATGCTGCATCCTGAGAAGTCTTTCCTGAATTCTCCCTTCTCCCCTTTCCTAATTATCAGTGCTTTATTTCTTCTCAAATGTTCCCAGCATTCTTCAATCATTCCTTTGTTCCTCTTACTCCCTACCC
Source organism: Petaurus breviceps papuanus (assembly GCF_028583685.1). Classification (NCBI taxonomy): domain Eukaryota; kingdom Metazoa; phylum Chordata; class Mammalia; order Diprotodontia; family Petauridae; genus Petaurus; species Petaurus breviceps. The sequence goes on from NW_027187380.1 coordinate 1,205,757, forward strand.
TATATTATACTTAGTTGTGTTCCAGTTGAATGCTCCCACTAGAATGTATGACAGGTATTGTATCTCTAATGCCTAATATAGTTCTTTGTTACAGTAAGATTTAAGAAGGAAGGGAGGAAGCATTTATTATTAACTATATTATAATTTATTATTAACTATGTGTTAGGCATTGTATTAAGTACTTTACAAATATTATTTTGTTTGCTCTTTTACAACAACGCTATGAGATAGGTGCTATTATTACCTCTACTTTATAGTTGAAGAAAATTAAGCAGAGAGTAAGTGACTTGCCCAAGGTCACACAGCTATTAAATATCTGAGGTAGGATTTGAACTCAGAACTTCCTGAGTCCAGGCCCAATACTCTAGCTGAAAGCAGCTAGGTGGCTCCAAATTTTTAAGTAAATTAAGCCTTTTAGAAGCACCATATAAGTACATATATAAGCAATAATAAAATAAATAAGAATAAAAAATAAAAGACATTATTGTGATATTTGACACCTCACTGCTTTGTATTTTTCTCTATTCATTTTAAGTATGTGGACAAAATATTGGCCCTGAAGACCTGTGTTTAAATTGCTTTCTCCTATCTGACTTTGGGCAAGTCACTGAACCTTCTACAGCCTAAGTTACATCATCTGTAAAATGAAGAGGTTAAACTAGGTAGCCTCAGAATGAAGCTAGATGACCTTCTTCTAGCTCTGGATCTATAATCCTTTGAAGTAGCAGACATTAGAGCTTATTATCCCAAAGTCTCTTCCATGGTCTCTTCCATTCTCCAACTAATGGCCTCACGTACCTGCAATTAGATATTCCTTTTTTCCTCCGGTGTCCAATGAGACTCCACATACTGCTGAGGATGGAGCAGTATAAATAAACTCAATATCCTTATCAGGTCCTTTAAACATCTGAAGGAAAAAAAAAAGAAGGAAAAAAAAAAGCGAAGCTTTGAGAGGGATTTCCCAGGCCTCCTTTTAAAGAAACTCATCAGAGACTTCTATATCCACCCATCATGGGGCAAGCCCAATCCTCTCCAGTTTGCCCTCTTATCACAATTAGTATTTTACTTTAAGAAAATTAGATTTAAAAGAAATACAACTTATAAAATAGGGTTACAAAATTAAGGGGTGAACATTACCAAGAGACACAATGGATTTGCCCACAGGTTTTGAGATTTTTCTGGTAGGTTTGAAGTATATACTTATGGACTATGAAGTAGCTAGTATTTAGGAACTTAACAAGGGGTAGGGAAGATAAACTAAAAAAAAAAAAAAAAGAAAGAATATATAGATGATTGAATAAAGTTAGAAAAAATATCTCTGACATGATAATTTAACCAATGGGAAAATAATAATAATAGCTAGCATTTATATGGTGCTTTAAGGTTTGCAAAGAACTTTACATTATCTATCTCATTTGATCCTTACAACCACCATGTGAATTAGGTGGTGTTATTATCTCCATTTTAAAGAGGAGGAAACAGATTAAGAGAAGTCAAAGAAATTTACATGATAATTTTACTGTATATTTGAAATAGCAAGTTGTACATAGTAGATTTGCAGTTTCATGTGCAATCCCATCTTTTATATTGTACTATATTACAGAAATGCTTGTTTTATTCCATAAATATGTATTACTGTAATAAAAAAATAAAAGGGGGGCAGCTAGGTAGCAGGGTGAATAGAACACTGGCCCTAGAGTCAGGAGGACTGGAGTTCAAATCTGGCCTCAGACACTTAATACAAAACTAGCCGTGTGACCTTGGTCAAGTCCCTTAACCCCAATTGCCCTACCTTCCCTCCTCCAAAAAGCATAAATAAATAAAATAAAAGGGAAAAATAAAATATAGAGAAAAAAATTTTTTTAAAGAGAGAAGTCAAAGATGAGGAAACTGAGATGAACTCTGCTTAGGGTCATGAAGCTGGTGAGTAATCCTTCCTGAGGCGTTGTTTCTGACTCCTAGTCCATATAACTGCTTCAAATAGGATTTGATATATAAAACTTTAAAGCAGAAGAATTACTAGGAATGTTGGGTCTGGGCAAGGGGCCTTACCTGAGGGATGTGGCCACCAGGGGGAGGAAGCATACATCACAAGTTTCTTAAGTTACTTAAGGACTGGGTGGGTAATTCCAAGAAGGCAGGGGCAGGGCAAGGGAAGGGTTAGGAAGAACTGGGGATATGGTTGCTGGTGGGGAGGGAGCATACTCAGGGACAATGTCCTCAGTCCCCTCAGAATTTAGGTGCCATCCATGGTCGTCCTGACCTAGTTACAGCTTTGATTTATGCCATGTTTTGGGGATTCAGTTATAGTGTAAAGTGAGGCAAACCTGTACAAAGCGAACAGATCCTTCTTTTGGAGTCATAGTTATAGGTCCTGCTGCAAAAACATCCATGTTGCTCAACACTGAGGCATAACAAAAGGAAGGAATGTAAATTCTGTTCAAGCAGTCCCGTGGCACAAGGATTTTGGAGTCGGGGGGAGACTGAGGCAGAAAGAAGCTAAGAGACTGTCCTGGAGTTGTCCAAGAGATGAACTTCATGTGATGGTTACAGTTGTATTGTACAGTTGCAGAACTGGAGCCATTGTTGGGGTGCATGTCATGAAACCTTCATGAACTAAAACTGCTATGATTTTCCTCATTCCTATTAGGCAGGCAGCTAGGTAGAGCAGCTGGGCCTGGAGTCAGGAAGACCCAAGTTCAAATTTGGCCTCAGACACTAGCTGTGTGATTCTGAGCAAGTCATTTTACCTCTGTTTACCTCAGTTTCCTCATCTGTACTATGGGGATTACACACCTACATCCCAGGGTTGTCATGAGGATCAAACGAGATAATTGTGTCTGGTACAAAGTAAATATATGAATGTAGCTATTATTTATTTATTTTTTTTTTGCTGTCCAGTCATTTTCAGTCACGTCTGATTCTTTGTGAACCCATTTGGGGTTTTCTTGGCAAAGATGCTAGAATTGTTTGCCATTTCTTTCTCCAACTCATTTTACAGATGAGGAACTGAGGCAAACAAGGTTAAGTGACTTGCCCAGGGTCACGCATCTAGTAAGTATTCGAGGCTGGATTTGAACTTGGGAAGAGTCTTGCACTTGGCACTCTATCCACTGCTCCACAAGGTTCTAACCATGTTCAGCACTAATTCTAAATTGACAATAGATTACATTATATAATCAGAATCACAATATCTCAGAGGGCACTTAGTTTAAGTCACACCTGAACAAAAATCTCCTCAATAACATACCTGAAAAGTACCCCATCTTTGAAGGCCTCCAGGGAGGGGAGAGTCTACCACCTCCCAAGGGAAGCACAGAGCACTTCTGAGAGCTCAGCATTGCAGGGGAGTGCCTCCTGCTCTTGCTAGCTTGTGTGGCCCCCGGTAAGTTAGTTAACCTAAACCTCTCCTAGCCTCAGTTCCCTCATCTTTAAAATAGGGGCAATAATAGAACCTACCTCACAGGGTTGTTGGGAGGACCAAATGAGCAAACATACGAAAAGAGTTTTACTCATTTTAAAGTGCTATATAAATACTAACTATTAGCTATTTCATACCTAATTATTACTAGATGATTGAACAAAGTTAGAAAAATAAATCTCTGAAATGATCATTTAACCAATGGGAAAATAATAATAATAATAATAATAGACAGGAGGTTTTCCCTGAAATCAAGCCTAAATTTGCTTGTTTGCAGTTTCATTCCTAGTTCTACCCTCTGAGGCCAAGCAGAGGAAATCTATATAGCAAATCTTTAACATATCATGCTAATATGTTGTTGATGACAACAATATTAGACATGATGTCTCTCTCAAGAGCCAACAGTACTTTCCAAACATTATTACCTTCATTCATAGAATACCTCAGTGAGGTCAGGAAGAAAAGAGATTCTCCTTCCTACTTAATGAATGAAAGAACTAAGGTAGAGACAAACCTTATTGTTTATGGTTATATAAGCTGCTGGTAATATTATTCATTTAATTTATTGTTATGATTATTAATTTCTCTTCCACTCTTTAGACTCTTAATATTATATCTCCATCTCACCTCCTTTGTATTTATTTATCTATTTATTTGGAGGCAATCTGGGTTAAGTGACTTGTCCAGGGTCACACAGCTAGTAAGTGTCTGAGGTCAAATTTAAACTCAAGTCCTCCTGACTCCAGGGCTAGTGCTCTATGCATTGTATCACCTAGCTTCCCCCCCCCCTTTTTTTTTGCTTTTTGGAGGGGGAAGGCAAGGCAATTGGGGTTAAGTGACTTGCCCAAGGTCACATGGCTAGTAAGTGTTAAGTGTCTGAGGCCAAATTTGAACTCAGGTCCTCCTGACTCAAGGGACGGTGCTCTATTCATTGTGCCACCTAGCCACCCCCCCACCCTTTTAAAAAATAAATAAATACAATCTTACAATCATTTCATCATAATCACATAAGCACTAGTTCTTTATCTCTAATTGCCAGCTAGGCATTCTTACTTTGATACCTTTCAATTGCTTCAAACTAAACATGTCCAAAATGAAAGTCATCCTCCTTCCTCACCTCCATGAAATAACTCTCCCAATTTTCCCATCTTTGTTAACACCATCGCCTTTCTGTTATTCCGTCTGAAAACCTCATGGTCATCTTTGACTGCTCACACTTCTTTATTCTCTATATCTTGTCACTTCCCAGGTCCTGTCGATTTTTATTTCAAAATGTTTCTCACATTCATCTCTTCATCTTCATAACTGATTCAGACTACTAGGTGGTGCAGTACATAGAGAGCTGGGCCCGCAGTTGGGAAGACCTAAAGTCAAATCCTGCCTCAGACCAGTCACTAGTTGTGTGACTCTGGGCAAGTCACTTAACCTCTGTCTGTCTCAGTTTTCTCAAATTTCATGTGGGGATAATAATAACACCTGCCTTAAGGCACCGAGGATCAAATGAGATAATAGTAAACTATTTATCACAGTGACTGATACACAGTAGGTATTATATAAATTTATCACATTATTCCTGGATTATTTTAACATCCTCCGAGCTGGCTTCTCTGATTCTAGGTTATTCCTTCACAAAGCCATCCTGCAAAGCTCTACCAGACTGATTAATTTTTCTTCAATACTACTGACAATACCATGTTACTTCCTTGCTTCAAAATTGTCAATGACTCCCTATTTCTTATCGGAGCAAGTCCCAACTCATCTGATTAGCCTTCAGAGACCTCTATCATCTAGCCCAACTTTTCTTATCCACCCTTATTTCCATTGATTTCCCTAAAAACATTTTCTGAGGCAGCTAGGTGGCATAGTGAATAGTGAACTGGCCCTGGAATCAGGAGGACCTGAGTTCAAATACAGCCTCAGACACTTGACACACTTATTAGCTGTGTGACCTTGGGCAAGTCACTTAACCCCAATTGCCTTGCTTTTCCCCCTCCAAAAACACACACACACACACACACACACACACACACACACACACAAACCCCCACTTTCTACTGTAGGTAGGTCAGTCTCTTACTTGTTCTTACCTTCTTGCCTTCCTCATGACATTATCCCCACATGGAACATCTGCCCTCCTACCCCCCTGTATCCTACTCCTGTGAGTTTGAACTTAGATCTCAGTTTTTCCACAAAGCTTTCCTCATATTTCCTGAATACTCCAACCCTCAAAGACAGCAATCAATTCACTAAACATTTACTACTTGGTACCAGGAAAGGGCAAAAACAAAACCAATCCTTTCCTTGCCCTGCTAAGGAGTGGGAGTGGGGGCTGAGCATGCACTTAGTAAGAATGCAAAGTAGATATGAAGTAATTTCAGGGGTAAAGAAGCACTAACTCCTGGGAAAAGTGGTAGATGGTACTCCAGCTGAACCTTAAAGGGACCTCAGGATTCCAAGAGGCAGAGAGGAGGGAATGCACTGCAGGTATGAGCATTACATGCCTACATAAAGGCATGGAGGTGGAAAACTGGTAGGTCGGTTTGTCTGGATCACAGAATAAGCAGAAGAAATAAAAAAACTTATTCTCAGATTCAGTGGATTGCTATAGGATTTCATGGGAGGTGTAGACACATGAGAATCACAGATTATTATACCTGGAACAGAACTTGGAGATCATCTAGTCCAGGGAGTTGGCAAATTATGGCCAAGGGTCAAATTTTCTGTGCTGAGGCACCATGCAAAGTTTTAGGGACACAGTGACATAAATGAAACAGACCATCCTCAAAAAGCTTATGTTCTGCAGGAGAAATACAATGTACACTGAAGAGTAACACAAAGTATGCACAAAATAAATATAAGCTTATTATCTTTATTATGATTAATAGATTTAACATGTTATTGTATGTCATGCAATGGGGTGGGAGGAGAGTCCTAACAGCTGGGAAATCAGGAAAGGCTGACTTTTGAAGGATGTTAGGGCTTCCAGGAGGTGGGAAAATGTTCCAGACATGGGGTACATCCTGTACCAAAGGCAGAGAAATTGGAAATGGAATGCCACACAAATAGAAAGTATGTTAGTTGACTGGAACACAGAGTAAGGGGGAATTATGTGAATTAACTCTAGAAAGAGAAGATAGAGTCTGAACTGAAGGTATTTAAATAGCCAACAGAGGAATATGTATTTTATTATAGAGGAAATGTTGTTCAGTCATTTCCAGTTACGTCTGACTCTTCGTGACCTTGTTGACCATAGCACCTAATGGTATCCTTGGGGTTTTCTTGGCAAAGATACTGAAGTAGTTTGCCATTTCCTTCTCCTGTGGACTAAGGCAGAGGTTAAATGACTTGCCCAGGCTCGCCTAGCTAGTAATTATCTGAGGTTGGATTTGAACTCAGGTTTTACTGACTCCAGGCTCAGCACTCTGAGCCCCTAGCTGCCTCCCTGGCACATAGATGGCACTTCAATGATTGGTTGTATAATATAATAATCTATAATAATAACAATAATGATGATAACTGGCCTTTATATAGTACTCTGATGACTGCAAAGTACTATACCTACATTTTGTCATTAGATCCTCACAGCAACCTTGTAAGGATATCATCTCCATTCACAGGTGAGCAAACTGCAGCTGAGAGTGGTTAAGTGTCTTGCTCAGAGTTTCTTAACCAGTAAGTGTTTGAGGCAGGGCTTGATGTTCCTGACATCTGCTCTGGATCTCATCCTTTCCCAGCTTCTCCCTGAGAGATACACACTTTCCCCTTCCCTCTCCAGTTTCCTTCAATCCCTCTGGCCAATATCTTCTTCCCTCTTGCATTCAAATATACCTGTCTCCTTGATTAAAAAATAAATACCATAATTCAATCCTGCTAATAACCATGTGATCTACTATCCTTCTCCTTCCCTTTTCCCCTTCTTTGTTTTTTAAAGCATTCGGGGTTAAGTAACTTGCTCAAGGTTACACGGCCAGGTGTTTCTGGGTGGGTGCTAAGTGTCTGAGCCCGGGATTCGATTCCCAGGTCATCCCGACACTGGAGCTAGTGCTCTTACTCACTGTGCTACCTGGCCACCCCCCTTTACCCCTTCTTAACATATATTACATAAATGAAGACCCACAACCATCTATAAGGTTAAGAACCAAGTGACAAATTTTGTTCTTGCAAATTGTGAAAAGAGAAAGGAATGTGAATTGCATTGGTAGCAGCTGGGTAAATATAACAACAACAACATTTCTACAGCATTTTAATGTTTTAAAAATCTCCCAACTTCAAGTCCAGGGCTCTACCTATGATGTAAGAAAACAATGATCTTTCGAAATAACATATATTCCCTAAAATACAACTATATACAGTACTATCTGTGGAGGTTAGAGTTTCATCACATGGGGAGTGTTTTGGGTTCATAAAAGGCTAAATACCACTATATTGAGACCCCTTGTTTTCTGAAATTCTTCTAATTTCCCATTTCCTAAGACCCAAGAGTACCTTTCTTTTAACAACTATGCTAGAAAAAAAAAGAGTAGAAGTATAGTCTTATGAAAGTGGTTACCTTTATCTGTTTGATCTCGTATTGAATCCTTTTGATAGGATTTCCATAAATATCATTTCCAGAGTCCACTTCTTTCCCACTGACAGCTTTGGCTCTGATCACTGCAAAAGACAGACAAAGAGATAGTTAGAAATCTGAAACTATCAACAAGGTGGATGGCTGGAAGAAGCAGTGTAGGTCTTATTTGGGTGTTCAAACAGCTGATGGAGGGAGAAACGAGGAGCAGTGGTAGTTTACCTCTCTTTGCCCACCATCTGAGACACAATAGAGCATCAATGTCTCTTGATGTCAAACGACATCTATGTTTCTGTGGTGGGAAGTTTGTATGTTATCCTAGAAATAACAGCAAAACACTGAAGTCTCTTGAGGAGGAGAATGAGACAAGATCAGATCTATGCTTTGGGAAAACTAGTGGCAGATATGTAGGGCAAAGGTGTCAGCCAGAACATAACAAAGCCAGCCTGCTGTGCTGAGGCCTGCAACACTCTTACTGCTGCTAGAACAAGGTTAAAATGTAATTGAGAAATGTTTAACAAAATAAATAAAAATTCAATAGAATATGTTAATATGCAATTTTCTAAGTCAATATGCAGCCAGCAGAGATCCTTATGTCTGGTTTGGTGACCCCATTTCTATTGGAGTTTGACATCACTGGTATAGAGGACAGACTGAAGAGAGACAGACTAGAGTCCAATTAGGAAGCTAACCAACATGGGTGATGTAATTTTTAAAAGCCCCGAATACAAAGTATAATTATAAAGAGATAAGAATGTTTGCACTAAGGTATTTTCCAACTTGAAGATTCTATGAGTAACAGGCAAAAAATCATCCTCATTAAATCTGAAGGCACATGTCCTGCCACCTGATACCTGGTAGCTGACAATGGAACCCAGGTCTTTTTCCAAATCTAGCAGTCTTTGTATGATGCCACATAAATCCTCGAGCAGCTTTGGAGGAGGATTTAAGGATCAAAATACTAAGTCTAAGAGCATCAGAGACAATTTGATCATCATTAATTCAGGAGGTTGAGGATTAGCAGCAACATATGTAAAAAAGGATGAAATTGTGGCATAATTTTAATTTCTGGAACTCCTCAAGTTTCTGGGGACCAACTCACCTGCTCTAAGAACTCCTTCCTCATGGTGCCCTGATTGAACCCTGGGGAGACTAAGATTCATCATACCTGAGTCCCAGTTCTGCCTCTAACAAAGTGTATGACATTGGCAAGTCCCTTCTCCATTCTGGGTCTCAGTTTTCTCCTCTGAGACTAATTTTGAGGGCATTTCAAGCTCTAGTAATCTGTGACTCTTCAGTACCAGCCCTAGTCTGGGTGTGCCTCTACTAAAACAAAAGGTTTATGCCTTAAAAGCTTGATTGGGATCACTTTAGCTAATGGCCTGTCAGCAGGACAGTTCTGAGTCACCAAATAATGTTTCAGAGTCACTAAAAACCAGCAGGATTGACTATCTACAAAGTGAAGTTTATCTGTGGGCTCTTCTATTTCCTTTACCATCCATGCCTAATTAAATGCCTAATAAATTTGTATGCTGCATTGTAACTGAATAAAGTGTTGGACTCGACATTTTATTTTATTTCAAATTGTCTAATCAGTCTTCATGATGTATTATTCATATAGCATAGTCATTGGTTCCTGTATCATTGCTTATCAGATAATAAACATAGCATTACAACCATAATACTGGTTATGGAGTAACACATCACCTATCAGGAACTCACCTTCCTGACAATACCAGCTGACTCAGCATGAATCAGGAAGGAAGTGGAAAAGCCTCTGGGCAGCCAAAAGAGATGACACAATATCTATATACTAAGAAAGCTCATTCATTTTGCCCAAAGGAGAGCCTGACAAGCCTTCACTCAGTGCCTGTTTACACCTACTTTACACACAATTCAAATAAGCTTAGTTCTGAGGTTTCCAATCCCATAACATATTAGAAGTAGTAAATTTAAAAGGGGTGGGAAGGAAGAAGGACTGCTATGGCAGCTGTGCTGATGATAGGAAGAAGTGACAGTTGACAGCAAGGGAAAACTGTAAACTACAGACTTAAGAACTCAAAAAGCACAGTGGGAAAGGACCATTCAGGGTAGGTACATATGACTCTCTACACTTCAGTAGGCCATGGAGACATAACCATATTCCAACTAAGTACAAAAAGATGTTCATAATAAGATTCCTGAGTCATCAAGAAAAGTTTAAATTTTGTTCAGTATATTCTGTTTAAGAAGAAAAGGTGGGCAGCACTTGATACATTTTGGAAGATTTTCTTCTATATTGGTTAAAGAGATGAAAAAGTTTTGGTGCTTAAAGAGGTAAACCTCTAGCTATTAAGAGAACTCACTCATTTCCTGAGGGTTCCATATGGCTTAAGTTTTATTACACAAAAATCAGCTCTGCAAAGGATCACTGAGCCAGAGTCCACAAGCATAATAAATTATTCCTTTTTACCTCTGGGCTAGCTTACATTTTTGAGGTTAATGACAGTTATTTAATGACAGTTTATTAATAGACAATGGAAAGGCAACATCCTGAACAAATGGAGCTTTCTTGTTCCCAGGTTATACTTTCACACATGCTTCCTTATGATGATGTTGAGAGACACAGAGAAACAAACTGAAATTAGTCACTCCACTAATGGGTTCTGTGATAAGTCAGGTCTGAAATATAGTTAGAGCTGAGGGTATCCAGGCACTCCCTCATTGGCTGGCCAGCCTTGACCTAACAGGAATCTCATGTTGATCTTGGGTAGCTTGTGGGCATTGCCTGGGCTTTGCTGGTAGACCTACAATTCAAATGTCTTGATACTTCCTGATAATCCTCTGGTTGTCTTTTAGAGTTAGACGTTTTTGCTCCAATCTACAAAAAAATAGGGTCAAAGGAGGAAAATTCATGAATAGAAAAGAACAGGAAAAACTACTATTCAAATTTTTACCTGATAAGGGGATCTTGGATATTGTTGGCATGTACTAGCCAGGGCTTAGAAAGGACAAGGTTGGGCCCAAGCTAATTGAACTGACCATTTGTGGATGAGGTATCTGGCTAGTGCTAGCTCTGATAGTGTTTCTAATTTTGAAGGTATACCTACTGTGCCTCCTTAATTAATTACCTGTTTTTATCCAGAATATCATATGGGAAGCTTTGGAGATATAAAATCCTAGAACTGAAGAGTTAAAAGAAGGGAAAGGACTATCCTTTCCATCCTGGTCATCCCCCTTACCCATTACTCCTGCATGACCTTATGCTGCTCAGGTACCAGCTCCTACATTAGGTTTTTTTTCTGATTACTACAATTATTAGCACTTTATCACCTTGAAATTATTTTTTATCTGTGTATATGTTATATCCTTCAGTAGAATAAAAACTCCTCAAGTGAACAGACTTCTTTATGTCTTTGAATCCTTACCACTTTGCACATGTGTATATAGTAGGTGCTTTGTAAATGTTTGTTAAATCAAATTGTATGGAATTCTACTGTACAGTATTAGAATAGGTAGTCCAAGCACTTTCTATGTAAACATAGGTCTGCAGAGCAGGCCATAGCGGTTGTTGTTCAGTTTTTCAGTCATGTTTGACTCCTTGTGACTGGATATGGGTTTGGTTTTGTTTTTGCAAAGATACTTGAATGGTTTGCCATTTCCTTCTCCAGTGGATTAAGACAAACAGAGATTAAGTTACTTGCCCAGGGTCACACTGCGAGTGTCTGCGGCTGGATTTGAACTCGGGTCTTCCTGACTCCAGGTTCAGCATTCTATTCATTGTGACATCTAGCTGCCTCTGTAGCCCATAGGGGTAGGCTCCTCTAACTCAACGGGCCTTGCACAACATGGTGCCTCTCTCATTTGTGAAGGTATTAGCTGAGTGGATATGAAAAGAGAAATAGATTTGTGTGCACTGCATGTTAGATAGGTAGTAGTGAATTACTAGAAGAGATATCAGTGAATTAGGAGATGGTGAGGAAATAGGAACAAAGGAAAGAACAAAGGAAAGTATGGGTATATGTGTGAAAGAGATATCGACTAGAAAAACTGACTATGAAACATATTATTGCTATGATGTTGAATTTGCAGACTGATTTTTGAGGCTGCTTTCAGAAAGCAATGAGAAAGGCAAGCTTCATAACCTTATACTGAGCATCTTCCCCCATCTTGGCTTCAATTTCTTGTTCTGCAAACTGAAGGAGTTGGACTAGGTCATCTCTAAGGTCCCTTTCAGTTCTAAAATTTTGTATTTCTATGATTTCCATATATATATATATATATATATATATATAAAACAGAAAAAGAGAGAGACAGATTAGGCAGGAAAGAGTCAGAGGCAAGAAAATCTTGGTGCATGCAGAGGTACTCACAAGGTGAAGCCCCATCAATCAACAAGTATTTATAAACCCAGAATAACAGGCTGACAAGAACAGAGAGGACAGAAAGGACAGTGCAAAGGTCCCTCTATGTGTCTGGCAGAGGAGTGAGACTGGGGTTTTATAAAACAACCACCAGTACCCAGGGAGATGTCAATTCACAAGAACTTCTGAACTGTATAGACAGGGTGCCAGACTGAGTATGACTGTGTCTTCTGAGTTGAGCAACTCTGAGCAGAGTTAAAACAGGTAAAGCAGGGGAGGTCTCTTTACATCCAGGATTCTTAACCTGTGGTCTATTAACTTGTTTTTTTTTTATATTTTTATGATTGTTATTTCAATGAAATTGGTTTCCTTGTAATTCTGTGTATTTATTTTATACATTAAAAACATTTTGATAAAGGGTCCACAACATCACCAGAGTGCCAAAGGGATCCATGACACACACACTCAAATTTAAGAATCCTTGCTCCATATGATTTTAGAAACCAGAGGCAGGAAGGAAGAGAGGTATTCTTAACCCATCTATTGTTACAGCTGCACTAAGCCAGAAAAACACAACCTCTCCCTTAGTTGGTTCAGATCTTATTTTTGCCATTAACACAATATCTGGCTTTGAGATCAAGAGTGATACACTGGTTGGCAAATTCACTGCCAGATGTTTGCTGTTGAAATGCCAAACGCCAACTGAATTAAAAGCACAAGTTACTGAAACCCATTCCCCTCCACCACTTTGGGTTGGCACAGCTGAAGAAAGACCACATGATGTCATTTCCCTCCTTAAGAAGCCTGTAAAAACAATTTCTACAAAGCCAACAGAACTTGAAATGAAAAAAAGAACTAGGAAGGTGGAGACTCAAAAGTCCAGGGAAGATGATCCACAAAACCCAGAATCAGAGTGGGAAGAGATCTCAGCAGATATATAAACTAACCCAACAACAGGAAGCATTTGTTAACGTACTAAGTTCTAGGCACTGTACTAAGGCAACCCATACATACCTAAAGGGAATTCCTACTACATTTAGCATACCAAATTAATGATCTATTCAGCCTCTGCCTGAAGACCTTTAATGAAGGGACAACCTACAGTCTTGCTGAGGCAGATCATTCCTCTTTAGGGCAGTTTTAATAGTAAGGAACCTTTTCGTTGGTTCTAGGAAATATGTCTGAATTTGTCTGTTGACAGCTTCCAACAATTGCTCCTGGTTTTGACCTCTAGGCAAAGCAGAATGAGTTTTTTTCCACATAAAAACCCCTCAAATTCTTTTAGCATGTCTCCCTTATGTCTCCACTTCTTCAGGCTAAATATCTCTAGTTTCTTCAGCACTCCAGGCCAGGAATGACCAGCCAAGACCTTTCACCACACTAGCTGCCTTACCCAAGTGCACTTTATCAATCATTTTTAAGCATTAAATGCCTACTAAATTTTAGGCACTGTCCTAGACCATATGAGATAACAAACACAAAACTGAATCCCTGCTTTCAAGGAGCTAACATTCTAAATCTAAATTCTAAATCATTCTCATAGATGAGTAAATGCAGGATATTTGTTTAGTCATTTCAGTCATGTATTTGTGATGCCGTTTGAGGCTTTCTTGGCAAAGACATTGGAGTGGTTTGCCATTTCTTTCTCCAGCTCATTTCACAGATGAGGAAAAAGAGGCAAACGGGGTTAAATGACTTGCCTGGGGACACAGCTAGTAAGTCTGAGGCTGGATTTGAACTCAGGTCTTCCTGACTCCAGGCCTAGCATACTATCCACTGTGCCACCTAACTGCCCTAAATGCAGTCTATAAATCCCCTCAAATATACAAAAACTGGGGGGCATTAACAACTTTGAGAAAAATCAGAAGAGGATTGTTGAAAAAGGTTGACCTTGGGCTCACCCCTGAAAGAAGTTAGGGGTTCCAAAAGTTGAAGAACGTTCCAAGCATGGTGGACAGTCATACAGAAGTACAGAAGCAGTATATGGGGAACACAAAGTTAGCTAGTTTAACTAGAATGAGGAGTGGGGAGTGATATTTAATCAACCTGGAAAGACAGGTTGGAGACTGTGAGGGACTTTAAATTACAAACAGGATATTTCCAGTGATCTTTCCACCGCAAGAAACTGCAGTTAGGCAGCCAAACAGATTCCAATGATGCTAAGTCAATGGGAACGAGATCCCAGAAGTCACTGGCCCTCTTTCAAGTCACACTAACCCTACCTGAAAAAACATATCCTCCCCCTACAGGCCACAAAGGCCCAATTGCTCTCTGAAAGGCTTCTCCCTTATAAGGACCAAGACAGACACATAGTTTAGTTTGAAGACCTTCCCTTGTTGTATAACTGGCTAGATAGTTCTTCCAAATCAATCCATGAGACCCTAGCAGAAGTAAATGCCCCTAAACTCAACTATACTTACCAGGGCCGGGACTTAGCATGCTTTCTTTACTAGACAAGATTGCCCCTGAAGGCCCTGCCAACTCTAAGATTCTGTTATTCCCAAGACAGGTGTAAAAGGCAATGTAATAATCTTCAGGAGGTTGACCTGCTAACTTAGGCAAGAGTATGAACATCTGGGAGAAAGGCCAAGAAAGGCAAGGTTAAAAGATACTCAAGACTGCTATGAATGCACATCAGAGACCAGATGCAGAGTCAGGGAAAGCTAACACATATTAGCTGTGTGATTATGGACAAGTCTCTTGATCACTCTATGTCCCAGTAAACTCTAAGACTACATGACTACATATTATAGACAAACTGCCATCTGTGTTAGTGGAAGAAACCAGGAATTAACTATATCAATGAATCATATGCCCAAACCTTCCTCCTGTTCCCCCCACAAAAAAATTCACAGGGAAAGAGAACTCTGATGAAACAGAATCACTTGCAAGTCTTGCTAGCTCACAAAAAGAGAAGAGTTGGATTTGATGACCTCCCAAATCTAAAATTCATTCCAGGATGGGGACATTTCTACCTTACTTTTTTATGGTATCCCCTTTGGAAATTGCAGAGCTGGGTTTAAGACCCAAATCAGATTTGGTGACTGTCCAAATGCTAGGTACAAAGGATCCTAGGGTAGGATATCCTTGGGATAAAATCAAGGGATTTATTTCCAGTTGGGGTCAACTCATTGATTTTAACTCCACCTCATCTTACAATTTCCAGCCTCTGTTCTGGAAGGAAAAGTGAAAGTGGACAAGAAGATCTGCATTTGCCATTTATTGTTTCTAATATGCACTGGGCATCTTGTTCATAGCACCAGAGAAAATGTGAGGGAAAATGTAAGCCAACTTCCCTCAGTGAAAGTTATGGAAGCACTTCTTCCCAAGGCTTTATACCAGTGCCAGTGTATTGAGATCTCAATTTCTCAGCATTAGCTAAGGACTTTGCTAGACAAAATGAACCAATGAGTGATCACATTATTCCCATTAGAATGAAGTTAGATGTTCCATTAAGACCAATAATAGTTTTAAATTTTAGGCAAACAGGGCTTATTATAGGTGCAACTGGCGAAGGGTCTCAATCCTTTCTTTTCCTTTCTTTATTCTGGAAGGGTCTGGAGATGAATGTATTTCAAGCCTGCCTGTAGCCTATCTCCTTCCTCTGGCTTAAAGTGTGATCTTTCTGTAGGTCACTAATTTTTCCTTTCTCTTCCAGTTGCAACAATTAGCTCACATTTATCCCAGGAGCAGGTCCACTGGTGAAAAGACAAAAAGTTATTAATAGCAATAGTACTTAAAGTAATTAATAGTTAATAATAGTTCAAATCTTTACCCTCAGGAAAAATCCTTAATATTCACAGAGAGTTGGGGCACTATGCCCCTAATTTAAATTTTGTATATTTACAGCTAACCTCTACCATCTTTTACATATTTGAGGCAAAAATCAGGATAAGGGAAATTATTAGACAGAAGTAAGAAGGGTATATTATAGTAATAGTAACTGTTACTGGATAGACTCAAAGAGGGAAATTAGGGGTGAGGGGTGGGAAATAGATCATTTGGAACTTGTCTTAGTCCTTAAGGACATGTATTCACCTGGTAGCTTCTCTGTGAGTCTAATGATCTGAGATGAGACCAGCCTCTATCTTGCCTTTCTCGGTCATGGTTCAGCTCTTTTTTCAGTTTCTCCCTTGCATCTTGCTCCTGTGATTCTTTCTAGCTGGGCACCTCAAGTTTCAATTGGAATGAAGATGCTTTCTCTCCCACTATTGCTGCTCATTTTTACAAAGGAAGAAACTAAGAGAGGAAGCCACTTCACCCAGGGGCACCCAGTCATTCTGTGACAAAAATGGGACTAGAGACCTGACTAGGTCTCCTGATTTCCTTTTAGTCCTCATCCATTCCACTATGTCTCAGTATAGATTTGGTATATTCCTTTAAAAGTTCCAGAATGTGATTCAAGTCCACCTTTCAGCTCAGAGATAGCAATAATCCACATCACTCTTAGGAAATGCTTGTCTTTCTAAACTACAAATCTCAGGATACCAGTCAGGTCTCAAATCCCTATTACCCAGGGAACATATACATATACACTTGTGTGCATGTGCGCACACATACACAGCTATAAGTTAAGAAGAAGTCAGTGCTGGAAAAGCCTTCCTTCCTTAAATCTGGGTGGGTACTTCATATGTGCCATAAGAAATGAGAATATGGGGGATTTCAGAGAAGCACAGGAAAACTCCTATGAAATGTTGCGTGCAGAGTGAAATGAGCAGGGAAAACAATATACAGAATGACTACAATAATGTAAATGAAAATAGTGATAAAACAGAATTCAAATGCCATGTAATTATGACTATGAATGAATGAAAATATCAGTAGAATATAAGTCAAATACTGTATAATGCATAAAAAGAGGAAGAGGGCTACCTATGGGTGTGGAATATTGCATATAGTGTTAGATGTTAATGTGACATTTCTTGGTTTTGCTTTGCTATAAAGGAAGGGTGGAAATGATATAAAAATAAAAGTCATGGGGTGGCTAAGTGGCACAGTGAATAGAGTACCAGCCCCAGAGTCAGTAGGACCTGAATTCAAATCTGGCCTCAGACACTTAACACTTACTAGCTGTGTGACCTTGGACAAGTCACTTAACCCCAACTGTCTTGCCTTCCCCCCTCCAAAAAGCAAAAAATAAAATAAAAGTCAAATTTTTTAAAAAGTCAACATTTCAGAAAGTGTCACCAAACCTTTACTTTCCTGAAGGCAGAGGACTATATTAGATGACTTCTCAAGGTCCCTTTTGGCGCTGAGATCCAAGGAACCTATATTTTGTATTTTACTCTTCCTTAAAAACTTCCAGGAGACATCACACTCTCTCAGTTTCTTATAGCACTTACATCTTAAGCTCTTCTCATGTCTAACCCTAATGTCTCAGCGTAATTAAAGTATATTCCTTTTTGTCCTGTCCTTGGTGGACACTGAGAGCACATTAGGTTAAAATTAAATCTAGGCAGTTGGATGGACTTTAGACCTTGCTTAGCTGGCAAGAAACAATGTCAGCAACATCTCAAGGATTTAATAACACTTGCAGTCATGAAGGATCTGCCCCCCTCTCTTCTCTATCCCTATATGTCCAGCCTCCCAACTTCCAAGTCATTTAGAACCTTGAAAATAGTCCAGATGTCCAGAAAGTCAGTTTTTAGTCTGACCCCATAAAAGCTATAAAGATCCAAGTATCTCCATCAGTCCAAGACACAGCTTAAATTCAGGAATCACTGCTGAACATCCAACTGCTTGAATTTAAACAATTAATTTAATTTAAGCTTTTTAAGGCAAAATAAAGAACAGCTAAAATCTTGACTTAGGGAGTGAGTTAACTCCTTCAAATAGGACATACTGACCTCATTTACCCACCCTTAGGCGATGTGGCAGCCCCTGCTGCTTCTAAGAGATTGCCAAACATTCCTTAGGGTATACAATAGTGGTGACTATAGTGACCAAAAAGGAGAACTGGCTTTAGGAAGCCAGCGACTCCTCAGAGCTAATTTCTAGATTCTTCATCTAAGGGTACAAGGAAATAGGTGAGAGACTATAGAAGGATAGAGAAAGGAAGGGAGAAAGTTAAATCTGCTGCTACATTAGTGCTATCTCTGTGGGTGTGTCCCACTACTGCTTCTCTCCAAAGGCTGCTTCTTCCTAACTTTCTGCCTAGTTCTTTCCCCAATTTAGCACTCGTAGAATTTGGGGGTGAGTCGAGGGATGGGGATTTTTTTCTGAGCACTTAGTTCTGCCCTTTATTGTTCTTCATAGTGGGATCAGGCTTTTGCCAGTGGGTGGAGCAGACCTATGGACTCTCCAAATTCATTCCCCTTTAAGGGAAAGAAAAAGGGTCTGTGGGGGCAGGGCTGTAATTTAGCAATTAAAAACAGCTCTGTAGTTTATTAAGGAGAAGCTCTTCCCTTCTTACTGGATCTGTAAAAGAGAAACTGTGCCACAAGATTCCTTCCATATTCCACTTAGTGAGGCTACTAGGAAGGAGTAGCACATTATTTTGGAAGAGAACAAAGGCTTGAACAAAGAGTGAAATCGAAGGAGGTGAAGTCAGTGGGTTTTTGTGCCTAGCGAGTTAAGAAGAGTCAGTCAGTCAGCCAGCATGAACGCCAATATTTATAAATGCCAGAAACAGTGATTGCTCAAAGCTGAGAATAAAAAGCAGGGAGGTACTTAGAGGGTGCATGGGAATCAGGAGATCTAGTCAGGGCTCTAGTTCTACTTTTGCCACAGAATGACTGGGTGCCCCTGGGTGAAGTGGGCTTCCTCTCTGTTTCTTCCTTTGTAAAAATTAATAAATTAGGCCGGTTGTTCTCCAAAGACCCTTTCAGCTTTCTAATTCTCTTTCTGCTTCCACTGATTAGATGTCAAGGGCCTTCCAAAGGGTAATGGGAACTTTTCCGGGAGAAAATGAAGGAAGGATACTCCACTTAGTGGTCTAAAATTGAGATTTTCCCAATCAGTTTCATGGAAGTTAACCCATCTTGGATTTTTACCATGTACATGGAAGCTGTTTGCTCACTAGGCTTCCTGGTTACCATGGAGAATCATTGCCACTTCTCTTTTTTTCCCTACAGAGAGTGATATTTCCCTGATCCCTTGGCACCCCCAAACTATAATGATATAATAAGGCTCTTTAGCTTCTTGGCTACTTGGAGTCCCAGGGACACTGGTGATTCCAATAACCTTCCCTTCCAGTTTTGCTTTCAGTGAGACACTCCAGCTAGCCCAAGATGATGAATGCCCTCCTCCCTGTGGGACAGGCAGCTATTACACTGCCAGAGAGCTTGGTGGTGGTTCCTGAAGCAGTGGGCTCTAACCTTTTCCACTCACGTGCTACTGACTCATTTTTTAAAAATGCATCCCAGTCCTGGGAGGATTTGTTCTGAACATTGCAGCTTTGTGGAGGGAAGTGCTGCTCTGCACTTTCTCCGCCAAGACCCTAGTGGTGTAGCCAAGTTTGACTCTGCAAAACCCAGAACCCCAGAACGGGGGAGGGAAGAGGGTGGAGAAGGACAGAGTAGAAGGGCAGGGAGGAGGGAATAAGTAAACAAGAGGGAGAAAGACAACTGAACTGAGACAGTTACAATGTGTGTTCACTAAGGGAAGCATCACAGTTGAAAGGACAATTGAAGATGTGAAGAATCCTTCTGAAGCTTAGTGGATTGATGTAGCATTTTTGAGGGAAGGGTTAAGAAACTCTGTATGCATGAGGGGCAGTTAAGTGGCTCAGTGGATCGAGTACCAGGCCTTGAAGTCAGTAAGACTCATCTTTCTAAGTTCAGATCTGGCCTCAGATATTTATTAGCTGTGTGACCCTGGGCAAGTCACTTAACTCTGTCTCAATTTCCCCATCTGTAAAATAAGCTGCAGAAGGAAATGGCATGCCACTCTAATATCTTTGCCAAGAAAATCCCAGGTGGGCTCACAAAGAGTTGGACCAACTGAAAAATGAGCTAACAATAACAACAACAACAATGCATAAGAGAGCCAGTGAAGGAAAGTAGAATCAGAAAAAATTGGGTTCAAATCCCTCCACTGATACTGGCTGTGTGACAGTGAGAGAAATCATTTAACTACTCTTATTTAGCCTCTGTTTCCTTATAGATATTCAAATGGATCCATTCTCTCATTGATTTGGGAATTCTCTCCAATGATAAAAAGAGCAACCCCTCCATGTTAGGCCATCCTGTGTGACTTTGGAGACCTTCCCCACTTTCCCCTGTCATATTTTTTGGGGAGGGGAGGGCAATTGGGGTTAAGCGACTTGCTTAACACAGCTAGTTTTTGTGTTACATGTCTGAGGCCGGATTTGAACTCAGGTCCTCCTGACTCCAGGGCTGGTCCTCTATTCACTGTGCCACCTAGCTGCCCCCTTCCCCTGTCATCTCAAGAGACTAGAGTAACACTGACTACCTGTAATTCCTTACAGTAGTGACCAGCACATCCTCTCTTGCCCCCATAAAACTCCTCAATGATATTCTCTACTCTGTGTTTCTGAGCCCCTCATTGATTTTATATTGCAGTCTATCCATACCTATCGTGTGTTCTTCCTTTTCCCCCTCTGTACTGTGTTTCCCCGATAATAAGACACTGTCTTATTAATTTTTTTGGACAGAAAAACACCAGAGGGCTTATTTTCAGGGGAGGGCTTATTTTAATGAACATTGACAGCAATTTTAATAAACAGGTAAATGTGAACAAAAAAATGTACCTTTATTCAATAAGCAAATCACTGGGGAAGAACAGGATGACGCGCTTACTGCTGCAGCTCTGATTGGATGCAGTTCAGAGCGCGGCGTGCGTTTCACGGGGGGGGGACTGGGACGGTGCATACAGAGGGTACCGTAATGTAGCGTGTAGCGCAGTAGCAATCTCAATAGGGCTTATTTTCGGGGGAGGGCTTATTTTAGAGGAATCTTACACAGTAAGGGGAGGGCTTATTTTCGGGATAGGTCTTATTATCGGGGAAACATGGTATGATACTAATTTTTTAGTTTTTTTGGTGGACCATGGTGTTTCAGGTCTCACTACCATATAGCAACACCATAAAATGTTTCATTAAAAAAGATAGTGGGGGGTCACTTTTATGGGAAGCTTGGGGGTCAGTAAAAGTACTTTTCAACTCTTAGCCCAGATCATTGCCTTGTCCCAGATATACATGCTACTGGACAAGCACCAATGAGTGTCTATTCAGATGCATTTTGAAATCTGGGTAACCAACATTTTTCATTTATTTTAGGCTTTCCCTTATGGATGGACAGGCCATATTCCTTTGGTTGATTACAGATTTCCTCCAAGAGACTCTGGAATATCTTAGAGTTTGATGCTGAAAACACAATCCCATCTGCAAAAATAAACTTCTGCAGAACATCATCATTCACATCCACATTCACCTCAACTTGGATTCTGCACTGGATCTCTACCAGCACGCTGGCAAATACTTTTGATGACCATAACATCTCCTTGTTTCTTGCTTTGCCTGATGATCATTATCAGGGGATCACTGAACAGGATTATTTCTTTGTTACATCCTCCAAGAAATCTTGAATTATCTTGATATATAAAAAATGGAGACATGTTATAAAAAGAGCCTGTCAGAGACATCAATAAGCACAACAGAACTTTCTATTCACTACATCTTTGAGTCAATTGTGAGATGGTAAATATGTTGGCCATTGTTGAAAATCACTTGTGAAGACCTGCTTATTCCCTAATAATGTTTTCATGGAGAATGGCTTCAGTTCATGCACAGATAGCCTTCAGAGATTTCATATGAATTGGAGAGTAGGCATATAAGTCAGTAATTACTGATGTTCTTTCATTCGCTTTTTCAGGGGAAGAGATATTAATAAGGTTGAAAATTTTTTCCATGTCTTTCATAGCTTTCCTTACTTGAAAGACCCCTTAATGCCATCACAACTGGGTAATACACACATATAACATATATATATATATATATATATATATATACACACACACACACACATACATACACACATTTATTTGATTTAATCCTGCTACTTTTTCCATCCTTGTTCTCTACAGTTCTATTCCTACCTCAAGGTGACATTAGGTTCCAAGGATGGTGATACCACTAGATGAAAAAATCAGTCTGGTGAAATAGTTTTTGCAAAGCTTTTCCATTTTCCTTCTATTCCATTTTCATGCTTGAACATCCTTGGGATGATCTAGCTTACTTATATATCTTGCTAAACTTTTGTTAAACTGATTTTACCCTCTACTGCTTCTCTCTGCATTATAATACTGCTCATAATTGTCTACCAGCCTTTGCAAAATTTTATAGTGAGTTAATATTCTAACTTGGCATTGCCCTTAGTAGTCATCTCTCTCCATTTGGCAAACAAGTCAAGTCAAATGTTTGCTAAAGTGGTTTCTGGGCTCTTTTGATTTCTTCGTTTTGCTAATTAATTTATTTTGGATAAATTTCTGAACAAAATTATCATAATTGAGCAAATATCATTCCTATTGTCCATTTCCCATTTCTTATTTTCAGTAACTTGTTTAAATGGCTTCATTGTTAAACTCTCTTAATTCTAAGCCATGTCTTTTTCTCATTATTAATCTTTCTCCATTTTTGTTATAAATTCTCATTTTAGCTCTGACAAATCTATGGTCTGATTGTACAGATAGCAGAATCAGGAACCATGTCAATGAATGTCTCTTCTGTCATTTAAAATGTGGTCAGTATTATTCTTTGTCATGTTATTTGGTACTCATCATGTCCAGTGCATACTTAGTCTTTTTTTTTTTTTTTTGGAAGTAAGGGTTCATTCATGACCCAGAGGTAATTATACCTCTGTATAGGCTTTTGTATCATCTTAATCTTGGCCCTCATTTCTTTCTTCTGAATCATCTATACAATGGGAATAATAATGCCAGTTGTATATGTTTCCCCTTTCAGCTTTGCTGTGGGGAGAATTATAGAAAATGCTTCATTAACTTTGAAACACTATATGTGTTGGCTATGATTTGTTATTATTAATATTTCTCTTATTGTAGAATTTACCCAGAGAACAATAGGACTTTTGCTTCCTAGCTTATGGAATAAACAGAATTTAAAAAAAAAATTGTTCTAAAGGTGGAGAAAGAATAGCAATATACACAATGGACCAGAACCCTGAGGTTTACTATTTGATTGACTTGTTTGGAGAAAGTTATTTCATCCCATTACTTCTATAACAGGGTGACGGTTAATGAAAGCCTGCAGCATGTAGAATATGCTCTACCTGGTACCAATACAAATGAAAGCTTAGCAAGAGCTTGCTTCTGAGCATGTATATCGGAAGGCCTTCCCCCTAATTCACATCATGCACAGGCTTCCTGTTTCCTGTTGACCTGTAGCTTGGTAACAAAAAGCCTTTTAACTGGATCCTAAGTTGAAACTGATTGTGTATACAAAAGCCACAATCTGTCTTCTCTCTGTCTCTGATTCTCAAGTGAGGAAGAAAAAATGCTGCAGGCCCCTGGGTGGGAGCTGCCTAATCAGGTCATCATGTGGCCACGAACAAATGAAACCTATGTTTTTTCTATCCCTGTTGTGTTGTATCCCAGTACAACCTCATGAACTTCAAAAATTCTCAAGTCTCACCAATAACTTGAACCTATAAGAGAGCTGTGCCTGGTGAATAGCAACCAGCTTGACTTAGTCCAGTAATGAAGTGATCAAAAGTCCTGAGACCCCATAAGCAAGGGATTGGCTATTCCAGTCCTAGAATGGGACTTACTTGGCTGGAGGTTGGGTAGGAGTTAGGGGCTTACTGATAGTAACGATTTTAAGCTTGAGTTCACTCTCCCCACAAACTGCAGGGGTTGGTGTCATAGAGGGGAGTAGACTCTTACTTTCAGAATTATTATACTTTTGTCCATACTTTATCAGTAAATATTCCTATTACTCTAAGAATAGTTTTTTTTAATCAGTAAATGTCTCTACCTAGTAAAATCTAATTGATGTAGAAGATATAGAGAGGTTGGTTGGTTACTGGATAATGGAGGGATGTTACCTAGGTAAATGATAAAGGCAGAACATATCAGGTGGGGGCTTATGAGTGACGGCACTAGAGAAAGACATCCCAACATCTCAGGCTAAGTCCTAGAACTCCAAGGAGACCTATATCTAGCCTTGCTCTGAAGACCCAAACTGCTAGTCCAAGTTAGGGTTGAGAGAGTCCTAAGCCCATAGGAACTCCATCTCTAAAAGGCAGAGACTATACTCCCTATGCAGAAAAACTCTTCTTAAAAGAGCCAGATTCGGAGATCACTTTATTTAGGAGCCATAACTGGCATTTATATAACACTTAAAATTGCAAAGCATAGGATCAAAACATTTAGAGCTATAAAGGATCTTAGAGATCATTTAGAGCAATCATCTAGTTTTACATTTATATTTACAATAAACTGAGAATAAGAGAGCAGAAGGGAGGCAACATGGTACAATCAATATAAAGAGTGCTAGATTGGCCTCCAGAAGAAGTTGAACTGGATAACCCCTGAGGTCCCTTCCAGTTCTAAATCCATGATCCGAAGTGCCTTGCTGCATGCTGGAGGGGTGGTAGAATGTGGCTGCTGGCCTCAGAAAGAAATTGTTTCTAAGATAAGGATATAAGCAAGGGAGGCTACTGCCTTCCCTACATGTCCCTCAACCCTCTTCAGCTAGAGACAATGAGAAGAAAATAGAAGGTTGTACCATGGATAGAGTTGTTGACCCTGAAGTCATGAAGGCTTGAGTTCAAATACAGCCTCAGATACTTACTAGCTGTGTGACCCTGAGCAAGTCCCTTTACTTTGTCTTCCTCAGTTTCCTCCACTGTAAAATGGGGGTAATAATAGCACTTTCCAGAGTTGTGAGCATCAAATGAGCTATTTGTAAAGTGCTTAGCACAGTGCCTGGCATGCAGTAGGCCCTATATAACTGCTTGTTCTCCTTCTTCTACTACCCTTCTCCCTCCCAAAAGGAATTTTTATTTGTTCCAAAGCTTATCTGTTTCTTTAAAGTTGATATTTTTTTCATTACTATTCATCTAATCTTTCAAAGATTGTTGCTAACTCAAAGCATTATTAGTCTGCATATATTTCATTTG
Organism: Petaurus breviceps papuanus; assembly: GCF_028583685.1. Classification (NCBI taxonomy): domain Eukaryota; kingdom Metazoa; phylum Chordata; class Mammalia; order Diprotodontia; family Petauridae; genus Petaurus; species Petaurus breviceps. The sequence goes on from NW_027187380.1 coordinate 1,231,182, forward strand.
TTCAAAGGCAGTTGAGAGCAAGAGCAAGATTTTCTTTCCAATTTTCCAGAATATCTGCCTGGGAGTTGGACGAAACAATGAATTTTACTGAAAGGATATTATTCAACTCCCTACAAACAGTTCAAAAATTAATCCAGACTGTGGATTCCCCTGGGCAAAGAACGAGATGATGTTCATGTCAGGGTAAAAGAGGATTGGGAGACAGGGAGGTGTAGTCATTCTCTTGGAGGCAGTTACCTTAGTGGTCTCCAGCATAATATATATATCTATATCTATCTTCCTTATGGTCCCATTTCCCAGATCTGGAAACACCTCCCCCCTCAAGGCATAGCCTAAATCACTGACTATACCTTGGCCTAAGGGAGCAGTTGGGAAAGAGTTGGAAGTCACAAAAAAGTGAGAGGAAGAAAGGAAATGGACATTTATTAAGTGCTTAGTATATGTCAATCACTTTGTGGAAGGGAAAAGTTTATTTGATCCTAACAAAAACCCTGGGAGATAGATGCTATTATTACCCCCATTTTACAGTGGCAGATTGAGGTTGAAATTACTTGCCCAGTGTCACAGAGAGATAAGTATCTAAGACTATATTTGAATTCAGACCTTCTTGAGTCCAGTCCCAGTACTCTCTCCATTATACTGTCTAGCCAGAGGAGGAAGTAAATAGTTTTCCTACTAAGCCAAATACCTCCAATCCCAGCCAAACTTATAGAGACAAGAAGGGATCCACTGGTGATTGGTGGAATAAGAGATAGTAATGAAAAACTATTGGGAGAACACAGGATCACAGATTTGGATCCAGAATAGGCCTTAAGGATTATCTAGTCCAACCCCCTCATTTTAATGTATATGAGAGTAGGAGAGGATTGATCAGGGAATCAATTGGTTCCTAAATTAACAGAGGCAATGAATGAGTGGTTGCATTCACAGCTTGGGAAAGGCAGGAAATCTTGAGTGGTTCATACTCCAAATGATCTTGTTCATGCATTATAAAGTATCCAAATGGGAATGGCCCATTCATAACTTTTAAAGGAAGTATAAAATATTTGTACTTTTGTTTTGCACCTTTAAGAGGTATAAAGGAATTCCTCAAACCTGATGGAATTATAGGAGCAGAAATATCAGGAATATCAGAGCAGAATTATAGGAGCAGAAATATTTTGGTGGTCTTTAAAAAGCAAGGTTGCAGTCCTTGTTCATCAATACAAGGGGAACACTATCAGTACAGCCGTGTTGTCTCTGAAGCTGAGAGTCAGCTATGGAGGAAGAACCCAGCTGCTATGAGGGAATCCCTCTTTACCTTTTCCTTTATGCTACCAGAGCTGGAAGGGAAGTGAAGGCAGAAGGGAATTCTCTCTCCTCTCTCCTCTCACTGACAAAGGTGTCTTGAAGTAGAGCAATTGTCTCCTAGTAGGAGACACAAGGTTCAGGGAGTACAGTCATGAGGAGGAAGAGTCTCATGGAGCCTAGTAGAGAAAATGCACCCAGGGTAGCATGAGGAAACCATAAGAAGAGGAAGGAAATTAGGGCCCTGTAGGGCTGGAAATGTGAGCTGCCTTTGCTAAATCTGTGTCCTCTTTATGTGTGCACCCAATTCTGCCCAATGACACCATGTGTATTTATGGGAAAAGGTGCCTCAGATTTATGGGAATAATCAATGTCTTTTGACTACTGCTAATTCAGTGGCATTTTAGTAAATGCCTTTGTTTGCAATAATAGGGTCAACTAGCTGAATATCAAAGGTTAATAATACATGGGTAGAAGCTCATATGATTTTAGAAGTGAGGACCATAAGGTACTCCAGTACTTTGAAACTGGAGAAGTAGTGCTCTATGGGATCCAACAGGTAAGTGTCATATGAGGAGATAGCTACAGTAAGATAAATAAATTGAAACCTAGACAGGGCAAGTGACTTATCCAAAGTCACACAGATAGTAAGTGGTAGAGTCAGGAATCAACATCCTCTAATTCCAAATCCTGCATTCCTGCAATGCAGGTGCTTTCAATAATAAGTACATGCTTATTAGGTCAATGGCTGGGGACCTCAATGACTCCAGGAAGAAACCTGGCATTGAAAAATCCAAGTCAGCTTTACATAATACCTTCTATCTACAGTAATGTTAATATTACCTCATCCATGCAGAATAAAAATTCTTGATATAACAGTCTACCTTCCTCCATAGGTTAGCTAACTTTTCCTCTACAGTATATACAGTGACTGTCTTTTATTACTACTCTAACAGAGGGAGACATTAGCTTTAAGAATGTGGATGGGACTGCTCTGGTGAATTTGACTTAAATAAAAACTTTAGGTAAAGACTATATTCATTTTCAAGGAGTGGCAGGTTGCAATCACTTTTGGAAAGAAAACCTGTAATCATCTCACTTCCTTTTTTTTCTCATGCTAAAGGTTCTTCTGTCTCTCTGTCTCTGTCTGTCTGTCTCTCAAACATGCGTGCACACACACACACACACTCCTTTGTTTAAAATCTAATTTTCTTATTACATCAAGTTTATAAGCCCTTAGATTTTTATTGTTCTACCCACTGTTAATTCATTTGCATAAGATCAGGGGATTTTTGCCTCCTGAGTTAGATAGGGTTGTGTCCAAAATGACTCCCACTTATGAAATGTGGGAACCAGAAAGTGCTGATGTAACTATGTGACCACATAACAACTTCACCACACTTCCTGGTTTTTTCCTACCACAGTACAGTCTAGTAAGTGAACTATTTTTGACTTAGCTAGCAATCTGAACTCCTCCCCCATAAGGCCACACTGGCCCCTGGACTAACACCTAACTTAACAGGTCCCACCCAGAACTTCCCTTCAATCCACCTCTTGTGGTAAATGCTTTACCACAGCAGTAGGCAAATCCTACAGGACACCATAGTGTAAACCCCTTGCCCTAAAAAAGAAAAGAAAAGAACGGTGGATTTGGAGCTCTGTCCACATTGGGACCATGAGAATTAAGTAATTGAGTTGAAGATGTGCAAATGTTCAGAGATTGGGTCTTATGAATTCAATTCTCTAAGAATAGCTATTTTTGATGGGGGAAGGAGAGGAAGAGAGATAATTATAAAAAAAATTCCTGGGACAGTAAGAGGTTCTCTAGTTTCAGAAGGGGGAGTAGAGAAAGAATGTGGTGAGACAGAGGGAGAAGAAAAAGAGGAGGAGGAAAAGTATTCACCTTGGGAAGAACTCATCATATACCTACCAAGGTAGGAGATCCACCTCAGAGAAACTTGATAAGATACTGATTAAAGTCTGGTCAGAGAATTTCTATGGTCAAAGTAACTCAGGTAGCTCTGAAGGGAACAGTTTCAATCTGGAGTCACAGAAGTAAAACCTAAGTCCAGACCAAAAAAGGAAGGAAGGAAGAAAAGAAAGAAAGAAAGACTGCTTTTCCAGGAACTTAAGAGTTGAAAGGGCAGCTAGGTGGCACAGTGGATAGACTGCCTGACCTTAAGTGAGGAAGACTCATCTTCCTGAGTTTAAATCTAGACTCAGACATTTACAAGCTATGTGGCAAGTCACTTATCTCTTTTGGTCTCAGTTTCCTCATCTCTTAAAATGAGCTGGAGAAGGAAATAGCAAACCGCTTTGATATCTTTGCCAAGAAAACACCAAATGGGGTCAGAAGCAACAAGACTGAACAGCGAGGACAATAAACGAGTTGAAAGAATGTTAAGTTTAAGTCCAAAGATAGGAAGGACCTATTATCAAGAATAAAAGAACAAAAGGACAGTGACCCCAATGGGCAAAGCTAGGAGTAACTAACAAATGAAAGGGTACTGAAACAGCCTAGAAGTGACAGTTAAATGCTTTAAGATTGTGCCAAGGTGAATAATGAGACACTGACCTTATCAATATATAGGTTGTACCACCAGAATTCCTTCATACTATAGTAAAATATAAATTTCTGGTAAACCTAAGTCCTGTATGCCCAGTGCTTAGCACAGTGCCTGGCACATAGTAGGTGCATAATAAATGTTGATTGATTGCTAGAGAAGGAAGGCTACATCAGGGCAAGGTGCTGCCAGAGAAAAGTAAAATGAGTCCTATGATTCACCCTAGTGGGGAGAAAAAAATCCAGTCTTTAAAAAGAAGGTTTTTTTTTTCTGTCTTTACACCAGAAAGTTACCCATTATACCTGGTAGCAAGAGTTACCAAAGGAGGTGGAAGAGATAAATCCTTTTACTTTGGGATTTACCTATTTCATCAGAGTTACCACTAGAGTTTGAGTAATGGCTGGAGTCAGGCAGGGTTCACACACCAACTTCTGCTGTGTGTGTGTGTGTGTGTGTGTGTGTGTGTGTGTGTGTGTGTGTGTGTGTG